>NC_090266.1:1049571474-1049889599 GCF_040414725.1 Anabrus simplex
TTGGCCCTGCAAAATACAGAATAACTAGTGCAGTACAGAAATAGAACATGGAAATCAAGGTACACCTTCATTGACCACACTTGACACGCTTACTGGTTTGAAGAAACTGCTGATCTATTGTTTTATGGGCAACAGAAAAGATAAAGTAGAACCTCATCAATCCGGACCCCATTAGTCCGAATTTCACTTATTCCGCACAGCCGTTTAATAATAATTCATAAATTCAATTACAGAATAAAGCTGAGTTACGAGAGCAATGTTGTAAACTAAGCAGGGGAGAAGATAATTGAAAGTGTGATCCCTGCAGAAAGCTCTGAAACGGATGAATATGACCAGGATGAAGCAGGTGATATTATTAACCCTAAGCCAAAACCTAGTGAAATTAAAGACCATCTAAACATTTTCACTGTATACGTTGAAGAAAACAAGGATGAAAACATATTTGCATATTGCGAACATTTGAGGCATCCGCGTGAGTTAATCATTAAAGAAATTAATGTCAAAGGAAGACAACAAAAGATCAGCAGTTTCTTCAAACCAGTAAGCGTGTCAAGTGTGGTCAGTGAAGGTGTACCTTTATTGCCATGTTCTAATTCTGTACTGCACTAGTTATTCTGTATTTTGCAGGGTCAAATACTGCATTGCATTATTTCATGTACACTAAATAACCTTCGTATTTCTTAAATTTAAAATACTGTATTCGTTCTTTTTACTGAAGGTAAAGGTAAGGTGTATTCTGCCCGAAGGCAGGTCCGAACCTTCGCAGAGGTGTGCCTAAGCCGGAGTTTACGTGCGGTAGGGTGGCCAGCTCCTTTCCGCTCCTCCATTCCCTTACCCCTACCAACAGCTCGTGGCAACCCATCCAAATCTTGACCACGCCCAATTTTGCTTAACTTCTGAGATCTGACGGGATCCGGTGTATAAACACGGCTACCAAGCTCGATAGCTGCAGTCGCTTAAGTGCTGCCAGTATCCAGTAATCGGGAGATAGTGGGTTCGAGCCCCACTGTCGGCAGCCCTGAAGATGGTTTTCCGTGGTTTCCCATTTTCACACCAGGCAAATGCTGGGGCTGTACCTTAATTAAGGCCACGGCCGCTTCCTTCCAATTCCTGGGTCTTTCCTATCCCATCGTCGCCATAAGACCTGCCTGTGTCGGTGCGACGTAAAGCAAATAGCAAAAAAATAAACACGGCTAAGGCCGTTGGCATCTTTTTACTGAACAGAGTGTTTAAATATGCCTCTTGGCTCATTTCATAAGTTGTTTTGTGCAATATGGACTTTCATTAATTCGGACAAACTGGAGTCCCGATTAGTCCGGATTAATGAGGTTCTACTGTAATTATGATTCCTTAGGGAATGATCTGCTGGTGAACTACAATAACATACAATGTAAAATGTTGCTCAAAATTCAATTTTTACATTCACACCTTGACCTCTTCCCGTTAAATTTGGGTACTGTAAGTGATGAACTTTCGTCAAGACATCCTTTTTATGGGCAACGATTATCAAGGGCACTGGAACCTTTCAATGATGGGCGACTACTGCTGGTGTCTTGTTTCGGTCTGTGATGGAACATACAAATGAAGAGCATCTTCGCCGCAGTTTTCGAAACAAAATAAAAGATAAATATTGAAACTATATTGTGACACTATTACATCATGTTCACCAGTAGTGATTGTTTTTCTGTAACTTCCTAGGGAAAAAACTGGTTTTTCTCTTGAATTCAGCAACACAAAATTAGGTAAATGTACATATTTATTACTTGTAAGCCTAATAGTTTTGATACATTCAGGATGTTAATGTTGACCCCACTGTGTATAGAGATCAGTGGTTGACCCACATTGTATTTCATTAGTATTTGTGTATCTAGGAAATGTGATGTGGTAGAGAAGAACGGGTTTTTCCACTGAGTTCAGCACCCCATACTATTGGTAGGATCAACTATATTTCAAACCATATACAGAAGAAAAGTTGATATTTTTAAACTAGTGTAATTTTTAAGTACGTTATTATGATTACAAGGGGCTGCCTGGCCGAGGCAGTAAAGGCGTGCTCGGTTCGCCCGGAAGGACGTGGTTCGAATCCCCGTCAGGAAGTCGTAAAATTTAAGAAACGAGATTTTCACTTCCGGAGGTGCATATGGCCCTGAGATTCACTCAGCCTACACCAAAAATGAGTAGCAGGTTAATTACTGGGGGCAAAGGCGGCCGGGCGTAGAGCTAACCACTCTATCCCATCACGTGCCGAGGTTAACAATGGTGGAAGCCTTTACCTTCCACTCCTCCAAGGGCCTTCATGGCCTGTACGAAGGTGACTTTGGTTTGGTATTATGATTAAATCATTTTGAGATTTAAATTGTGTTCTTTTATTATAATAATTATTTTTCCTCTATCACCAATTCCATGTGAAGCATCCGAAATTTGGTATTTGCGGGGTTCGGATTTTTTAATTTCGTGTGGCTATTTCTAGCCAAGTGCAGCCCTTGTAAGGCAGACCCTGCGATGAGGGTGGGCGGCATCTGCCATGTGTAGGTAACTGCGTGTTATTGTGGTGGAGGATAGTGTTATGTGTGGTGTGTGAGTTGCAGGGATGTTGGGGACAGCACAAACACCCAGCCCCCGGGCCATTGGAATTAACCAATGAAGGTGAAAATCCCCGACCCGGTCGGGAATCAAATCCGGGACCCTCTGAACAGAAGTACAGTACGCTGACCATTCAGTCAACGAGTCGGACGGGGTTCAGATTAACAGTGCTCTAATACATAAAAACTGTGTTTTACAATAGCATGTTCCTCATTCCCATTCGTCAGATATCACAAAATTTGTACATTGAAATAGTACTGAAAATACTGCGACGTAGAAAGACGACGTGGCGGAAATAACTTACCTATGTCATTGAGAAATTTCCAGGAACCGTTTTATTTAATCATTGGCAGGTTGCTCATTTTCTCCTCCTATGTGGCCAAGTCATTAAAGAATTTCTACGAATCTTAATCCCGCTCCGATCCACTTGACCGAAGTAGCTTACAGCTCTCGGGGAAAGGCGAGAAAGGTGTGCGAGAGAGAACTAATTAACGTTTTGTAGGGGCGTATTTTTAAACTCATCGCATATTCATGCGCATCTATCAACTATCCACCTAAGAGGTGTTTTTTATGTTTGTTTTACATCACACCGCCATAGATAGGTCTTATGACGACTATGGAGCCCCAGCAAATGCCTGGAGTGGAAATTGGAAACCACGGAGTATCATCTTCAGGGCTGCTGACAGTGGGGATCGAAATCCACTATCTCCCGAATGCCAGCTCACAGCTACGTGACCCAATATGCGTAGCCAACTTGCTCAGTACAGAGTTGTTAAGCTCATCGCTCGGTATCCTGTTTCCAGCACACTTCTTTTATTTTTTGCTAGTGGCTTTACGTCGCACCGACACAGACAGGTCTTATGGCTACGATGGGATAGGAAAGGCCCAAGGAAGTTAGAGTAAGAGGTAGGAATCACGCGCAGGTCTCCCCACCACGCTTGGCCGTCGATGACGTCAACGTGAACCCTCAGCGCCTTGTGTTCTGTATGAGGTAGGCTAATACACTGCTGTAAGCTATTCTGTTTTTAGCCACAAGATAGAGATAAGAGAACTTCATTGATATTTTAACATCACCTAAGAAAAAGCATTCCACTTCACTATTACAGTGGATTAATAATACAAGATCAAATACAGTGTGAAACCAGCAGCGTTTCTGAAGTATTTCGATCTGTATGAAAGGTTGTAACAATGCTAAGACTGTGATCGCAGTGGAATGGCCATTCCATATGTTCATGTTCTCAACACCTATGATAACAATAACAAGGGGCTCTAAATGTTACAGACTCGAACATTAAAGCTTGATGACTGCAAGAAATATGTCCGTTGTTACAAGCAGTATTGGGAAACTATATACTGTACACTGTCAACAACACAAACAGCAAATGTTAGGAAACTGTCCACAACACAAACAGTACAGTAAATGTTCTCCCCCAAGTGCCAGGAAATGACAAATTCCACGTTCACATTAGATAGGCCATATTAATGAGCCTGTATGTTAACATTCTTAGCACTGGTTTCATATACAACGTAATAAATTGCCTTTCATAAAAAATAACAGGCTTGTTATTCACAAAGAATAATGCTGATATTTTTTTAAAAAAAGAATATCAAACACACTTATCCATAGCATCAGTGGAATTTCTTTGCTTTTCTTCTTTCTTTATCGGTGTTGTATTAACTGAAACCCGGTCTCTTTAATGTCTTACTTTCGTTTAAAGAGTCCATTCGAATAAAAGAACGGCTTCTCACGAAGCAACTTGAAAGTTCATAAATTTCGGGGAATTTCTTTTTCAGGATATCCGTAAGGTTTTTGATGATGTTAGAACCCTCTTTCAGTTCTTTCCCCTGGTAAAATTGAAACTACCGAGCTCGATAGCTGTAGTCGCTTAAGTGCGGCCAGTATCCAGTATTCGGGAGATTGGGTTCGAACCCCACTGTCGGCAGCCCTGAAGATGGTTTTCCGTGGTTTCCCATTTTCACACCACGCAAATGCACGGGATGAACCTTAATTAAGGCCACGGACGCTTCCTTCCCACTCCTAGCCCTTTCCTGTCCCATCGTCGCCGTAAAACCTATCTGTGTCGGTGCGACGTAAAGCAACTTGAAAAAAATGGGACTCTTTTTGCAATTTAATTTCCACCCCTTGTATTTTGACCTGTTTTCTCTCCGTAATTACTTTCTATATCGAGGTTCTTCTTCTTTATCCTAAAAGCTATATAGCCAGTGAAGTCTTCAAGCAGCTCCTTGGTTTCACGACTGTCCTCGAGCTGTTTTACTAGATCTTCAAGGGCTTTAACGAAACCTTGCTTATCCCCCGATAAAAAATAGAATGTTGTGGGCTCAACGCTGGCCTTAGACTGGCACACGATATCAGAGTTTTGATCGAGTTCATCAGTACATATTTGGGCGTAATATTTCATAATCTTCCGGAGAACAGTTGGAATTTATTATCGCCTGGGAAGCATTGAGGATAGAAGCAATGATTTCACCTTTCGCGTCACAGCTGTCGGGAGAGGATCGTCATAAAGCCTTTCGAACCCTCGAAGCTGAGAAAGATAGCTTTCGATAATGTCTTGATTACTTCTCTCACCATTTATTTACGTCAGTGGTTTTAGGGAATACATGAAAGTGTATGTTTCGTTCCTTCGCGTGCCTGCTATGATTTGTGCAGCCTGCAATGGCATGACAAAGCATACTGAAAAGTGCACACTATTACTGCTTTTTACGTTTTATCTCATAAAATAAACACACACGGTTTCTTATACACCACAGATATGTTGCTATCATGTATTATTAGCACCTAGCTTCTGCGTGCACAGCGATTCTTATTCGAACTACCTCCACCTCATTCAGGCAGATTCAACGCGAGGGTCCTGCGTGACGTCACAGCTCTGCTTTGCCACTGCGCACCTCTCTCGTGATCCCTACTTTGTATTCTACGTACCTTGGGAAAGGCCTAGGAGTTGGAAGGAAGCGACCGTGGCCTTAATTAAGGTATAGCCCCAGCATTTGCCTGGTGTGAAAACCGGAAACCACGGAAAACCATCTTCAGGGCTGCCGACAGCGGGATTCGAACCCTCTATCTCCCAGATGCAAGCTCACAGCTGCGCGCCTCTAACGGCACGGCCAACTCGCCCGGTCCAGCGCACTTCAAGCGCTGTATACATAGCACTTCCATAGTTTCAGTATCTCTCAGAAGCCGATGGAACAGATATTAGTTTGACAGTATCCGTAACAGAGGTTATGGTGTGTTGTACTCTATTGTCGCTGTAATACCGAAGATTCTTCGGACTGACCGAGCAAGTTGCTGCGCGGTTTGAGTCACGTAGCTGTCAACTTGCATTCGGAAGACAGTGGGTTCGAACCCCACAATCGGCAACCCTAATATGGTTTTCCGTGGTTTCCCATTTCCCAACAGGCAAACGCCGGGGCTATTTAAAACCAGTCTGTGTCACTGCGACGTAAAAGCAAATTGTAAATTCTTCGGACTGAAATGTAAATTTTTCTAATGATGTGACAGTGTCAACATACTTCATATACACACATATTTCTTGTCGTATTTTCTTTCCATGGAATTGCTTGATGTAGGCCTACTCTAGTTCTCGTAGTGGTGGTGTTGGGTAGTTAGTTTTTATCATCACTTGTAATGTTAAGCACTGGATATACTTAAGAATGTTAAACTAGTAATATTTCTTGTAATATTTTCTTCCCATGGAATTGCTTGTGGTACTTTTGTTGTTGTACATTTGTTTTGTTGTGGTTGTTGCTGTTGTTGGGTAATTACGTTTTAACTTTACCTTATTATCATACTACTGTAAGTGACCATTCCAACCGGGATTTTACTCAATTGCGATGTATTTGTTAATAATAATAATAATAATAATAATAATAATAATAATAATAATAATAATAATAATAATAATAATAATAATAATAATAATAATAGTACCGGGAGGTACACCCCTACGCCGCACATTTAAATATTGCACCTAAAAGAACTCCTCTACGAGAGAATTCGTGAAATTGAAACTGGACCAACTTATAAATTTACTCAGAAGAAGTCACCACAGTAATTTGACGTAATTTTGTTACTGTGAAGTTTCATGTACTGTATGCAATTCTACGTGTTTTGTTTACCATTTATCAAGAAGTTTGGACTTTCTTCAACAGATGTCACTTCAAAAATAACTATGATCATGCACCCTGGAGCGAAGTGGAAGAACCTTTTGAAGAAGTTTTGTATTCATAAGTTATTTTTTTTACTAAATTATGTTCATTAATTTTTGGGTTGGCAATATCGATCTTTTCTTTCCGCCTGTTTTGAATTTAGCCAATCATGAATTTCTGTAATTAATTTTCCGCCTATCACAGGCTTCTTCTTCGGTTCTGAGTGTCACTTTTGATGTTAACCAATAAAGTGAGAGCGTGTGGCTGGTTTATTCATGAAAGGTCTCGAACTTTCCCCGAGGGTTTATAAACTGCGGATTTTCACGTCTCTTGGCCATTTAATCGTCATCTAACTTAGTGTGTGTGTCAAGAGGGAGGCGGGAGGCGCCTCTTTCATCAGGCAGCAGTTCTTCAGCAAGGTAATGGCCAATTAACATCTTTATTTCTTGCTAGCTTTGCAGTTTAACCCGAGGGAGAGGTCCGAAACCTTAACTATGTAACCTACTTTTCTGTAAATATAACTTCTGCCGGCTTTTGTAATAACTTCATAAAACTTTAACTGTAAATCGGGGATAGAGGGTGATGTACACTCTCGAGCTCCCCTTCATATTGGTTTGAGGTGACTACGGTTTGTAACTTTCCGTAATGTCTTAAATTTTCTTTCGGATACGAGTCACCTCCATAGTTTGGGAATAGCCCCTGTTTCATCAGCCTAGTGCCCCTTAGATTTTTAGAATGCATATTTAGGAGTGCAAGTACACGCCTCCATTTAATTTGTGTTTCGGGCCATTTACTTAACCTGTTCTTTTCCGCTACGGCCCAATAGGTTGGGTACTAGATACCCCTGTTTCAAATTTGTAAGTTGTGCCTTGATGGCAAGTGATTGTGATTTTCTGATATCGCCTTGAATAGGCTTGGAAAACGGAAAGCACGTTAGCTCTTTTTGAAGTGTTGTAAAAGTGCCTCTAGGAGGCTTGATATTGTAAATTACGGAGCTAGTGCTCCATTGTATTAGGGGATTTCTGCCCCTGTAAAATTGTGCTCTTTTGTAAATTTGAGCCGAGTGCTCAAGAATTGTGAAGCGAGGGGCTGGAAGCCCTGATTACTAAACAGTCACTAAATTTTGGATTTTCTTGCTTTGTCTAAACTTTGTCATGGTACCTGATATGTCATTGTTATCTCACTAAATGAGAATTTGTTAACTTGTTGCTTTTTGAAAATATAACCTTCCACTTCAGTTTATTTTCTTTCTTGACATAGTAGTTAGACCCATTCACCTCGGCACCTTCTTTCACCTCTGCTGGTCAACGGGTAGGCCCGTGACAATAATAATAATAATAATAATAATAATAATAATAATAATAATAATAATAATAATAATAATAATAATAATAATAATAATAATAATAATAATAATTTATTAATTTAATTTCGTGTGGCTATTTCTAGCCGAGTGCAGCCCTTGTAAAGCAGACCCTCCGATGAGGGTGGGCGGCATCTGCCATGTGTAGGTAACTGCGTGTTATTGTGGTGGAGGACAGTGTTATGTGTGGTGTGTGAGTTGCAGGGATGTTGGGGACAGCACAAACACCCAGCCCCCGGGCCATTGGAATTAACCAATGAAGGTTAAAATCCACGACCCGGCCGGGAATCGAACCCGGGACTCTCCGAACTGAAGGCCAGTACGCTGACCATTCAGCCAACGAGTCGAACATAATAATAATAATAATAATAATAATAATAATAATAATAATAATAATAATAATAATAATAATAATAATAATCGCATTATCATCATAAGTCGCCAACAGCATGCAAACGTGCAATTAGGCCTACTTATCTGTAGTGGGATAGTACAGTAAATATTAGGATTTATTTCGCATAATATGACTAATTGACTAATAGCATATTCCTCGTGAACTAATCAATGACCGAATATTTTAACCTACTTTAGCATACTACGGACATCTGACCAAAAATGTACATTCTTTTTGCAATATAACCTTCTGTAGTCCAGCGATTCATCGCATCCATCGAACATAATTGTAATTAATGACGTAATTGGGGCAATTCAGCTCACAATTTTACGACGAGTTTAAAAACAGGGTCGCCTCTATGGTGTGGTGGTTAGTGTAATTAGCTGCCACCCCCGAAGGTCCGGGTCCCAGCTCTGCCACGAAATTTGAGAAGTGGTACGAGAACTGGAACGGATTCCACTCAGCTTCGGTAGGTCAACTGATTAGAGGTGGGGGGTGTTCGATTCCCTTCTCAACCATCCTCGAAATGATTTTCCGTGGTTTGTCACTTCTCCTCCAAATAAATGCCGGCATGGTACCTAACTTAAAGCCACGGCCGCTTCCTTCCCGCTTCCATGTCTATCCCTTCCAATATTCCCATCCCCCCGCGTAGCCCTTGTTCAGCATAGCAGGTCAGGCCGCCTGGCGAGGTACTGATTCTCCTCCCCAGCTGTATCCCCCGACCTAAAGTCTAACGCTCCAGGACGCTGTCCTTGAGGCTGTAGAGGTGGGAAGATTCCGAAGGAAAAACCAACACGGGAGGGTAAACGGATTAAGAAAGAAAGCATCAAAATACGCCCTGCCTAAGAGATAAGGAGATATATTTGCTGAGGTTTGTAGATGAGAGAGTTTCCTTCCATGAACATTTGCACATTATTTATTCAATGCCCACGGACATGGTGAATCGAACCCGGATCTCCGGCGCTGGCAGTTAATCACACTAACCACTAAACCACACATGCGGATGATAGAAAGTTGGTGACATTAATATTCTATATTTAATTCGGTATCTACTCATAATAGCCTGATATTTCCTGAGTATTTTTCATCACACTGCTTTAATTGTTTTTTTTAATTATGCGCAGTTAAATTACTTCATGCGTATATTGACAAGTGAATGGAGCAAGAACAAACCACGTCACTGGGTGGTGAGTTATCATAAAACGATTTATTATGTCATTCAACGTAGGCCCCGTCTGTTGTTACTCCGTCCTTCACCGAGCAAATCTGCAAATGGCCGCGCGATTTTCGTCACGTAGCTATCACCTTGCATTCGGGAGATAGTATGTTCGAACCCCACTGTCGGCAACAATGAAGATGGTTTTCCGTTGTTTCCCATCTTCACAAGAGGCATGGGCTGCACCATTATTAAGGCTACAGTCGCTCCGTTCCCACTCCTAAGCTTTTCCTATCCCATCGTCGTCGTAAGACCCATCTGTGTCCGTGGGACGTAAAGTAAATTGTATAACTCCGTCCTTTTTGAGAACCAGCAGCGATCTCTTATTTGCAATTCATGTCTGTTGTTTCTTACTTCTCACTGAAAATAGCTTCTTGTACTATTCATTTTTAAAAATGGGGGCCGCGCTGACTAGGTCAGAGGGTAGAGCGCCAGGTGTCTAAGCCCAAATTGGCTGGTTCGATTCCGGCTCAGTCCGATGTTCTTTGATTGTGCTAAAAATCGTCAGCCTCATATCGATAGATTTACCTGAGGGACAGGCGGGCTTAAAACTAATAATATTTTTAAATAAAACAAGAGAACGTGCATTGCAACTCCTGATGCTACTCACCACTCTCCACCAAGTGACATAGGTAGTGACTTCTCACGTACTCGGCTGTGGTTCGAATCCTGACCACTACATATGGAGTTTTGAAACGAAAATTTACGTGTCTGTGGTACGGATTCCTCGTAAGACTGCCTGTGATCATGATATCAACGGCAATGTAAAACTACAAGCTTCTACCACTCTACGCGACGGTCTATCGCAGATATACCTGCATAAACTAGTACAGTGGTTTTCAAAGTGTGGTACGCGTACCACTAGGGGTACGCGAGGTCGTCTCAAGCGGTACGCAAATTCATCGTAGCTTCTAACTGTTTTAAGTGAACAATTCATAAAAGAGCCGAGCCTCTGCCTTTTTATTAAAAACTTGTTTCGATTGTGTTTTTGTCTACCACTACACTGAGTCCCCTTTCCGAACTATTCATTCTAAAATATGTGTCAGTTTGTACCTCCCATTGACTTGCTTGCTTATGCTGCAGTGCTCTTTTTTAATTTTTATTTCGAAATCCACTCATTCACTTTAATTGTTTCAATAGCAGTGTATTTATTACAATAGTAATTGTTGCATTCATAATACGAGGAGTGGGGCAAAAGTCATGGCAACTATTTTTTTTCTTGTAGATATGTGAACGGATCACAAACGTATATGTGTCGTGTGGAAGTTCTGCCGGCATAGTGTATATGCAGAGCAACAAATAGCTCCGTGATAGCTGGTAGTAGCGCAGCGAGGGCTGAGAAATCAGTCAGTTGGTGAGTGTCGTGCGAGATGGAAGTAACCCGTGTTGAGCAGCGCGCTTACATCAAAATAGCCGTTCTCCGAGGGAGAAATCCGATGGAATGTCACAGTGAATTAGTGGAAGCCCTTGGGAATAATGCCCTACCATACCGTATAGCAGCACGGTGGGCAGAAAAGTTTCAGCAAGGACGTGTGTCAACCAGTGAAGAGAAACGTTCGGGACGACCTGTCAGTGTGCGGACCGACGTGGCACGTGCCGTCATCGAGCAGCTCTTGGATGAAGACAGACGATGGACGCTACTGGAGTTAGAGAGGGCAAGTGGCATCGAGAAAAGGACCGTCCACAGGATATTGCGTAATGAGCTGCAACTGCACAAAATCGCATCGCGGTGGGTACCGCATGCACTGACGGAAGTTCAAAGGTGGGTGCGCTATGCAATATGCTCCGACCACCTTGCATGCTGGCAACGGCGATCAATTCTTGGCACGAATAATCGCCATCGATGAATTTTGGGCCAGGGCTTACCAACCAGAACTGAAACGTCAGTCCGCGGAGTGGCGACATGCTGGATCACCAAGGAGGCAGAAGGTCCGTCAGAATCCTTCCCCAGTCAAATTGTTGGTGATCGTCCCGTATGACGTCAGGGGTGTTATTGTTTGCCACTTTGTTCCACATGGCAGAACAGTGACCGCACAGTACTACATGGACTTCCTGGTACGACAGGTACGACGTGGCGTTCGGGAAAAGCGTCCGGATCTTGTGGACAGTGCAATAATCCTGCACGACAATGCAAAGCCACATAACGCAGAGTGTGTAGAGCAGCTACTGCGACGTTGGAGATGGGAAGAATTGGAGCACCCACCGTACTCTCCCGACATTTCGACATTTGAACCCATTCGAAAGATTAAGGACCCACTACGTGGTAGGTGGTTTGTAACACGAGAGGACATTGCTAATGCTGTGCGCCAACAAGTGACCCGATTCACACATGGTGCGGCAAATGCTGGGGCAGATGGTATTCAGCGCCTCCCACATCATTGGCAGCGTGTGGTGTCAGTAGCAGGGGACTACTTTGAGGGTCTTTGGCCCCAGGTTTGTCATGTCAACTTTATCTGTACTGTGTTGTCATTCTTTTGCACCGGGAAGGACATATTGCCCTGTATAAAACCGTAACAAATTAGTGTGTTACGATATTTCAGTGCTATTCATTGTCCACACATGTAGCTAACACCTTGTCCTTTCGTCTGTATATGCCACATTTCCCAACCGGACTGGTATCTTCAAGAAAAAAAATAGTTTCCATGACTTTTGCCCCAACCCTCGTATAAATGAAATGGCGTATGGCTTTTAGTGCCGGGAGTGTCCGAAGACATGTCCGGCTCGCCAGGTGCAGGTCTTTCTATTCGACACCCGTAGGTGACCTGCGCGTCGTGATGAGGATGAAATGATGATGAAGACAGCACATACACCCAGCCCCCGTGCCATTGGAATTAACCAATTAAGGTTAAAATCCCCGACCCGGCCGGGAATCGAACCCGGGACCCTCTGAACCGAAGGCCAGTACGCTGACCGTTCAGCCAACGAGTCGGACGACCCTCGTATAAGTCCGGCTCTATGGCTAAATGGTTAGCGTGTTGGTCTTTGGTCACAGGGGTCCCGGGTTCAATTCTCGGCGGGGTCGGGAATTTTAACCATAATTGGTTAATTTCCCTTCCACGAGGGCTGGGTGTGTGTGTCGTCTTCAACATTATTTAATCCTCATCACGACCCGCAGGTCGCCTACGGGAGGCAAATCAAAAGACCTGCATCTGGCGAGCCGAACATGTACTCGGACACACCCGGCACCAAAAGTCATACGCCATTTCATTAATAATATATACAGTATATTGTTTGTAGGCAATGGAAACCTCTTAATTCCACTCACGAGAAATCCACGTTTCTCAGTCTGACTTGTGAAGGCTTCCAGAGAAGGGAACAGAAGACTCCAATGGTCGAATAATTGAGCTATCATTAAGCAACGAAAATGCTAGGAACAGTTCTCCGGCCATTGCTGACCACTCAGTTTCGGACTTCTGTAAACTTTATTCGTAAGGAGTTACGAAGTTTCCATTGCCCAGCGACGATTGGACTATATACAATCTTCTTCTTCTTTTCCCAATGATTTTTCTCACACCTGTGCGAAGCAGTTCGCACATGTGGATTTGGCCCTGTTTTACGGCCGGATGCCCTCCTGACGCCAACCCTATATGGAGGGATGTAAGCACTATTGCGTGTTTCTGTGGTGGTTGGTAGTGTGGTGTGTTGTCTGAATATGATGAGGAGAGTGCTGGGACGGACACATACATCCAGTCCCCGAGCCAGAAGAATTAATCAGAAGCGATTAAAATCCCCGACCCGGCCGGGAATCGAACCAGGGACCCTCTGAACTGAAGGCCAGTACGTTGACCATTCATCCAACGAGTCGGACATTAGACTATATACAATACATTATTGTTATTATTGGCGAACTCTGTGGTGTAGCGGATTAGTTGCTTGCCTGCCATCCCTGCTACCGCGGTTCGATTCCTGGTGTTAATGAGATGGGATTTTCAATTAAAAATCCCGTGGTGACAAGAAAGGCATGCGACCTTAAATCCCCGACCACAACTCTTTCACGCCTCAGTGCTTGCAGAGACCCTGAGCAAGCGGGATAATCTGCTGATGATGATGATTAGGGCCCGGATGTTCATGATATGTCACATTTTACTTCTTTATATTATTTCGATGCAAAATACAAGTTAAGCATGATTTTATCTACAGTGAGTAAAATTATGCAATTTTCACAGGTCATATAAAGTCATATTTTGGCTGTTTTAACGTTTCTTGCCATTTTACAGTAATTTTTCATATTATGGTCGTATTTCCCCGTGAATTCTCGTGTTGTTGTCATATTCTTATCTTTTTATTCCATTTTCGCATACCTGCTTTCAGTCGTCTCAAAGACGGATTCTTACATCTCCTAACTGTTGTCTGTAATTTCTTCCAATTATCTTTCTTAGAAATATATATTTATGTGAATTAGGAGGGTAAGCAATAGGGTATACAATAGTGAGCCTCAATTGAACTCTAATGATTTGACGTATTTCTAATATGGCCCACTAACATCGTGCGATGTTGAGCGAAATTACAGACAACAGTTTGGAGATGTAAAATATCTGTCTTTGAGACGACTGAAAAGCGGGTATGCGAATATGGAATAAAGAGATAAAAATAGGACTGATACACGAAAATTCACAGGGAAATATGACCCCTTTACAAGTCAATGTTGCGTTAAAATAGAAGATCGCTCCTATTTGAAAACTTAAAAATATATGTAATTTGCTATTGTAATTATTTCTGATTGCCCATCAAAATGTGACATTTATTTCATTCTGTGCAGAGTCGAGAGTTACCTCTGGAATGAGTAATTAAATGCATTCAAAATATACCAATGAAATTAATTTTAATCGTTCGTTTACCCTCCAGGGTCGGTTTTTCCCTCGGACTCAGTGAGGGATTCCACCTCTACCGCCTCAAGGGCAGTGTCCTGGAGATTCTGACTTTGGGTCAGGGATACAACTGGGGAGAATGACTAGTACCTCGCCCAGGCGGCCTCGCCTGCTATGCTAAACAGGGGCCTTGTGGAGGGATGGGAAGATTGGATGGGACAGGCAAGGAAGAGGGAAGGAAGCGGCCGTGGCCTTAAGTTAGGTACCATCCCGGCATTTGCCTCGAGGAGAAGTGGGAAACCACGGAAAACCACTTCCAGGATGGCTGAGGTGGGAATCGTACCCACATCTACTCAGTTGACCTCCCGAGGCTGAGTGGACCCCGTTCCAGCCCCCATACCACTTTTCAAATTTCGTGGCAGAGTCGGAAATCGAACCCGGGCCTCCGGGGGTGGCAGCT
This sequence comes from Anabrus simplex, assembly GCF_040414725.1. Lineage (NCBI taxonomy): Eukaryota > Metazoa > Arthropoda > Insecta > Orthoptera > Tettigoniidae > Anabrus > Anabrus simplex. The sequence goes on from NC_090266.1 coordinate 1,049,586,466, forward strand.
AATAACGCTAACCACTACACCACAGGGGCGGACATTAATTTTATTACTTATGTATTATTATTGAATGTTCTAGATTTTAAAAGTATATTTTCAATATAATGTTAATTTAAACAGTCTGCCTGCTGTCATTTCTTGATGGATACAGTACTTTTGCATCCATCTCTTGGCACAGGCCAGAGTAAAGTGTAGCTTCCACCGAAGTCCCAGTCAACATCCATGGCTGTGACAATATGGAAGTTGCTGGGATATGGGTAGTGCTGAATAATAACATTCAGAGCATGACTAGTGCATCTGACTGTTATGAAGGGTGCTGCTCATAGGGTCAGTCGTGCTGCAATAGTACTTTCTGACCCAGTAAGGAAAGCAATGGCAAACTACCTCATTCCTCACCTTGCCTAGTACGCCTCATTTTGGCGCTGCCATTGGTTTTTGGAGTTTCCTTATAACCACATAACCTTTGGTGGTGCTATTTGAGGATCCAACCAGCCTCTGGGTTGATGACTTAACAGACAGACAATTTAAACAGCGGCAAGATTTTGAAGATTTCAAAAATATGAACAAAAACCTTTAAGTCATATTTATTGTCATATTTTAAATACGTTTTTAGTTCATAAGTGCTTGCATATTTCTAACATTTTAGGTCACAAACATCCGGGCCCTAATGATGGTGATGATTATGGTTAATATTATTTTGCATCCAGCAAGAATCATTTGTTATTTCTAGTACAACCTCAAGATACTCGTACTTCGGAGGTACGAATGTAAAACAATTGGATTTTGTGGGTACGCCAACCAAAAAGTTTGAATACCACTGCACAAGTAGTTGTAAACCCTTGTATGAAATGCCTACGTACGCTGACCCCTCAAACAGGTCTTGATCAATAGCTCCAAGTACTTGCTGCTGATAATTTTTTTTGATAATCTGAGTTTCTCTGAGTCTCTACGTGGGCAATTTAATTTTTTTTACAGGGTTGAGTGGCTCAGACGGTAGAGCGCTGGCCTTCTGAGTCCAAGTTGCAGAGTCGGTCCTGGTTCCGGTTTAATCAGATGTTCAAATAGACCACCGTCGTGTTGGTAGACTTAACAGCATGTTAAAGAACACCTGCGGGAAAAAATTCTGGCACCTCGGTGTTTCCAAAGACCACAAAAGTAGTTAGTAGGACGTAAAGCCAATAAAATAATAATAATAATAATAATAATAATAATAATAATAATAATAATAATAATAATAATGTTATTTGCTTTACGTCCCTCTAACTACTTTTTAAGGTCTTCGGAGACCCCGAGGTGCCGGAATTTAGTCCCGCAGGAGTTCTTTTTACGTGCCAGTAAATCTACCGACACGGGACTGTCGTATTTGAGCACCTTCAAATACCACCGGACTGAGCCAGGATCGAACCTGCCAAGTTGGGGTTAGAAGGCCAGCGCCTTAACCGTCTGAGCCACTCAGCCCGGCAATAATAACATTAATCATAATAATAACACCGAGCGAGTTGGCTACACGGAACTATAAGTTTGCAATCGGCAGATGTTGGGTTCGAACCCCACTTTCAATAACCCTGAAGATGGTTTCCGTGGTTTCCCACCCCCACACCAGGCAAATGCTTAATTGAGTCCACGGTCGCCCAGTCCCAGCCGTTTCCTATCCCATCGTTGCTACAAGAGCTTTCTGTGTCGGTGGAACGTAAACAATTATTATTATTATTATTATTATTATTATTATTATTATTATTATTATTATTATTATTATTATTACCGGGCGAGTTGGCCGTGCGGTCAGGGGCATGCGGCTGTGAGCTTGCATCCGGGAGATTGTGGGTTCGAATCCCGCTGTCGGCAGCCCTGAAGATGGTTTTCCGTGGTTTCGCATTTTCACACCAGACAAATACCTTAATTAAGGCCACGACCGCTCCCTTCCAACTCCTAGGCCTTTCCTATCCCATCGTTGCCATAAGACCTATCTGTGTCGGTGCGACGTAAAGCAACTAGCAAAAAAAATATTATTATTATTATCATCGAGCTTGTGATACTAAAATGGTCAGGCAGAAAATTTGATAAAAGTCTCGGAAAATATCACTTAATGGACTTCCTCGGAAACCTCACGCACTCACGTTTGTGTATTTTTGGCGTACCTCCCTATCTGCCAATAAAAGTATCTCATTGTGACCTGAAAAGCCGTTCTCATTGAAGTTTAGATCCAATCTCTCATTCGTCTTGGTCTGATAGCATGCGGGCGTCTTCAACGTGGCCAAGCAAGTTATCTATCGTCTAGGAATGTGGCGCTATCTATTTCCGTAGTCAACATAGTGCAGATGAATTCCGTAAGAGGGCAGACAAGGTCTGTGACTCACTTGGCCTGCTTGCTGGAGTGAAAGGTAAATACAGTGTTGAGGGAGATGGAATAACCTACAATTGGGTGGCATCCAATAGCGGTGAGTCATCCGACCCGGCCTCGGCATTGCCAGGGCGCACACATCACCTGTCTTCTAAATACAACAGACGTAGGGGATCTTCCCATCCTCTCGTCTGACTGGTTCCCAAGTTCCTGGTAACACTGCTACTAGGTTAAAATGTTACATACAAGTCAGCCGCGAATAAAGAGGGGAAGTGGTCCAAGGTTGCTATAACCCCCTACACAGTTTCTTTACAAAAAAAACGTACCACTGACGTACGGACGATATTGCACCAAGTGTGTTCATATTATAATTTCATACTGTAACAATGCCTACGGGGATTGTGAGGTTGGGTGAGTTAAAAAGATATAAAATTCAGTACTATATGTTTATTTTCAGATGATGATCCACCTAGATGGCTGAGGTTCGAATCTCGGTCGTTCGAAGAGAAGACTTTTCACCCGAAATTCCCGGCAAAACACAAATTTACTGGAATCAACTGAAGAAGGTTATTTCCAGGTAATTCACAGCTACGATAACAATAGCTTTCCATCAATAAATTTATCTTTTAATCAATACAGTATACCGAATTACTTTTTATTATTATACAGTATTGGTTTTACGTCCCATTAACTACTGTACCTTTACGGTTTCGGGCACATCGCGGTGCTGGAATTTTGACCCGCAGGAGTACTTTTACGTGCCGATAAATCTACCGACACGAGATTAGCGTATTAAAACACCTTTAAATACCACCTGGCTGATCCGTGGCCTGTGGTTCTATCGTCTGGACTACTACTCAACAGACATTTTGCATCTGGCATTTCGTATGTTAAATATTATATAGTTCCGGGCTTGCATTCTGAATATACCTATTAAAATGTTGGAGCACTTAAGGTGTTTAGGTGATTTAGAGCAATGGTATTCACATTTTTGGTTGGCGTACCCGCAAAATCAAATTGTTTTCCCTTCGCACCCCCAAAGTACGAGTATCTTGCGATTATACCAGAAATAAAAAATGATTGTTGCTGGATGCCAAATAATAATAATAATAATAATAATAATAATAATAATAATAATAATAATAATAATAATAATAATAATATTCTTCTTCTGCAGCTCATCCCGCTTGCTGAGGGTCTCTGCACGCACTAAGACATGAAGAATTGTAGCCGAGGATTTCAGGTCGCATGCCTTGCCCTTCCTGTTACCACGGGGTTTTCAAATGAAATTCCCACCCCAGAAACACCAGGAATCAAACCATGGTCGCTGGGATGACACCTGCTACACCACCCTTTTCCCCACTAGCATCAATAATGTATTGTATATACAGGGTGTATCCGTGATGAAGTTACAAACTTTCAGGGAGGATAGAGAACGGCAAATGGATCAATTTGAGATAAGGAGCCGTAGTCCGGAAACGATCGAGTCAAAAGTTATTAATAATCCAAGTTGTTTAATGTCCTTTCTTAACAGACGCCGGGGTGTCGGAATTTCGTCCCGCAGTAGTTGTGGGATCATGTGAAAAGCCTTGTGTATGAGACACCTGTCGAGACTGAAGAAGATCTCTTGGCAAGAATTCTCGCTGCCTGCGACGCTGTTCAAACGACCCCGGGGATATTCGGACGGGTACGACAGAACTTTGTCGCAGGGGGATGCCATCTCGAACAATTGTTTTAAATGGAGCAAATTGAGAAACTTGTGCAGGTAAACGGACTTAAAGGAGTAGACTTTTGCTTAACTTTTGACTCGATCGTTTCCGGACTACGGTTCCTTATCTCAAATAGATGCATTTGCCGTCCTACATCATCCCTGGAAGTCTGTAACATCATCACGGATACACTCTGTATATCGTCGCTGCGCAAAGGAAACCTCATAACTCCTTCGGAGTAAAGTTTACAGAAGAAGTCCAAAACTGTGCGGTCGGCAATGGCCGGAGAACTGTTCCTGGCATTTGCAGTACTTAATGATAGCCTAACTATCGACCATTTAAGTCTTCTGTTCCCGTATCAGACAACGCGGCAGGGCTTCACACGACAGATGGAGAAACGCGGTTTTGTCGTCAGTTGAATTAGGCCTACGAGATTTTCATTGCCTAGCAACGATATATGCCTATATAATCATTAATGCAACAATTACTATTGTACTATATTCACTGCTAATGAAAAATTTCGAAAATATCGAGAGAAAAAAGAGCAATGCAGCATAAGTATACAATTTTACATACCTAGTCATTGGGAGGTACAAACTGATATATAACGTATTTACGCGAATAATACCCGCCACCGAATAATCCCCGTACCTTAACTTTAGGAAGGCTCATTTTGAAAAATAATGCCAACATTGACTCAAATAAAACCCACACCCCAATTTCGTGCATCAATTTTTTTTAATATTGCGGGGATTATTCGCATAAATACAATATTTTTAAATGAATAGTTTGGAAAGGGGAATCTGTTTAGTCGTAGACAGAAACACTAAACCAGAACGAGATTGTATTTAAAATGTGTAGGCCCAATTCATTTCTGAACCGCTCATTGAAAACAGTTAGAAGCTACGATAAATTTGCTTACCCTTTGAGATGACTCCGCGTACCCTTAGTGGTACGCGTGCCACACTTTGAATAGCATTGATAGATCTTCGGGTTTTTTTTTTTTTTTTTTTTTTTTTTTTAGCATTTTGCTGTTTCCCCTTACTTCGCATAGATCTGCAAAGTCTCTTTTCTGTTCTTTTTATAACATACAGAACTAGTAGTGGTCCTTGCGTGGCTAGCCCAAGATGCTTACAGCCCTTTGAAGGCTTCAAATTAACACGGAGGGGAATGTCCCAATCCAATGGAACAATCGTTGTTCCTCATCTACCGGGCGAGTTGGCCGTGCGTGTAGAGGCGCGCGGCTGTGAGCTTGCATCCGGGAGATAGTAGGTTCGAATCCCACTATCGGCAGCCCTGAACATGGTTTTCCGTGGTTTCCCATTTTCACACCAGGCAAATGCTGGGGCTGTACCTTAATTAAGGCCACGGCCGCTTCCTTCCAACTCCTAGGCCTTTCCTATCCCATCGTCGCCATAAGACCTATCTGTGTCGGTGCGACGTAAAGCCCCTAGCAAAAAAAAAAAAAGTTCCTCATCTCTCTTTGGAACAACATATCTCATGAAGATACAAGCAATGTGCTGAAACATATGCTCTCTTTGACAGGGATTAGTAGAGATCACTTTCATGAAAGGGACATGGTGCCTCTTGGTCGACAGTCCTGTGTACTGATTGTTTACTAACCTATTTTGTTAAGGTGTTTGTATTGGTGGGGTTACAGTATTCGTAATTGATCAGGTAACTGGAAAGGAAACCAGCACGAACTACGAGGCATGCATCAAGAGTTCAAGTGAAATGAAATGGCGTATGTCTTTAAGTGCCGGGAGTGTCCGAGGACATGTTCGGCTCGCCAGGTGCTGGTCTTTCGATTTGACGCCCGTATGTGACCTGCGCGTCATGATGAGGATGAAGTGATGATGAAGACGGCACATACACCCAGTCCAGAGAAATTAACCAATAATGGTTAAAATTCCAGACCCTGCCGGGAATCGAATCCGGGACCCTGTGACCAAAGGCCAGGACGCTAACAATTTAGCCATGGAGCTGGACAAGAGTTCAATTGTAAAACTACTTCTAGGTTGTTGGAGAATGGGACTTCAACTCACTTCTCAACTAAGGCTAATTTTAGTCCCTCAAATGGGGCCTCCCATTCCAAAACTCGCTAACTCCATTCCTGAGTTTCCTATTGCTTTGGGCAAGTATTCAACAAGGCTAACTAATAACGTAATAATACTGTTCCAAAACCTGTCGAAACCCTGTTATAATATTGTTTTGAAATTCTGTAATCATTCCAGAACTCGCTAACTACATCGCCGATATCGTCCCAAAACCTGCTATATCCGAACAGCTAATGAATGCTGTGCATTGTCGTCACGTGATGTGATCTTCTGTAACACCTCTTGGAAAGTGAGTTGCTGATGTCAAGATAAAAGTTTTGAGTTATTATTGCTGTTACTGACGGGATTTAAACAACATCTGACGAAACATGAATTGTGACAGAACTGTAATACCATCCCCAGTAGGGCAAGGACGAAGAAACGAGTGATCCGAGTAAATGGAAGAAAAAAAAATATAAAAATGACAAGGTACCGTATTGAAAATATTGAAGATATTGAAGGATAATTGTCACTGAAGAACCCCACTATCAATACAAACATAAGAGAGGGCAAGTATGTGATGAAGAGGGGAAACGGTTGGGTTACTGTGCCCTCAAGTTGTGCTAAGAGGTGTGGTACTGAATCCAGCGAAAGTTACGGACATCAAGACCTTACTGGCCAGTCATTTTGGTGAGTAGTGGGCTGAAGATGAACTTTGTCGGTTGTTCAAAAATATTTTCATTGACATTGAAGATACAACACGAAGTGATGCTTGTAACAGTGAAGAGAGTTCACACTGTGAGGTGGTGGTGATTATTGTTTTAAGAGGAAATGCAAGTAGGCAACTATCCTCTATAATTTGCACTTTGTAATTTGCACCGATGCTACTTAAGACGAGGACTTAAGAATCTAAGGTGTTTATTTTCCAGCACTCGACGTGCATTTACCTCTTTTCAGGATTTGATGTTACAGGCCAATTTTGGTTTGACCATACAACGATGTGACTTCTTCTGTTGAATGATATACTGTTTTAAGCATGAAATACATTTTGTGTCTTTCATAATTATTTCCTTTTAATACTGATAATTCTTTTAGCATTTATGTTATAAATACAATTCACTTTACAATTGGGGTCAATCACGAACCTCTTTACTCGAGTGGTCATTCCTAAACTGCCCTTCTCCACATGCTACCATTCCACAACTTTCTTTCTCCATTCTATCATTCCGAAAACTCGCTAAATCCATTTATCTTTTTTCATTTTTCTCACAGTTACTTGGACGAATTTATGTATGATTGCTACAGACTCATCATCAATGCCTTCTTAACACGTCCGGGCCATTTGGGCTGCTGATCAATGTCATAGTAGCCTAAAAGTAGTTTTCGTGTTTCCTGAAAAATTTCCTCAAGTGGAGTTAGCAAGTTTTGAAATGGGAGGCCTCAAATATAGAACCAGATACCGAACAGATAGCTTCTATTTTAACGACTGTGAACCGAAATACAGAGGGTGTAACGAAGACAGTGGTCAAACTTTTCAGGCATGGACTTCTCTCACATGACCAAAAGTTTATATAAACATGGGTTCGCAAAATACACATGAAAAATATAAATACACATCCTGTATATATTTTTTATCCATGTATTAGGTGAAGAAAAGCGCCATGGTTTTCAAAACGCAACGTTGAGAAGGGTTGATAATAACATTGTTGATTTTACGCCCCAACTGGCTTTCGGAAACGCCGAGGGGGCGGAGTGTTGTCCGCAAGAGTTCCTTAACGTGCCAGTAAATCTACCTACAAGAGGTTGACCATTCCAGCACCTTCAAATACCACCGGACTGACTCGGAATCGAACCTGCCAACCTTTTTTTTTGCTATTTGATTTACGTCGCTCCGACACAGATAGGTCTCAAGGCGACGATGGGACAGGAAAGGCCTAGGGATAGGAAGGAAGCGGCCGTGCCCTTAATTAAGGTACAGCCCCACCATTTGCCTGGTGTGAAAATGGGAAACCACGGAAAACCATCTTCAGGGATGCCGACAGTGGGATTCGAACCCACTATCTCCCGGATGCGAGATCAAAGCTGCGCGACCCTAATCGCACGGCCAACTCGCCCGGAGCCTGCCAACTTGAGATCAGAAATAATTGAATATCTATGGCATATTAAACAGACAAGTCCCGCTCTTTGACTGAATGGTCAGCGTCGTGGCCTCGCTTTCACAGGACCCGGGATTCGATACACGGCTTGGTAGGAGATTTCAATTGCGTATGGTTAATTCCTATAGCTTGGAGTCTGGGTGTTACTGTTCGTCTTAATACATGTCTACATGCAACACATCTCAGTACCAAACAGAACAGAAACACGCAATCATGAATATATCCTTCCGCATAGCGTTGCCAACAGAAAGGACATCCGGCTGTAAAACTGGGTCAAATACAGCAGCAGCAGCAGCAGCAACTTCAACAACAACAACAAAAACAACAATAAACACACACACAGTGCTGTTCCCAAGAAATTTAAATATGACCGAGAAGAAGAATTAAACAACACGTGCGTATACCACGGATGCAGCGGTTCAAATCCTGGCGATTGCATGAGGAATTTTTAAAATAGAAAGCTGTGTCTCTGTGGTTCGGATTCTATGTACATTGGTGATGATGATGATGATGCTTGGTTTTGGTCCAATTTTCTCAACAATAATAATTATTAACCTGTGAATAGGCAACTGCCTTCAGAAAACTTTTCATTTTTTTGTCATTTTCGAATTTTTTTCTGGATTTCCTCAATTCGTCCGTCTAGTTTGACATATTTTCGTCTTCTTTTTTTCCGTCCGTGTTGAGCTCAGCCTTCAGAAATGCGCAGTTTGTCTTCTCAGCTTCCGTCTTCAATATTTTGACAATCTCTCTTAATTTGGGATGAGGTCTCCCAACAAAATTGTTGAGTCGGTTGTTCCAGCCCTCAACAGCATTCGTTGTCTTGTGCCGTGCCGGCTGTTCCGGAGTAGAGACCAGAAAATTTAAACGTGGATTTTGAAATTGCTGTCATTTCTTCTCTGCAAAAGGTATTTCCAACAACAAAAATACATGGCTGCCATTTTCACATGACAAAATGCTTATGGAGAAAAGTACAGGATCTCGGATTGTCGGTATAGTACCGAGAGAATAGCGAAATTTGCCTTCATGTCCGTATGTGCGTAGCATTTGCGTTTTTAAAGCCTCAAGATGTGCTCTATGGGTGGGTGGAAATACACTCTCAAGCTCCAAAAAATTCCAAACTTAGACAATTTTTTTACTACTTTGTTGGAAACTGGTTAGACAACCAAAGACATTCCAGTCGAGATGTGGAATTGCCACCAAACACCATCTACTTCCCGTACATTTATTATACATTATTTGATACGTCCATTTAATAACTTAATAATCTTCAGCTATATAATATTTTGTGTACTAGTACATTAAAAATGAGAATTTTCCAAGGCTTCTCCCCATATCAGCATTTGAAGTGTATAAGTATAGCGCATTTTGCACGCCACCACTGTATGCCGCTCTGGTTATTCTACGCTCTGTGGGATTACCCCCTTGGGGCAGTGACCGTCAGTGCCGGAAGTGGATGGTACCCTTTGGGGGGGGGGCATGTGTGTGGAATTGTCAGTCGAGATTATATCTGAGTAATTAATCAGGTAGTTGTTCAAGGGCTGTGGGGAAGTGTCAGTATTTTTGGCAGTGTGTGAAAGTGTCAATGTGGGGAACTGTCCGGACACCCTCTCAGTTCGTACGTCGTATCATGGCACGAGACTTCATTCATCGAATCACGAGATCACCGGTGTACGTCGACTGTAAGTGAGCCTACGGATGCAATAACTTAACTAAAAAGACGTTGAATCAGAAAAATATGAACACAGTGAAATTTCCAGATTCTTTGAAATCATTTAAGAAGACAAGAAAATGAAAATCCACAGCCTGTTTCCAGTCATTCTACCGGGTCAGGAATGGAATGAATGAAGCCCCCATCTAGCGGCGAGGATAGGAATTGTGCCGGCTGCCGAAGCCTGTCGCACTCCTCTGGGGCAATGATTAATGACTGACAGATGAAATGAAATGATATTGGAGAATGTTGCTGGAATGAAAGATGACAGGGAAAACCGGAGTACCCAGCACAAATCTCACATGGAGTGACCGGGATTTGAACCACGGAACCCAGCGGTGAGAGGCCGGCGCGCTACCGCCTGAGCCACGGAGGCTCTATAAGAAGACAAGACAAACAACTGATAGGGAATCTTCCACCTGGGCGACAGCCCTAAAAGCAGATCATTGATGAAAGTGTACAGGTATTTTTTCATCTAATTCTATATATTGAACCCTTTAGGTCCATATTGAGGGATACCTACCTTCCTTACCTATCAGCAAAGCTCATGAGATCTGTCTCTTGGGTCGTTTCGGGTTCTTCGTCACTTGCTGAGGTAAAGGTAGGGTTCATTAATTCTAATCTATCTACTGGAATGAAAGGTCTATTTAAAATATTCCTATTTATTCAGGGAAATGAAGTAATTTACTTTGTCAACGATGTCATAGTCGATTGTGTCCACTGGACACCACAATCATTTTTACATAAATGTCAGAACACTGGTGTGAGACTTTAACGTAATTGCCTGATGGGCATTATTACTAGAAACCATTGTCTCAATTATTAATCATTTAAGAAAGGAAAGTCTGGAAATCCTTAAATTCGGCTTCCATGTGAGACCACATGTACCATCATAGTGATTCGTTATGGTCCAGCCCTCGTAACACGAACTCTGGACTCTGAGTATAATTAAGGCCGTCCAATCGGTGTGTGCCACACAATGGTTCTACGGCATGGACCCTTAATTGAATCGATGTGACCTGCGTCTATGTCATGGACCGACATCTAATCTTCTAAGTTACTTTAAAGTCATTGTGGATGATGACCGCAAGGAAATGATGCTACAATGGCATATGGCCCTAATCTAAGTCACTGAGGTTGATGACCCCCTGACCATCCAAGTTTCTAGGCTGAAGGCTAAACACAATTAAGTTACATCGGTTGATGACCAAAGTTCCACTTTACTATCCCCAGCACATTCACTGCTCAATCAATCAAAGTTCAATAATTACACCAACAACAATGCTCACAAACTTTGTGGCAGTAAAATCCATTTCCTTCGGATATGTCCCTTTAATCTTTACTTTATTTTTAATATTCCCCAGACAACAAACTAAAATTTCCAGAATGCATCTCCAAGTTATTCGCTTGATTAAAGTTATTTCAAAATGCGGTTTCACTGAATTTAATAATTTAATAAATTTAAATGATTTAACGAAATATTCACAAACAACAAATTTTATCTCCGCGGACTCTGGTTTCCTCACAAATTTCTACGCAGCTGTGATGTAAAATTCAATATTGCGATGTTTATCTGGCTGGAAAAGAATTTGTTACATCATTCATGTCCAGCTATATATCTCATCTCGTGATATCATGCTTAAAAATCTAATCTAATCCTAACCGTTTAACACTTGGATATCCTAATAATCTACGTACAAACCAAACAACTCGCCATATAATTACGATGTCATATCTCGTCATTACCATTATGAATTTTGCACACCCCTCGCAGACAAATCGATCATCACGACCATCGCTCTATATTTTGGACAATCCTGAAATTGGGTTACTCTGTTCCTTATACTCAAAGTTCATGGTTTCAAATGTTCATTCCGTCCCCAATTACAGTATTTCGCAATACTTAGATCAATACCGGCTATGAAATTTCAACTAAATCCAGCATTTAACGTTTTCCTGGCCGAGAATACAGTACAATCTCGACTCCACTCCTATTCCCGTTATTATCCCCGCTGTCCGCTTAGGTCTCTCACCCCATGTTCGCTTGGCAGTTACAGGAACCACCTGGTTTATTCACAGATGACTGACTTCTCAAAATGCTCCCTTTACACTCTGCCGACATAATTAAACAAATACGATATTCTAACCAACAAAATGCACAGATATGCTTCAAGATGTCTACACTAATTTTACGCGTCGCCAATTATACCGCTATGGATTTCTATGAATTTCTTTCCATTCCCAACATTATAAAATATTCCTCGGGTTATCATATCCCGGCTTCAATGACAGGACTCTAACCTGATTCGCACATCTCATCTCAACTCATATAAAACACTCCTCGGGCTCTGTGTCCCGGCTTCAATGACAGGTCCAACCTGATTCACAAAACTAACCTCTGTTTCCCAGCTCCACAATTATCATCGACAAGAACTGGAATAAAATCCTCACTAGAAATCCCAACATCTAATATCGCACAATGCATTACTCATGAATAACTTTGCATAAATGATATCGTATTTAATAACTTGATTTTTTTTTTACGAGAAATGACTGAAACATTCTACTGGATCTTTTATTTGTCAGTCAGACACAGTTTAAAATGGGCATTAAAAAAGAACGTTTCTCTCCGTGACCAAATTCATCCCCTAGGTTCTCACCCGACAGCGCGCTTCCACTCGATTGAAAATGAGTAACCATGGATTATTATTATTAACGTCAAATTGCAGACAGAAGAATTTTACATCGAATGAACATCTCACTTTGACATCACAAATTACAGGCAGTATACTCACACGGATGACGATCTACATTGGACGTGATATCACTTCGGAACCCTATTCAATAACTTTTTACAACATTATATGGCACTCGCAAGACTTCAAAATTTTATCCAAGTGGAAAATAAAACAAATGACTCTTTTAGTCGTACCCTCACATTTACAAAACTTAGTAGGGGTGACCACTGCGTCGTAAATCCCCATGCAAATACACTTTTAGAAATCACGATACGAGATATAAGAGGTAGTAAGATGGAAAGTCACATTACCTTATGTAGTCACACCAGTATTCATCTTAGGGCTCACCTGTGACCCTGGCATTTTATTTAGCCATCTTTACATTCGTGGCTGTACATCTCATTATGTTTCTTCAGGTTTCCTGGAATAAAGCATTAAAAAAAAAAGAAATACCCTTCACTTGTTTGCGGAGCGCACACGATGGACTATAATTATTCCCGCACACGAATTACTTAATCACATTAGAATATTTCAGTACTTTGACCGTCCTATCTGATACACTTATTTCTCTCAAGAAAACTATCTCCCCATGGAGTCAAGACTTAGCCACACTGGCTAAAATCTGCAGTCGAACTCAGTCTACTTTCGTTGATTTGATTTCGCGGAGCAACTCAACAATTTCGTCCGCTTTGTATCACAAATGCCGGAGAAGGAAGCTTCGTCATGGCGTCCCTTCATATTTATAGCAGTTACCCCCTCTCTTCGGATCTCTCCCTTTGCCGCCAATAAAATTTCTCTAAATTTTCTGACTTACCTAAACTGTAATTTCAAGAGTTTTGAAAGTGACTACATGCTTGCTACATTTCTGGCGGTAGTGTTCATGGACATTTAAAAATTTTACGGGTTCGATTTGTGAGATGATCGACCTCCTTTGATAGGCACTATATTTTTTTGACTTGGCGTGGTCACGCCGTGTACACGCGCTTTGAAATAGTTCATAAAAATGACTAGAGATTCTTCCGCCGTCGACACGTGTGGTTGACGTCACGTACCCCAGAGCGTGGGACCGAAGGTAATCACCCCCTCGTCACGTGTCAAATCCATGCTATCAAGAATCCAACTTTTAATTTAATTGTTATATAATGCATAATGTTCTTAGGGCACAAAGGTCATGGGTTCAATATAGTTATGTAATGGAGTCGTCAATGTTGGGGAAAGGCTTTGCAACATCATAACTTGATGCGAAGAGGTGGCTGCAAGAGAAACCTGAATCTGAAAGCTAGATTACGCATTTCATAGAATGAAAATCAGATGGCAGCAGCGAGAGATGTAATGCAATAGGAACGGTAACTTTGAAGTTCCGTAAAACGGATCACTGTATGGATTAAGTAACGTCAATGGAATAATATGAATCGATTCGGTAAATTCAATCGAAAATCCCATCACTACTGTGCAGTAGCCTATGGCTGAGATAGGGTTAAGGGGGATGAGTCACATACCAGAGTGTCAGCTGACATCGACGTGCTATACATGGTTATGACACTTACATTATAAAATTATTATTATTATTATTATTATTATTATTATTATTATTATTATTATTATTATTATTATTATTATTATTATGCCGTATTAGGAGGGTCCAACTCCTTGGCCGAATAGTCAAGCGTAGTGAAGTTCGGATCAGTGGGTTCGATTCTTAGTCGGGCCGTTGATTTTAACAGTTTAATTCGTCTGGCTTGAGGACTGGCTGTTTCTGTCCGTGTTCATCTACACGTAACACACCATACTATCAACTGCCACAGAAAATAGTGATTACATACTTCCACATAAGCTTGGCGTAAGGAAGGGCATACGGCTGTAAAACTGAACTAAATCTACATTAAGTACCGATCCCCAAATATTGGAAAAGATCTAGGAAGGAAACGATAATGCATTATTAGGAGATTATTTTATAGTTTTTGGACAATTTTAACAATTTACTCAAGAAAGACTTCGACGTTGTGTCTTTGATAGTCTGTTATGATATGAAAGCTGTACTTCGTCAATTTAACAAAAATAAGCGTTAAATACTCGTTTGTAAAAAGTCAGCACCAAGCGAGTGATTGCGGGGTTTGATCACGTAGCTCTCAGCTTGCATTCGGGAGACATTGGGTTCGAACCACACTGTCGGCACCCCTGAAGATGGTTTTCCCTTGTTTACTACTTTCACACCAGGAAAATGCTGGAGCTGTACCTTAATTAATGCCACGGCCGCACCGTTTCCACTTCAAACATTTTCCTTTCCCATCGTCGTCCCAAGATCAATATGTGTCGGTGCGACATTAAGCGAATTGTAAAAAAACATCTGCAGTTAAGCAAAGTCATTCTCTGACAGATGCCTCGTGCATATCGACTTCAGACTGCATTAAACGTCCATTTTATGACTCGACTTATCTGTAGGATATTATGAGGGCAAGAGGACGCGTTCATGACATCAGATAGGTCAGTTGAAAGCAGAATCCTCTGCTCATCTGTAAGATGTAGGAACAAGAGTAAGGAACTTATTTTGGCAGGTTCGAACTTGGCTCAGTCCGGTGTATGTGAAGGTGCTCAAATACGTCAGCCTCGTGTCGGTAGATTTACTGGCAAGTAAAAGAACTCCTGTGGGACTCCATTCCGGCACATCGGCGTCTCCGAAAACCGTAAAAGTAGCTAGTGGGACGTAAAGCAAATAACATTATTATTAAAATCTGCTCGCCTTCTGGCTGGCCAGCAGTCGTCTTGGCAAACCAAGGCCTTTTAAGTTGTGTAGCCTGTGTACTAGAAAGGATGTCTAACGAAGACTGGAACTCCATAACAAGACTGGATATCTTAATATTATGTGGGTAGTTATTTTGAGAAGTGAAATATTATATTGTTAAAAATGCCTTCGTACATACAGTCCTTTATAGACCTTGGCTTCACAAGACGACTGCTACTCATTCAGATAATCTGCAGGTGTTGGAGTTCCATATAGTCAGTGTGATGACATCCTCCGTTATATTGCGTGGTTTCCATGACCGAGTGCGCTGCTTCTCGTTTTGAACAGCTCTTCAGTTGGTTTCACGAAGGTGACTGAACCCTCCAGAATTGAAATTCCTGGACTGGCCGGAAATCGAACCCAGGGCCTACGGGTAAGCTGTAGGCACGCTACCTTCACACCACGGGGCTGGCAAATATTTTATCATAATTACAATTGTCTTTGCTGGTGAGACATACTGTTTACAGTGCAGTATGTCCCAGGAAGGACGACACTTCTAGCAACTTTTATAAGGTAAGATTTCATGCAAGATTGTATGCAGGCTTGAAGCAGGGCGGTCGTTCACAACGTAAGTTCGACTGGGGCAGCTGCCGTAGCGCCGAGAACTAACACCGTGCGTTCGGTCTGGGTTTATAACAGAGACCGTGTAGTGAGATGGAATGCTCGGCGCATCATTATCATCTGATAATATGCCCCATGTTCCATCACTACCACGTCAAAACATCTGCATATCTATCGATATCTTGCTCCGAAACGTCATACAGCTCGCAGGGAATGGGCCTGTCGATGTACGTTGGAGCTGTGTTGCCTACTTGGTATTGTTGGGAGATCAGAAGAATGCACGTGCCCGGTGAGGAACGGGGCGAAGGGGTTTTCACCAGCAGAGCCAGTGACGCAATGGTTACTATAGCAACTCCGCTACTACCCAGACGACTTTATATTGTCTTCTACTGGCAGCTTTTCGCTCTTGTCGGTTGTAATCCAGCAAACTGCGAAGTGTGAGTCAATGTTTTTGTGTAGCAGATATGAGCAGATAAGAGCCGATCTGTCTGGGCAGAACAGGAAGTTCGTGCTTGCAGGCCACATTCCTCACTCTTGCATTCTTCTCATCTCTACACAGTACTTCTGTGTCCACTCGTAACAGGTACTGACGTACACAACGCACCTGGCCGACATTCACCGAATCACACAGCTGTATCATATCCGACAGGCATATGTTGTGTGATAGTTTTTTTTTTTTTTTGCTAGTTGTTTTACGTCGCACCGACAGAGATAGGTCTTACGGCGACGATGGGAGAGGAAAGGGCTAGGAGTGGGAAGGAAGCGGCTGTGGCCTTAATTAAGGTACAGCCCCAGCATTTGCCTGGTGTGAAAATGGGAAACCACGGAAAACCATTTTCAGGGCTGCCGACAGTGGAGTTCGAACCTACTATCTCCCGAATACTGGATACTGGCCGCACTTAAGCGACTGCAGCTATCGAGCTCGGTGTGTGATAGTTTACGGTCATACATAAGAAATACAAATGTCCAAGTTTATAAGACATTTTAACATCGACTTAAGTTTCTCAACAACGGGTATATGGAAATAAATTGTTATTTTATCTGAGACTGCAGAAGATCTCAAGAAGCTGCTGAATGGTATGGACGAAGTCTTGGGTAAGGAGTACAAGATGAAAATAAATAAGTCCAAAACAAAAGTAATGGATTGCAGTCGAACGAAGGCAGGTGATGCAGGAAATATTAGATTAGGAAACAAAGTCATAAAGGAAGTAGATGAATATTGTTACTTGGGTAGTAAAATAACTAACGATGGCAGAAGTAAGGAGGACTTCTAGTGTTTGAGCAGAACGCGTATATCACCGAGAGAATTTCACTTACGATTATGTTTGATGTCTCAATTTACAGGTAAAAAGTGAATTGAAAATCTGAAATGTAGATTTAATGAAATAGCGCTTCAAATAAGGCAAAATTTGTGCTAAATATGTGACGTCACACCCATACTTTGTTATAAGATGGCGCTGTGTTGAGCAAGTCATATAGAATACGGAGACCTGTAGAAGAAAACGGCACAGAAGAAGAGGAAATCCCAGAAAGGAAGCCTATTCCAGAGTTCGCTGTTACACTAAAATATTCGGATAAATCTAGACAGATATTCGACGAGAATAATCTGAGGGACTTGATCATAAAGGTAGAAAGACCAAAGAAACCAATAGGACCACCACAGTGCAAACGCTGCCAGCGCACAGGACACACGCACAAAAGCTGTAACCTTCTGCCGCGCTGTGTCAAGTGGCCGGGGGCGCACAGCACTGCAGAGTGTACCCTCACCGACACCGCTAATTACGGCGGTTGCCCTGTCCTTATCAGGGCCAAGGAAGGGCAGACCCTCAAGAAGAAGAAGAAGGAGAGAGAGGCTCCCGCTACTAACACTACCCCGACGTTCCAGCCGAGACCAACCGACTTTCCACCACTACCCCAGCTTCCAGGACAGGAGGAAAAATCTCAGCCGGAAAAACGTGTATCCAACAAGAAGAGAGAGGCAGGCTAGGACCCAAACGCCTGTCAGAAAAGCACAATGCCTCCAACCCGGATGGAGGCGATCGAAATGCTGTCTGACATACCACCGGAGGAAAGACACTCAATCCTTATGAGTCACATACACTCCAGTGGTATTGCAGACAGAATAATAAACATGTTGCTAGATATAATCCATCCGCCCCATGGGATGACCTTGGAGGCAGTCGTATATCGCCACCTCTTTGCCTGACAGTAAACAAGGGCGATTAAATTTGAAAAGGGCCAGTATATTACCACCTCGAGGAAATACACACATATATATATCATCTTACAAATACATTATCAACAATTAATATTATATATTAGGCTTGTATATGACTAGTAATAGGCTTAGTTTGATATTAACTTAAATACTGTATATACCTTAGAACACTCCTTGTCACCAGGAAAGAATCTACAGTAGGAAATTAGTTTAGAACCAAACATTACCATGAGTTGCACGCTCTGAGATCCTCATATCAAAATGGAACCTGAGGACCCAATCGGTCGGTAATCATTCCAAATTAACCACACATGTTGCTCTTCAAGCGGCAACAGTCGCAACGCGAGGTTCAGGTTCACGCGCGCTCAGTTGGAGGTTAGCTGTGGCTGTTCAAACACAAACTGAATACCGGAATCATACTTTTACTCGTAATATCACTCCCGAACTCTTACTTCTCATATCACAGAACCATACTACGAGTTATAAAATGTATTATCCACATAATATTTGTCTTTTATTTATAATAAGTGAATCTACGAAACCCTCAAAACCTTGCGGCCGGTACAATAGTGACAGCCTACCGCCATTTTGTTTTAAGAGTCGCAGGTGATTGATGAAGTGCCTCATATGAGACACGTTGCTTTGAATGCACGTGTATTCATCCCCGAAAATTTGCGACGATTGCTGTCGAAGATCCGATAGTCCGACTCACTGGATGAATGTCAGCATTGAGGCCTTCGGTTCAGAGCGTCTCGGATTCGATTCCCGGCCGGGTCGGGGATTTTAACTGCATGTGATTAATTCTTCTGGATTGTCCCAATACTTTCACCTTCATATTCAGGCAACGCACTACACTACCAACCACCACAGAAACCCGCAATAGTGGTTACATCGCTTCATATTGGGTTGGCGTCAGGCAGGGCATTCGGCCGTAAAACAGGGCCAAATCCACATATGTGTGGTACAGTTCGCACCCGCGACCTCACAGATGTGGGAAAAGCGGCTGTAGAAGAAGAAGAAGATCCGATAGAGTATCTTTTGACTTACAGGTATGAGGTTCAACTTTTGATTTCTATTATACTTCCAATTAAGTTATGCCACATAATATTATTTGTAATTGTTTTGCCTCATCTTCATACACTGAGCCATAGAGGAAGCCCGCATAGCATAGTCTCAGCGCTGTGAGCTTGCATCCCACTGTCGGCAGCCCTGAAGATGATTCTCATTTTCACACCAGGCAAATGCTGGGGCTATACCTTAATTAAGGCCATGACCGCTTCCTTCCTAGTCCTATGTTTTTCCCATCCTTACATCCCGAAAATCTTCCATGTGTTAGTGCGATATTAAACCACTTAAGACCGAGATAGATAGCTGCAGTCGCTTAAGTGCGGCCAGTAGGCCTATCCAGTAATCGGGAGATAGTTGGTTCGAGTCCCACTGTCGGCAGCCCTGAAGATAGATTTCCGAGGTTTCCCATTTTCACACCAGGCAAATGCCAAGGATGTACCTTAAGTAAGGCCACGGCCGCTTCCTTCCAATTCCTGGGCCTTTCCTATCCCATCGTCGCCGTAAGACCTATCTGTGTCGGTGCGACGTAAAGCAAGTAGCAAAAAAAAAACACTTAGGCCCATATTCACAAACGACAGTTGCTTTTGCTGTTATCTTAGACTTCCAAAACTCGGATAATGTCATTATCTCGGATAACGCTCACTTCCCTATTCACCTCAGAATTTATTATCTCGGTTTACCAAAGCTAAGTTTTCGTTTGAATCTAAATTTGAACCTTACAATATTCATACCGACGCACGAAATAAAAATGACTACGTGCTGCCACCACTATCGAAATGTAAAGAAGTTTTTAATTACATTCAATTTCGCAAATAGTTTATCATAAATTATGCTCGCTATTGATCAGAAACGAAGAAAAGAGCCCAATATGACGTTCCAAGAGATTGTTATTGAATTTGGTGACAGAAAGCATTAACATAATAGAGAATAAGAAAACAGTACCGTGCAGTAAGGGCGCGCAGCTGTGAGCTTGCATCCAGGATCCCTGAAGATGGTTTTCCGTGGTTTCCGATTCTCACACTAGGCAAATGCTGGGGCTGTACCTTAAGTAAGGCCACGGCCGCTTCCTTCTTACTCCTAGGTCTTTCGTATCCTACCGTCGCCGTAAGACCTACCTGTGTCGGTACGACGTAAAACAAATTATTTTAAAAATAGCCTACACGTTGTATATTTCACTCAAAAAATAAGGCAACATTCCTTAGTTCTTCATTAAAATACCATACCAAATCGCGTACCGTAAAGGATGTAAGCCACAATTGAGAATTCATCTCAGGCCTACTTATATGTTGGTAAATCCGAGTTATATTCTTTTTTCATTTTATTTTTTATTTTTAATGTCATGACTTTCGGCTTGTGGATTGCCATACAGCTAGCTCAGATACATTTTCTAAAACACAGTAAAATACACTGAAAATGAACATAACAGATACAGAATACATAAAATTTACACAATTAGTTCTTGTTGTTGACGAGGTAATATGGGAAACGTTCATGGAGTGTGTTATAAACAGAGGCCAGTATTCTTCAAAAATTACTGAATCGCGGAGTACACTGCAGCGAGCAAGGTTGACATACTGGTTTGTAGCGGTTCGTGTAACTCTACTGTTGTCTTTAGACAGTGGCGGCGATAAGGACCCGGCAGACCCCACGGGGTGGGGGCGCCCAAGACTTGAGAGGGGCCCATGACTGTTTCTTAATTTCAGTAGTTGAAGCGTCATTTTACATATTGATAAAGCTACAGCACACAACACAGTATTGTTTGAATTACAGAGGGTTATTCCAAACTTAGGACGTCGTAGTGCGGAGTTTCTTTCGTCAGTAGGAGTTTGGTGGTTATTTTCGAGAGAATGAGGGTTTCCCAACCTGTTCTAATTATAACCATCCCTTGCTGTCACTCACAACAATCAGCAAAGCTTTTGAAGTAATTAACCAGTTCCGAGAACCCAGTAGTCAGCGAAGATGCGATAACAAATACATCATCCTTATCTAACACCAAATACCGAAGTTTCCAGCCTGTTTATAACTCTCGGCAGTCAGTGTAGCAAGGTAGGCCTACGATAGACGGTTGAGTTGTAAATAGTAGTAAATTATTTGGACCTAGGAACGAGATTATTTCTTAATATTGTGACGGTCAGCGTGTTTTTGTTACTATAATTGGTAAACGCATTTCTTATGTGTTTGTCTCATACGTAGGTCGAGTCATAAGTCATGGCAACTATTTTTTTTCTCGCGAAGAGGAGACAGCACAGAAAATTTCAGATACGCATTTAGAAACGTACGATATGTACTTGCGAATGATGCCACTAGATGGTGTATGTAAACAACAGTGTGGGTCTAAGCATGCCCCCAAGTTCAGTGTGTGAGTGAGAGCGTCACAAAATGGAAGTCAACAAGCAGGAGCAACGATCGTATATTAAAATGGCAGTTATCTGAGGCAGAAATGCACGTCAATGCCATGCAGAGCTGCGGGAAGCATTAGGTGTGCGTGCCATGTCCTATAGTGCAGTGCGAACCAAACGTCCAGATCTTTAGGACAACGCCATAATCCTACATGATAACGCGACAGCTCACACAGCAGCCATCGTTCAGCGTCGCTTACAACGGTGGGGATGGGAGGTTCTTCCACAGCCGCCTTATTCGCCTGATCTGAGCCCATGTGACTATGATCTATTCCCCAAACTCAAGAAGCCATTACGTTGACAATGGTTTGCTAACAAAGAGGACATCGTAACAGCATTTTGGAGAGAGGTGTCACACGATAGCGATACACATGCAGCGAATGGTATTCAGCGCCTGCCCCACAGCTGGCAACGCACAGTGAAAGCCTTGGGTGATTATTTAGAAGGTCTGTAACCAGTGGAGACTTGTCCTTTGTACGTAGTCTTATGTATTTGCTGTCTATACCATAATAAAAACAATGTTTACCAATGACCTGTGTTCTGTCACTTTCCCACGAGAATCTCCTGAAGTCAGAATTTGTCTTCAGGCACTGTGCATAAGTACATGCCCTATGTTTCCAAATGCATATCTTAGATTTTCCGTGTTGTCTCCTGTTCGCGAGAAAAAAAAATAGTTGCCACGACTTATGACTCGACCCCTGTATAAGTGTTTTATTTTAATTCCTTCAGATTTGAAAACTAAATTATGTAACTTCTTCTTTTTCTTCTTCTCTTTGTTGTTCATTGTAATATTATACTACCTTGTACTACGAAATAATCTTGTGACTTTCCTTTTCAGGAAACGAGGGGCACATTTTCAATTATTGCTGGGGAGGGGCGAGTTTCTAAGCGCAGCTACTGTCTTTAGAAGTGTTTATTGCTGGGAAGTAAAACGGTTGCACTGAAAAAAATATGTGTTCTGGATTCTCAAGTCTCTCTGTCACATGTACAATATGGGGTGTCGACAACATGAATAAGAAATAGATCACTGCGGAAGCTACCATGACTAAATCTAATTCTGATTATGGTGGTAATGTATCGCCTGTTCGAATTCCATTTAGAGAACAGTGGCTTCGACGGTGTATGAGGCTGTGTCTGGGAATAATAATGTCCACGCTGTTGAAGTTCTATTATCATGGATACGTGTGAAAATGTACAGTAGAATCTTCAGATACACAAAAATGTGTTTTCAAATCAGTGTCATCGTAGTCCTCAGAGTGTGTAGCGCGTTCGTTTTATCCACTTAGGATGTGTTATTGCATAACCTTGGCCATACTCCTCGACGCTCTGATTTTCTCTTTCAGTTAAATATTCCAGCCGTCTACGAGCCGCCATCTTGAAATCTTATTGATTTCCTATTTTACCGGGCAACCTTTCTCTGGTAAAATGTTAAGGTAAGGTAAGGGTGTATTCTCCCCGAAGTCAGGTGCGAACCTCCGCAGAGGTGTGCCTGAATCGGAGTTTACGTACGGTAGGGTGGCTAGTTCCTTTCCGCTCCTCCATTCCCTTACCACCAACCAACAGCGCGTGGTAACCCATCCAAATCTTGACCACGACCAATGTTGCTTAACTTCAGAGATCTCACGGAATACGGTGTTTTACATGACTTCGGCCGCTGGTGATATAATGTTGTAGATGAATACAAGTTTAACTGTTTTCTCGGTTTTCTTAGCTTTAAACCAATATAAAAACTTTTACTCGCGTTGGTCAGTACGGGTCTAAATCAAACAAACAAAACAAAACTCCATGAGGCTCAGCCTACTAGACGAAAACTGCTCAGCCCGATGTCCCGCGCAGTCAGTGCGACGAATGCTCTCAACCGTTTTTTTTTTTTTTTTTTTTTTTTTTTTTTTTTTTTTTTTTTTTTTTTTTACTTTCTAGACCGGGACCGCTATCTCGCCGTCAGATAGCTCCTCAATTGTTCTCACGTAGGTTGCTCTGATATTCAGGTAACAATAACTGACCTGACCGGGAACTGAACCAGGGGACTGCTGTCTACCGATAAGAGACAGGATCACTACCTCTGAACCACCAGACCGGCACGATAAACCACTATTATAGTCCTTCGGATTTGAAAACTAAATTATGTAACTTCTTCTTCTTTTTCTTCTTCTTATCGTTGCTGTTCATATCATCCCTCCCCACCAAGCTTAATAATAATAATAATAATAATAATAATAATAATAATAATAATAATAATAATAATAATAATAATAATAATAATAATAATAATAACTGTCCAACCCTTGTCCCGTTTCTCTACGGTGTCGAGTATGAGGTGAGATCAATCTGTCCTGTCGGGTTTTTATGACCGGATGCCCTTCCTTCCGTCAAGAACATCAGAGGAGCTAATGAGATGAAATGAATATTCGTGATATATGATAGTAGTAAGGAGAGGGTGGAACCCGGTGCCGGCACATAGTCTCCCACTGTCGAATAACACCAAGGGGTCTGCTCAAGGCTCAACGTCTCCAACCGACGGATGAATCGCCGTCAACAACGTCATATGCCCTCACTCCATATGAGCACTGCGGAGAGGTTTGGAATTTCATCTCGCTGGCCTTCTGACCTCAACTTGGCAGGTTCGATCCAGGCTCAAACTGGTGGTATTTGAAGGTGCTCAAATACGTCAGCCTCGTGTCGGTAGATTTACTGGCACGTAAAAGAACTCCCGTGAGACTAAATTCCGGCACTCGACTTCTCCGTAAACCGTAAAAGTAGTTAGCGGTAGGTAAAGCCAATTACATTAGGCCTACTATTATTATTAGGAATTTAATCGAGGCTTTTGGCACGCAATCTAGTGATTAGAAATTGTAAACCACCGCCTCCCCTACCCTGCCGGCCAACATTCTAATTCTGAACATTTTTTTCGACCAACGGGACTCGAACCGGCTAACCATGGTGTCAGACCGTTTAGACTTCAACGACTTAACGATCGTGGCTGCCAAGCGGGTTAATAATAATAATAATAATAATAATAATAATAATAATAATAATAATAATAATAATAATAATATTTTTTTTGCTAGTTGCTTTACGTCGCATCGACACAGATAGGTCTTATGGCGACGATGGGACAGGAAAGGGCTAGAAGTGGGAAGGAAGCAGCCGTGGCCTTAATTAAGGTACAGCCCCAGCATTTGCCTGGTGTGAAAATGGGAAACCACGGAAAACCATTTTCAGGGCTGCCGACAGTGGGGTTCGAACCTACTATCTCCCAAATACTGGATACTGGCCGCACTTAAGCGACTGCAGCTATCGAGCTCGGTAATTAATAATAATAATAATAATAATAATAATAATAATAATAATAATAATAATAATAATAATAATAATAAAGATGATGATGATGATGACGATGAAGAACAAGCAGTGTGCCCGGCTCTCGTTGGCAGATTGGCCAGCATCGTGACCTTCAGCTCAGAGGGTTCCAAGTTCGGTTCCCGGCCGGATCAGGTATTTTGACCGCGTTTGATTAATTCTTCTCGATCGAGGACTGGATGTCATTTTTCTCGTCTTAATACACTTCTCTTCGTCTACAGACAACACACCACACTACCAGCACATAATAATGGAAACATCCCTCCATATAGGGTTGCGTCAGGAGGAGTATCGGGCTGTAAAACTAGGCCAAATCCACACGGATTTCCGGCCCCAAGAAACTGCGAAAAGGCCAGATAGAAGCAGAATAAGAAAAAATATCATAATAAGGAGAAGTGTGAAATTATGTAATTTTATAATTCCTTTCTCACTCATGTGCCGGCCCCGTGGTGTAGGGGTAGCGTGCTTGCCTCTTATCCGGAGGCCCCGGGTTCGATTCCCGGCCACGTCAGGGATTTTTACCTGGACATGAGGGCTGGTTCGAGGTCCACTCAGCCTACGTGATTAGAATTGAGGAGCTATCAGACGGTGAGATAGTGGCCACGGTCTAGAAAGCCAAGAATAACGACCGA
The DNA here is from genome assembly GCF_040414725.1 of Anabrus simplex. Taxonomy (NCBI): domain Eukaryota; kingdom Metazoa; phylum Arthropoda; class Insecta; order Orthoptera; family Tettigoniidae; genus Anabrus; species Anabrus simplex. Next base: position 1,049,612,168 of record NC_090266.1, read on the forward strand.
GGGAATTCGTCGTGCTAACCACACGACACCCCGTAATCTGCAGGCCTTTGGGCTGAGCAGCGGTCACTTGGTCGGCCAAGGCCCTTCAAGGGCTGTAGTGCCATGGGGTTTGGTTTTTTTTCTCACTCATATTCCAAGGCGAACGAGTTAACTTACACCAAAAGAATAGAAAGTTCCTTTGTTCAGATATCCGAGGTTTGAATCCTGGAGATGACAATGAGTATTCTCAGTTTGAGTTTTTCTGGCGTTATTCAAGACTCAGTGGCACACCGGTGTCCCTCTGAAGTACAAACCCGTGGCGGAACAGCCCATCAAGGGCCTCCCCTGCTGACTAGCCACATACTGGTGCGCCCCGTGGTCACCGTGACGACATCCTCAGCTGTACTGCTTGACTTTTGTGGCCGAGTTCGCTTCCTCTCGCATCAGGCAGCTCCTCAGTTGGGCTCAGTTAGGATTTAAGATCTCTGGAATGGCCGGTAATCATAGTCTGGATCTCCAGGTAAGAGGCTGGCACACTACCCGTACTTCACCACAATAAACACTAAACCAACTCAGATCCCATGGCGCAACAGCCCCGAAGGGCCATGGCCTACCAAGCGACCGCTGCTCAGTCCGAAGGCCTGCAGATTACGACGTGCCATATGGTCAGCACGACGAAAACTCACGCCCGTTCTTCTTGGCTCTTTAGACTGGGGCCGCCATCTCACCGTCAGTGTGTTCCTCCATTGTAATCACGCAGGCTGAGTGGACCTCGAACCGGTCCTCAGATCCAGGTAAAAAAAAACCTGACCTGGCGAGAATCGAACCGGGAGCCTCCGAGTAAGAGGAAAGCACGCTACCCCTACACCAAGCGGCCGGCACCCACATTAAGCCTACTGTATTACCTCTTTCCAATTTTCACCATTTCATTCTCAAATTTAGGTTCAGGTGATTACAATTACACACACTACCTCAGAATAACAGGCTGCTCCTTCACTCATAAGTAGGCCTACACAGTGCTGATTACAAAACATCCGATTTTTTTTCCTTCCTTCAGAATTTATAGATCCCTTTTCGTTTTTCTTTCAATGTTTTTTTTCCCCTATCGTTCTTTAGTAAAATAAGTCGTTGAGTGCATGTTTATCACGCTTCAATATTTACATGTTTCTATTGCTCGTTACGTTCGAAAGGAAGTGGAGCAATTGACACGTACTTTCCTACTGTATTGTTTCTCTCCACTCATGTTTCTATCATTATAATCCTTCACAATAGCGATAATCTACAGTGATTCAGAGTAAAGCACGCAGAATTTTATGACCCCCTTTTACAGTGGTTCTTTTAATAGCTCGAACAGCTTCTTGTTGAAAGAGGTAATTTTGTTATGCATGTGTTCAGTACCAACCATTGTTTCTTTATCGAACCATATAGTCATAAAGTGTGTTGCGATGGGTGATAGATTTTACGATACCTTGCTGGATTAGATTTGTTAAAAAACAAGTGACCATTTGATAAAAGGGTTACGAAACGCTATTTTTCAGTTTCTTTCTTTTATTAATCTCTCAACGGTGAAGGCCGGCTGGACCCTCGGACTAAGCCTTCTACAAGCGTTATGTTCTATCTGATTGTTTCTCTGCAAGTGAAAGCAACCCTATCTAGGCATCTTACTCTCTGTAATGAAATGGAATCCTTAGGTATGAAATTAGGATGGGTTAGGAATTCTGTAGTACCGAGCAAGTGGTTGTTCGGTGTGGATCATGTAGCTATCAGCTTGCATTCGGGAGATAGTGGGTTCGAACCCCACTGTCGACAGCCCTGAATATGGTTTTCCATGGTTTCCCATTTTCATACAAGGCAAATGCCAGTGCTATACCTTAATAAAGGCCACGGTCGTTTCCTTCCCACTCCTAGCCCTTTCTTATCCCATCGTCCTCACGGGACATCTGTGTCGGTGCGACGTAAAACGGATTGAAAAAAAGAATTCTGAAGTAAGCAGGTATTACATAAACAGTTCCCTTCTGGACCAGAAGTGATTATCATTCACATCCTTCTTGGGTGGCCAACGATGCGCATTTACGCACCTGCTCTCCAATTTACTCTAAATACTGGCCATCGTACTAAGCCTCCATGGCTCAGCCGGCCTCTCAGGCTGAGTGTCGTGGTTCAAATCCCGGTCACTCCATGTGAGATTTGTGCTGGACAAAGTGGAGGTAGTAAAGGTTTTTCTCCGGATACTCCGGTTTTCCCTGTTATTTTTCATTCCAGCAACACTCTCCAATCACTTCATTTCATCTGTCAGTCATTAAACATTACCCGAGGGGTGCGACAGGCTTCGGCAGCTGGCACAATTCCTATCCTCGCCGCTAGATGGGGGCTCCATTCATTCCATTCCTGACACGGACGAATGATTGTAAACAGGCCGTGGATTTTCACTGGCTATCGTACTAAATCCAATCCTGACATTTTCCCTAATTTTTTGGGATCAACTCTTGGTGTGGATCTGGTACAATTTTATGGTCGGATGCCTTTCCTTACGCTAACCCTATATGAACTGATTTACCCACTATTGCGTGTTTAATGTGGTGGTAGGAAGTGTGGTGTGTAGTATGCAGAGGAAGAGAAGTGTATTCGGACAAACGCATACACACAGCCCCCAATCCAGAAGATATAGCCTAACCGCCGGGCTGAGTGGCTCAGACGGTTAAGGCGCTGGCCTTCTAACCCCAACTTGGCAGGTTCGATCCTGGCTCAGTCCGGTGGTATTTGAAGGTGCTCAAATACGACAGCCCCGTGTCGATAGATTTACTGGCACGTAAAAAGAACTCCTGCGGGACTAAATTCCGGCACCTCGGCGTCTCCGAAGACCGTAAAAAGTAGTTAGTGGGACGTAAATCAAATAACATTATTATTATTAGAAGATATAACCATACAAAGTTAAAATCCTCGGCTCGGACGGGAATTGAGCCCGGAGTCTTCCGAACCGATGGCCATTATTATTGCACTGTAATGTTCCTGATGTATTTCGCCTAGCCTGATTGTTGACGGTTTGCTCGGCTCGACTGCCCGTTATTAGGTCGAAAAGTTTTAAAACGAAACTTCCATTTTCGGGGAAACAGATGGTCCTAAATTTCACTCAGCCTGCACAAAAAAAAAATGGCAAGAAATCTCTCAGAGTTGATGCGACATTAAACTCCTAGCAAGAAAATATCCCATTTAAAGCTTTAACTTCCTCTCCTCCAGAGTCCTTTACGCCTGCACGACGGTGGGTTTGCTTCTTGTTACATTTCCTTTGTGTGCCTTTCAGTGTTCAATCTGCAAACTTCTTTCAATGAGATAAAGGTCTCTACCATGCTCTATTTCAACAGAGGCCCGGTTTCTTCAACTCTGTGTTAACTTTTACTAAACAAATTTTTAGTAACAATAGTTATTAATGTAACACTTCGGTTAAAAGCACCCTGTTTAACGAACACATTTCCAACATTTGTTACGAAATAATTGTTAAAGACAAATGAACACGTTTCCGGGAGATATGTGAACGTGTGTGGCAGTGAGCGTCTTTTGTTTCTTTGCATAAAGAGCTCCTAGCGGTATGCTGGAATAGTATTTTGTCAGACATGGTTGACATTATTTTAGGTTATGGTTAACGGAGACAGCTGAGACATAAACATGTCAAGTAAGAGGCAACAAAAGCGTTATTATGATGGATGCGAGATAAATGTTGTTAGAGATTTAATGTGGAAGTATGCGAGTGTGCTTGAAAAATGAAAGAATGGACTGTATAATAATAATAATTTCGTGTGACTATTTCTAGCCGAGTGCAGCCCTTGTAAGGCAGACCCTCCGATGAGGGTGGGCGGCATCTGCCATGTATAGGTAACTGTGTGTTATTGTGGTGGAGGATAGTGTTATGTGTGGTGTGTGAGTTGCAGGGATGTTGGGAACAGCACAAACACCCAGCCCCCGGGCCATTGGAATTAGCCAATGGAGGTTAAAATCCCCGACCCGGCCGGGAATCGAACTCGGGACCCTCTGAACCGAAGGCTAGTGCGCTGACCATTCAGCCAACGAGTCGAACAGAATGGACTGTTATATCACAGCATTCAATGTATTCTTATATGAGTGCAATCTAAGGCTCCTACATCACTGGGAAAATGTGATAATTGCTATGTCCTGAATGATTTTCGGGCATTCTGTTACTGCGGGGAAAATAATGTAATGCCATGTCAATGCTGTAATGGCAGTAGGAATTCCTTGCAGAATTTTACACTTGCACTCATGAACATAGCCGCGTACAATTACATGAAAAGAGTCTGAAGCATAATATCTAAGTATTATAAGCAACTGCTAAACTGGAGACACTAATACGTTCCAATCTGTGGGAAACTCTAACCTATTTTCAATTTCTTCTAGTACCTTGTTCTTTATGGCTTTGGTAATTAGGTATCTTTGTAGAAAACTTTCTTCTGACAACTCTAAAAAAGTCGTTTTTGGTAGGGATCGTCCTTTGCCTTCTCGAGTTTGTAGGTAGTGTTTATAAACAGCAGTAAAGCTTCAAACTTAGGTCTTCTACATGCTACCATTTTGAACTTTTAACAACTGTTAAGAGGTTTAACACAGGGCTGCTGTCATATTATATTAATAAGTGCTGTATTAACAATTTGTTAGAGTTAATTCTTGATGAGACGGCCATTTTATCAAATTCTGTCTTAAGCCTCCTTAACAGCATTGTTAACCTCTTAACATTCGTTGAAGCAACTGGGCCAGAGTGTTTCTTACTGCACTTCCAGTATCTTGAAAACTTCAAGTACGCGGTCTCACCGTCATCTCCTAGAACTCCCTCATTATTTCTTAGGTCCATACGCACAACTTGAACCAAAGAGTTCATTCCTTATCTATACAATGCGAATAACTTTCCGCTACTGTTTCTCACCAGTTTGTAGCACTATTTATTAATAACAGAACCCAAGTACACTCAGCTTTCATATACTTGTGGACAAAACATGACGACCTCGCCTCACATCACTACTCTCCAGCTGCAACCCGGTGTCTATTAGCGGCTTATAGGATTTACTATGTCCACTGTAGCCGGAGTTGCCAAATTTTCTACTGCACTCGACACGAAGAAGGGGTAAAGACTGGAGAGAGTGCGGAAGAAAGTGGTTTGGCAACCTCTCCACACCAAACGAGGATCACTTAGAACTCGTTAAATCAGCACGGTGCAGGGTGTGATTGACTGCTGGCTTCCAGCTCGCTTCCAGGAACTGAAGCCGTCATGTTTTATCCCCAAGTATACCCTAACGCAAACATCAGCCTACAAGCAGAGCGATTACGGCCACACTTGTTTTACGTTCAAAATCACCTTCGTACCTTTTCGCGAAATTATAAATGTAAAGCCTAGGCTTTGTCCCCGTCATTTGCTCATCTCCTCTTCGTCTGGGAATTGAATTTTCAGTTTGTTCACCACTCTCACATTCCTCAGGGCCTCTTTTCCTTAAGAGTCCTGATAGATTTTCAATTATTGGGTGAATTGACTCTACAATGTGGGTCGTATAACAGAAAACTTGCATTCGATATGTAGCAGGGTCGAACACCACTGCCGGCAGTCCGGAAGATTGTTTTTTTTTTTTTTTTTTTTTTGCTAGTTGTTTTACGTCGCACCGACACAGATAGGTCTTACGGCGACGATGGGACAGGAAAGGGCTAGGAGTGGGAAGGAAGTGGCCGTGGCCTGAATTAAGGTACAGCCCCAGCATTTGCCGGGTGTGAAAATGGGAAACCACGGAAAACCATTTTCAGGGCTGCCGACAGTGGGGTTCGAACCTACTATCTCCCGAATACTGGATACTGGCCGCACTTAAGCGACTGCAGCTATCGAGCTCGGTAAGATGGTTTTCTATGGTTTACCATTTTTACACCAGGGGAATAAAGGGTCTATACCTTAATTAAGGTCCTAGCCACTTCCCAGTCCTAACCTCTTCCAATCCCATCATTTAGCGAGTTACCACGGCGTTAAACCACTGAAAAATAAGAAAAACTACTGCAATTACCAGGACTGCCACAATCATCCCCCACTGACTTCAATGCTGGAGCACATTTTTATTTTACTTTGCTAACACATTTGTATGCACGTGTTTTGAATGTAAACAGTGTAATCTGAAGGATAAGGACAACAAATTGTATCACTTGTTGTATGTCGAGCATGTAGGTATCAATTAAGTGAGATTCCCCTATAAATTTACATCTATTTTTATAGTAGGACTATAAAGATATTTATTGCATGCTTAAAAGCGACCCTTATCTCGTAAAACGTTCCAGTAACCACATTTGACTGGAGCTCTGAGCACAGAAAAGTATGCTGTAAGGGCTAATTAGACGTCGTCGCTTGAGGTATGTACTGTAGTTAGCAATGTTATCAACTGTTTAACAGGGACGGTTTGTTCTCTAGATCAAGACGATGATGACGATTCTTCTCCTTCTTCTTTCTTCGATTTTGGCTATCTATGGACCGCGGAAATTAACCCTGTGCATTCATCTTAATCCTTCTTTTCTTTATTTCCAATAATTCTTCATCCTTTCACATTGCTGTTTCCTCCTCTCTTGTGTACAGATTTTATTATTACCTTTCCTATTTTCCTTCTTCTGGAAACTGTTGAAATTTTGTATCAACCTTCTGAAAGTTGTTCGTCTTGTATTACATCGTCTGTTATTCCAATCTCTGTCATATCTTTTTTTACTCCTTGGATCCACTTGTTGTCATTCTTGCTCATGTAAGTATGGTTAAACTCTCGTTTTGTCAATCTACTGTTATCCATCCTCATTATGTGACCAAAAAGGTTAATTCTCCTCTTTCTGATCGTGTCTAACAGCCTTTCATTTTCTTCATCGCTGTACCCAAATTTTCCTCAATATTTTCCTTTTTTTTTTTCTCTCTATCTCTTCTGTTTCACCAGCTTTCATAGGAAATATGCATTCTGTGGCATACAGACTCTCTGGTTTGATTACTGTGTTGTAGTGTTCGATTTTAGTTTTCCTCGAGAGATTCTTCTTATTGTTGGTATCTTTCGTGAGTTGGTATGCTAGTTCCTGTTTTATTGATCTTCATCTGTTTGCTTCCATATCGAGTCCATTAAACCTGAATTATTTCACCCAGGTATTTAAATTTATTAACCTTTTTATTTCCCCGTACGATGTTTCTAGCACTGTGGGCGAATCCCTAATATTTGACATGAATTTAGTTTTCTCAAAAAGATATCTGAAGTCCAACTTTTCCTGCTATTTCTTCCAGAAGATTGATTTCCTCTAAGGCAGTCTCTATACTTCCAGAGAGGATTGCTATGTCATCAGCAAACGCCAAACAGTTTACACCAAGCCTTTTGTGCTTTGAAGCTAATCTTATCTCATGATGTAGGCCCCTTTCTTTAAGTCTTTCTTCCTGGTTTTCCGTGGTTTCCTATTTTCACACCAGGCAAATGCTGGGGCTGTACCTTAATTAAAGCCACAGCCACTTCCTTCCCATTCCCAGGCCTTTCCTATCCCATCGTCGCCATAAGACCTCTCTGTGTCGGTGCGACGTAAAGCAAATAGCAAAAAAAAGGTATTTCTTCCCATACTCTTGTTACCTTTTCCAGGACGATATTGAATAGAAATGGGGAAATCCCATCTCCCTGCTTGACACGGGTTTTAATTTCAAATTCATCTGAGATCCCTCTCATAAATTTCACTCTGGACTTTGTTTCAGCCAGAGTTTGGCTAATTATATTGATTGATTTTGTGTCAACTCCAAATTCCTCTAAAATGCTTAGTAGCGAAATTCTGTCTACTGAATCGTACGCTTTTTTGAAGTCCACAAAAACTGACATAGTTTCTGTTCTTTGTAACCCTGCCTCGTAGTATAGTTTTCAAGTTTAGAATCTGTTCTGCACATGATCTGCCTTTTCTGAACCCACCTTGGTATTCTCCAATTTGTTTGTCTATTATTGGTTCAATTCTATTATGAAGAGCTTTTGACAGTATTTTATATGAAACTGCACCTAGGGAAATTCCTCTGTAATTGTTCACATTTGTTTCATCACCGTTCTTATATAATGGGTGTATCGTTAATGTTATTTGCTTTACGTCCCACTAACTACTCTTTTACGGTTCTCGGAGACGCCGAGGTGCCGGAATTTAGTCCCGCAGGAGTTCTTTTACGTGCCAGTAAATCTACCGACACGAGGCTGACGTATTTGAGCACATTCAAATACCAACGGACTGAGCCAGGGTCGAACCTGCCAAGTTGGGGTCAGAAGGCCAGCGCCTCAACCGTCTGAGCCACTCAGCCCGGCCAATGGGTGTATCAGTGCGTTCTTCCAATCATCGGGGATTTTCTCCTTTCGCCATATTTCTTGTATTAACTTTGTCAGTTCCTGACGACGATTATTATTATTATTATTATTATTATTATTATTATTACTATTATTATTATTAATATTATTATTATTATTATTATTATTATTATTATTATTATTATTATTATTTAAAGGGGTCTAACATCCAGGTCATCGGCCCCTGGTTGCGGCTTTGCAAAAATAAGTTAAATACTGTTAATATCCTACCAGCTTAGAAGCATTGAAATGAAATGGCATAGGTATGGCTTTTAGTGCCGGGAGTGTCCGAGGACATGTTCAGCTCGCCAGGTACAGGTCTTTCGATTTGTCGTCCGTAGGCGACCTGCGCGTCGTAATGAGGATGAAATGATGATGAAGACAACACATACACCCAGCCCCTGTGCTAGCAAAATTAACTAATGGTGGTTAAAATTCCCTACCCTGCCGGGAATCGAAACCGGGGCCCCTGTGACCAAAGGCCAACCATTTAGCCATGGAGCCGGACTTCAGAAACATTGAAGGAGGAGGAGAGTTTTGTTTTTTGTTTGCTACTTGCTTTACGTCGCACCGACACAGATAGGTCTTATGGCGACGATGGGATGGGAAAGGCCTAGGAATGGGAAGGAAGCGGCCGTGGCCTTAATTAAGGTACAGCCCCGGCATTTGCCTGGTGTGAAAATGGGAAACCACGGAAAACCATCTTCAGGGCTGCCGACAGTGGGTTTCGAACCCACTATCTCCCGATTACTGGATACTGGCCGCACTTAAGCGACTGCAGCTATCGAGCTCGGTGAGGAGGAGAGTTGCGGACGTGTTAGATGAGAAGCACCGCCTATATAGGGTGCTCGGAAACAACGTAAACCGAGCATATGAGCGTCAGAGTTTTGGTTATAGTTATATTTAATTTGTCCGCCTTTGTGATGTAATGGTTAGCGTGATTAGCTGCCACCCCCGGAGGTCCGGGTTCGATTCCCGGCTGTGCCACGAAATTTGAAAAGTGGCACGAGGGCTGGAACGGGGTCCACTCAGCCTCGGGAGGTCAACTGAGTAGAGGTGGGTTCGATTCCCACCTCAGCCATCCTCGAAGTGGTTTTCCGTGGTTTCCCATTTCTCCTCCAGGCGAATGCCGGGATTGTACCTAACTTAAGGCCACGGCCGCTTCCTTCCCTCTTCCTTGCCTATCCCTTCCAATCTTCCCATCCCTCCACAAGGCCCCTGTTCAGCATAGCAGGTGAGGCCGCCTGGGCGAGGTAGTGGTCATTCTCCCCAGTTGTATCCCCCGACCAAGAATCTGAAGCTCCAGGACACTGCCCTTGAGGCGTTTGAGTGGGATCCCTCGCTGAGTCCAAGGGAAGAGCCGAACCTGGAGGGTAAACAGATGATGATGATGATGATGATGATGATGATGATATGTAATTTAAAAAAACGTCATTTTATCAGCTGCTGAAGTTGGCCAATCAGATCACTTCACGGGCTAATTCAAATGGGCTTTACGAGGCGGTGTTGCTAATTCTCTACGTGGCTTGGTCGGGCTTCGAAGCACTAACACACCGTGGGTTTCAGCCAATCCCTCCGTAGCGTGCTTGCTGTGGGCCGAGCCTATCAGCAGGGAGGTCCTTGTTCAAGTCCCTCCCCTGAAGTAGTTTATTTCTTCTATTGGCGTTCTCGAGTCAGTCATAAGGCACGTGCAGATTTACCAATACCGTCTGGCAAAGCCCATCTAAGTTCGCCCGTGAAGGGATCTGATTGGCTGATTTCAGCAGCTGATAAAATTACAACGGCGCGAGATATCAACGTAATTTTTTAAAATGATATATCAGTGTAACCAACGCCCTAACGCTCATATATCCAGTTCACGTAGTTTCCGGCCACCCTGTGTATGCGCATTATGCCCACTGTAAAACTTTTTTCTTCTGGTTGCAATAACTCTTGAGTTCATTTAAAAAATATTTAAAGAACTTTCTATGAAAAATATTTTTTTTTTCTTCCTAGTTGCTAATCATCTATGGCTGGAATAGTAATATGTTCTGTTCTAGCTCAGGCCCTGGGGTATCTAACTCAATTCTCTTAATCTGAACTGCAAACACTTCAGCAACTTGGATTATTCACACACATACATAAGTGCACGGTATTGGTGACTAATAAATACTTAGCTCCTGTTTAAATCTGCCACCACCGGGCGAGTTGGCCGTGCCGTTAAGCGCGCACGGCTGTAAGCTTGCATCCGGAAGATAGTGGGTTCGAATCCCACTGTCGGCAGCCCTGAAGATGGTTTTCCGTAGTATTCCATTTTCACACCAGGAAAATGCTGGGGCTGCATCTTAATTAAGGCCACGGTCGCTTCCTTCCAACTGCTAGGCCTTTCCTATCCCATCGTCGCCATAAGACCTATCTGTGTCGGTGTGACGTAAAACCGCTAGCAAAAATCTGCCACCGCAGGCTGCTTTTTCATTCAGTGGCAGTTCTTGTTTATACTGTCGGACACTTGTGAGGCTTGGACTCATATTTTATCCAGGGACCTTTATTGCCTATTACCAAGATTAAAACTGCACTTTATTTGAGTCTTATCTGGGTACTGCAAAGAACAATTCGGATCGATAGAGAAATTATTGCCCATAGACATCAATTAGCTGGAACGAAGTGCCAGTTATAACATTTCTCTTCGGTAGACTTTGTGTAACAACGCAAAATAAACAATGAACCTGACGTAAGCAGCTCCATGCTGTGTTCCTGGAATAAACATAACGTCTCCTAGTAAACAGGAGTAAGGCCGCGTGCACACCGAGCGCGCTTCGCATAGTGTGTCGCGTGTAGCGTGAAATGCTATGCATAGCGCAAGGCGTGCTTGCTGTTCACACCGAAAACTCTACGCCGTGCTCTCAGCTTAGGTTGGTGCAAGGCGGTTTAGGGTGGTCACAAGCTAATGCCGTTATCCAAGTACACTAGAAACAGTTTACTGATGGATAACAGTTACCTAAAATTGAAAATTAGGAAAAAGAATCGAAAGTGGGTTCATGAATTTAATGAAGAACGAATTACTTTCAGAGAATTCTATCGTTTGCACAGAGATGCAAGACTTTATCGCGATACATTTTATGATTACTTAAGAATGACAAAAAATACCTTTGACCTTCCAAACCCTGCAACTGAAATGTGGCGTCAAGTAGCAGAGAAGTATTGGGAGAAATTCAATTTTCCGAATTATCTAGGAGCACCGTGTAACAAACACGTGGAAATTAAATTTCTGACTAAATCACGCTCTTTATATAATAATTATAAATAGTATTTTGCAATATAGTTACAATTAACATACACAATTAATCATCGTAACAAAAGTGGAGTAAATGTGTGACAAATATATTTAATAAACAGAAATATTTACTTCCAAGCCCACTACTAGCCTGCAGAGTGATATTCTTCATGTTACCACCCTCTATTGGCAAAATTATAAGCCGATATGACGGAGTCTGGGAGATTCTATGCACTTTGTCACAAAGTGTCCAGCTACATGGCTAAATGGTTACCGCACTGGCCTTTGGTCACAGAGTCCCGGGTTCGATTCCCGGCAGAGTCGGGAATTGTAATCATAATTAGTAAATTGCATTGGTACGGGGGCTGGGTGTATGTGTGTATTTATAATCATTTCATCCTCATCATGATGCAGGTCATCTACGGGCGTCATTTCAAAAGACCTGCACCTGGCAAGCCGAACTTCTCCTCGGACACTTCCGACACTAAAATCCATACCCAATCTCATCCTGTCACAATGTTAAGCCCAGTAAAGTGTGACAGTAGAAGTAATATTACTGTGTATGTTTACTGTAGGAATGCGATACAACTGTTGTAGATACTTAAGTCCACTTATTTTGCAAAACAGTTACATTTGTATAGTTTTTGTGTCTTGGGTTCCATATTTCTTCTCTTTGAAACACTGCATGAATAATTTCTTCTTCCATAGCTTCAGAACCAGCTAGGTAACGCTAAGCAATTAACCAACACTGCGCGTTGTCTGGCGCTTCGCTTAGCTGTAAGGTAGGCGTTCAGCGTAGCAGAGCGCAGACGGTGTGAACACCTGGATTACGAACAAAGCACTGGTTATGCTTAGCGTGACGCTTAGCGTTGAGCAACACGCGACACACTATGCGAAGCGCGCTCGGTGTGCACGCGGCCTAAGTGTACCTACACTCTAGACCTCATTTTGGATGATAACATCTGAAGAAAGCAGAGAGTGGAAAGGCAGTTCACAGTGTAACAGGATATTTCATTGTGTAACTCCATTCTTGCATGAAATCATTGAGGATGTTAATTCATTCATTCAGTACCATTATTACCTAAGAAGAGTCGAGTCCGTAAAGGCGTGCTCATTTCACCTGCAAGGACGTGAGTTCGGTTCCCAGTCAGGATGTTGAGAAATTTAGAAACATGATTTCCAACTTTGAAGATTTACATGGATTTGAGGTTCACTCACCTTTCACCAGGAATGGTTCCTTTCCTTGCAATGTAATATTTAAGTTTTAGGTGACGGCGTGATGGCCCGTGGTCTTAATCATCCCATTCGGACCCAGTGTCCATAGACTCATTTTAATATATTTCTGCTATTTCGCCTGTTTAGAACTTTTGAATTGTTCCATTCGTATTCATGAACTTCTCTACTTCAATTTTTGGTAGTATAATGCCATCTGTCAGCGCTTGGTAGAACTAGAGGAATAATTGAACAACAGTTTCGAGATATGGCTGAACATGCAACAGATAAATAACCTTTTGTAAGCAAAAATCAAGAGTCTCCGTGGCTCAGACGGCAGCGCGTCGGCCTCTCACCGCTGGATACCGTGTTTAAATCCCGGTCACTCCATGTGAGATTTGTGCTGGACAAAGCGGAGGCGGGACAGGTTTTTCTCCGGGTACTCCGGTTTTCCCTGTCATCTTTCATTCCAGCAACACTCTCCATTCTCATTTCATAACATCTATCAGTCATTAATAAATCACTTTGAGAGTGGCGATCCCATCGTACTAATAGCCTATATCTGCTTCATTCATTCCATCCCTGACCCGGTCAATGACTGGAAAACAGGTTGTAGGTTTTCCAGAAAAATTCACGAGGGTTCAAAATTGGCAACGACACGTTCAGTGCAATTTCTTCGTGAACATGGGCACGTTACAATAAATCTTTGTGTTACACGGGCCAAAAATGATAGTTTACGTACGCATTGGTGTACTGAAGTGAAACCTGGGTGAATTCATGGTATCGTATTCATAAGTTGGAAGAAATAGACATGAAAGTTGTAATGTCGTATGGCTTTTAGTGCCGGGATATCCCAGGACGGGTTCGGCTCGCCAGGTGTAGGTCTTTCTATTTGACACCCGTAGGCGACCTGCGCGTCATGATGGGGATGAAATGATGATGAACACAACACATACACCCAGCCCCCGTGCCATTGGAATTAACTAATTAAGGTTAAAATCTCCGACCCGGCCGAGAATCGAACCCGGGACCCTCTGAACCGAAGGCCAGTACGCTGACCGTTCAGCCAACGAGTCGGACATGAAAGTGGTGATAATAATTGAAGGACTTCTGGCCAAAACAACCATTGTCAGAATGGGAATGGGAATAACAGGATGCTCAACTCTCTATGTAAGTCACATAGTGTACAAAATCAGCCAGAGTCACGGTGTTATAGGGACGTGGAATATTGATACTTTATCAAAAACGACCAATGTCAGTTGGGTTTCAAGTAAGAATAACCCTAGTCAAATGACAATGTATTGCTGATGATGATATTGATGTAGATAAAAATGACAACAGTGATGGGTGCACAGACGAAAACATTCTGGTGAACCATGACATTATTGTGTTATTTTCTTAATCCGTTTACAACACCATGTGATGTAAAGAAATTAAGAAAAACTACCAAATATATACAACACAAACATAGACTATTATCAAGTTAAAAAGGAATTTAAGGGATACTAGCGAATGTACCCGTGTTTCGCTACGGTATTCTACATTGTATTCGAATATTGAAGTAAATAGTGTACGTCCAGTAAATAAGATTGTTTTAAAATTGCATGTCTCTTAGCGTTATCCGAGAAAGAGCATGGGGAGGTCCTCGTACGTTGCTTCCAATGTAAAGTGTTTGTTACGGATTTGTGATATAACGGCAGGCTCACTTGCCTACTGGCATTCACAATCGAGTTGGGAAGTTTACATTATAATTGCAGGCCCCATTGCCTACCACGCGGACAAAATCGATTTGGGGAGTTTTCGTTAAAATGGCAGTCCCCCTTTCCTACTTCCAGACAGATTACAGTTGAGGAGTTTCTATTATAATGGTAGGCAATTACCCTACTATCACTCGAAATTGAGTTGTGCAGTAATCATTATAATGCCAGGCCCATTTTCCTACTGCCAGCCAGCTTACTCCCAGTCACACCAAGTTGGTGAGTTTCCATCAAAATAGCAGGCCACTATGCCTAATGCCAGTCACATTTTAGGTGAGGACATTTCTTTATAATGGCGGGCACCCTTGCCTACTGCCAAACACAATCGGGTAGGGGAGTTTTAAACAAAACTGCATGCTCACTTGCCTTCTGCAAATCAAATCGAAAAGTGAACTATTCATTACAATTGTAGACCTTCCTTACTAATGACAGTTACACAGGAGTTGGAGAAGGAACCCTTTCATACTGCCAGTCAAAGTCGGTGTGGGGAGTACTGATTACAATATCAGACCCACCCTTTCTCGATCGCTAAAAATCGACATCAGTGAATATATATAGATCGACATACGAAAGTATAGGCGTGTTTACAATATTGAAGACCTTCATTTACAGATTAACTGCTACTAAACGTACGTCATATCGACAAAAGATTATACCATAAGACACGCCGGATTTAGTGGCCTAAATGGCTGGTCCTATGATATGTCATCTATTCTTGGGTGAGACTGAGTTAGAAACGTGGAACAGGGTAACGTTTTTGTAAGATTATCTCATATTACATTAGTTTTCGGATAATTATGTGACAGCTACATACATAGCATTTGGCCCACATATGGCTACTGGGTGGGCCAATTTTCGTGAAGAGTATGATGATTCTGTATTTCATATAAGTAATTGAAAGTATGAATTATGCATGTGAAAATTCCAATCGATTAATAGAGAAAAATCAAACGTAAAATGGATACAGATACGGCAAAAAGTCATAAGACCAAGGTTGTAGATCATTCCATATTGAACGGAGATTGTGCAATCCGTTATGTGATAGGAATTTCCGAAGGTCTGCACCATCATTAAAATTGCCTGCATATTTCGATATTCTTCGGGGATAAAAAGTGAAAAATTTAATGATCTAGGATGTTTTCCGTTCGTTACAGGCTAAAACGTATAATTTTGTCAAATTTCAATTATCTTCTTTTTCTTCTGGCAGATTATGCCGCAATCTGGATTTTGGGCGAGGCGGGTAAAAATTAGGACTTTCAGGAAACTAAACCAAAAATTATGGAGATGGTCATTATTACCCCTTAAACGGAAAGCTGTACGAAAATTTCGCCAAAATAGTCAGTGTAGAGGCACACAGTCGTTACGATTTGATTTATATAGATAAGGAATCTGCTCCATGTAAAACACCTTTTGGGCTATGTCCGCTGGACTTAACCTGCAAAAGTGACCATTCATGATATCTCCCTTATTAATCCTCCTGACGAAAAAATGCACATGAAAGAAAGGTTTAAAGGTGGAATCCCATCACGTTTGGTCGGTTTCCAGTCAGGTTGGTCTTGTTCTGTATATATTGTGGAAGAGTAAAATCACCATTTGTGTTCCCTATAAACCGCCAGTCCATTCCGGAACATGAAATGTTATTTACGTTTAAAACCTACCTTTGGACAGGTGGATGTTAAATATAAATTTTGGTTCGAATGTCTTCAGTAGTTTTCAAGTTGTAAGGAATACACTTTACGCGCACATGCTCGTGAGTCAAGTCCGATGGGACTTGTACAGAAAAACGGTCCGTTAATGATATCTCCCTTATTAATCCTCGTATCGAAATTATGCACATGAGAAAAAAGGTTTAGAAATTAATTTCTACCAAGGTAGGTAGATTTCCATTAAGTTCGGTTGTGTATATTTTGTGGAAGTGCAAAATCACTGTTTCGGTTTCGTATAAACCCCCAGTCAGTTCAGGGATTTAGAAAAAATATTTGCCCTAAAAACTATCAAGGACAGGTGTATTCTAAATATGAGTCTTGGTGGAAATTCATCCAGTAGTTTGTAGCACTCGCGTACATACGGCGTAATTAAGGAAGAAAATAATACAGTTAAGAAAGTTGAAAGTAATAGAAAATGGATTATAACTGAGGACAGCCGGATAACGACAAATATGTAAATGCCAAGTGAATGTATTGGAAAATCAAATGCCCCTCAATAAATTATGCTAGTGTGAGTTATGGATATAATAAAGCGGTAACAGAGGAGGAATTTGGGTCCAGTGATTCTTAGGTAAACAAATAATAAGAAGATGACTAATGGTGTTATTACTTAATCTATTCGAGGGCGGTTATAACATCCAACGACATTCCGCCAATATCCCGCAGATAGGCCGATTGACGCCTCTCTTGCCTTCTACCCAAGGAACAACCACGAATTTAAAAGCATGATGAGGAAAATGGCAATACGTTACTTCCCTGCTGGCATGCAGTCAGAGACGTTGCCATGGTAACCCGTAGGTTCGTTGTCGGTCTGTCGGTCACTCAATGCAGAGCATGATACCAGCGGAAAATTGTAAATTTCTCCGTCATGTGAAGAGTAAGGTAAATTATGAACTTAACGAAAGTTGTTTATAATGAAGAGACGTTTCACGTACAGTAAACGAAGTTTACAGAAAATCAATAGTATAAGAGAAAATGGAGGAAAACCATTCCGGTTTTCCTATAAACACCCCGTCTGTTCAAAGATTTTAAAATGATATGCATATCGAAACCTTTCCAGGGATGAGTAAACTCTAAATATGAAGTTTGGTTGAGATCTATCCAGCCGTTTCGAAGTGATGGTGGAAAAACCATTCTAGTTTTCCTATAAACCCCCGTCTATTCAAATATTTTAAAATGATATGCATATCGAAACCTTTCCCGGGATGAGTATACTCTAAATATGAAGTTTGGTTGTGATCTGTCTAGCCGTTTTGACGTGATGGTGGAAAAAACATTCTGGTTTTCCTATAAACCTCCCGAGTATTCAAAGATTTTAAAATGATATGCATATCGAAACCTTCCCTGGGATGAGTATACTCTAAATATGAAGTTTGGTTGAGATCTATCCAGCCGTTTCGACGTGATGGTGGAACAGACAAACAGACAGACAGACAGACAGACAGACAGACAGACAGACAGACAGACAGACAGACAGACAGACAGACAAACAGACACGAAACGTAAAAACCACCGATTCGGTCTTGAGTTGACTTAAAACGGATAAATATCTGAAAAATTGGCAAAACAAAAGAAATTACAGACAGCGGACCCTCTACAATTTTATTTATATAGATTGTGTCTTTTTTCGTGACACTTTCAGGAAAAAACAAACAATGTCAATTATTTTATTTCCCTGAATATTTAATATTTTTGACATTGGTTGTATTTTCAGAAAACCTTCAATTGCTAGTACAAACAGATGGGAACAATGACAGGAAGCTACCCAGAATGAGTAGATGAAGGCCAAGTTAGGAATGAATTCGACGGATGAATCTGTGCGTAAGAAAGGCTCTGTGGTGGGTTTATGTCAGGTGAATGGAGGAGGAAAGGTTATCTAAGACAAGAATGTATTCGGAAAAGGAGGGTAAGAGAGGCAGAGGAAGACCAAATGGCGAGATGATGATACTCTGGTGAACCATGACATTACTGTGTTATTTTCTTATCCGCTTTCAATACCATGTGTTGTGATTTGGAACTAAAGCAGGCCACGGAGCTACTGCAAATAGAAGATTGTGGAGGCAGGTAGTTAATTCACAGATGCTTGCAGACTGAACGCCGAAAGGCATGACAGTCTGTGATGAAGAAGTATGTATGTATGTATGTATGTATGTATGTATGTATGTATGTATGTATGTATTATAACCTTCCAATGTATGTCAGGATGAGATTGGTGGACACATTGGAAGCTTATGTCGAGAAATGATGTCAATGAAATCTTATATCCGGTTATCACACCTCCAGATGAATTAGAAAGCAGTTGATTTGTCTAATTACGTGAACGGCATCGCTGAATTGAAGAGATCAACGGATTGATAACAAGCTCTAAACCCCGTGGTATCTTGGAATGTTGTAGACAGTTAAACATTGTAAAACATAGGGCAGGATTAAGCGAATAATACACATTCTTCAAGTAAAGTTTTCGAAATGCATGAACGGCAGTATATCTGTGACAGAATGTTACGGAGGGCCATGAAATACGTAAATAATAAGTTTATATGAGAGGGCCATACCTTGTACATCTAGTCTCGCACGATCCAACGATCGAGATGAAATAAAGAAACTATCGATTACTAACCTAAATACGAGGCGGCAATTATTAAATAAGTTCCTTTGCTAGTACAGCTGATTTGTACGAGATCGTCTTACATTATGTGTCAAATGTTTCATATTGTCAAGAGCATATGGGAGTTAGAAGCTGAGAAGAATCCTGAAAAGCAAACCGTCTGCAATTATTATGTTGTAGTAGAATCTGTTTTGTCTCTGAAGAAGTTATCATTCTCAAACTGCATCTCAGTAAGATCGGAAGCAAGAATTCATAGGGAAAAGATTGTATTGAAGGAAATATAAGAGAGATATTGGCATATTATAAACATATAATATTGTAAAACAAGATATCTTGTTATTGAATGAAAAAGGCAAGTGTATCATTTAAACTGTAAGAATTGTATTAAGGTGTATAACCTTGTTCTAATTGATATCTCTGAGTTTCAGGTAAAATGGAACCGTCAGCAATCAATCATTCAGACGTAATGAGTGCACGTATCAACATGAACAACTAAAATAGAGGGACCTCAAAGGATCTGATCAGAAATGTGATGGACAATACTTGACAATGTTATTGAGTGAGAGCTGAACTCGGAAGGTGACACCGTCGTGGAGCAACAACCTAGGATGAGTACTTGAATGTCTTATACATATTCCGCCACGTAATTGCTTATTGTAGATGTAGAATAGTATTCATTTTAATGTCGATTTGACATGAACAAGTTTAACTTGAAAGCGACCGTTATTTGTTGGATATTGCGTTGTAATACTTATGTTCGTTACGTCTAGTGCGGTGAGCCAGACTACATTGTGATAATATGCGATGGTTGTGTAAGATTTCTTTAATGTTTGCTAGCAAGGTCTTACGGAATGATTTTTCGACATGGAGGTTATTGGTACCGTAATGATGTTATGGTATTGAACGCTAATTTAACTTGGAGCTCAGAATACCTCGGAGGAGCTCGGTATTTTGCGATGTGCGATTCTGTGGTCTTCAAAATGTTATGTGCTAGTGTGGAAATACAGTGTTTTGATAATAGAAGTGTGATACTATTGTGGTGACATGATGTTAATGCGGCCACGTATTTAGTAATTTACGTAATTGCCTGAATAGATTGTTCTTTAGTATTGTGAATTCGCTGTGCATGACGAGTTGTGCGATGTTGTAAGGTGTTAGTTATGATAGGATCTTTGAAAGTATTTTCGTGGATAGAGAGATGTGATGATTATAGACGTGTCATTAGGATTGCGAATTTTATGATGATGTTATGTGAAGGTCCTGATGATGGTATTGACGGTAGGAATTATGTTGGTCATGCGTGAATTTTGATGTTGTCGTGATGAATAATTTATTTAGGTACGAGGCCGTATTTTAGAATAATGTTATAGGATGTTGCACTCACGAACACTAGTAGATGGTCATCACATTTATCCTATTTAAATACAAGATTGACCAGAGCGCACGATATTAAAGGGATGTTTAGGATCTTTGCAAGATAATCGGAAACGTAAAGATATTGAGGTCATGTCGTAAAGGAAGTATGATCTTCTATGGTAAGTAAATCATTTCTTTGCTAGTTGGATTTTGTAGATCATTTGTGTTGACGCCTAGTGCTAATGTAGTATTCCAGGTCAACATCGCAGTGGTATCCAGAGGCGCAGAAACAACGTAGTTAGACAAGGTTATCGTAGACGTTGCAATGTCTCTTGATGTTCTTTTTATCTAGGTGCAGTCACCGACGAATGTACGGGAGGATCGAGTCTGTCTTGTAAAGCATGATTTTGATGGATGTCATATTATGTTACGATCCTGTGTTTTTCAAACATTTCTATTGCATTTATGGTGATTTTATGAAGTTAGAATAACGGTAATTTTCAAGTTGCTAGATAGATAGATACTGACATATAGTGCGATGATTTTAAAAGGAGAAATGACGGAATATTATGAGATATTTGGGTAGGAAATAACATTCTGAAGTGGACGATTCTATAATTCCCAGTGATTTTATTTTGAAAAATGCGAGATTGATAACTGATCTTTCATGTAAGCCTTCAGCAGAGGGACACTTTGTCTCTTTTGTTTCGATTGATGATGTTGTATTTATTTGTAACAAGAGCTTGAAGTTAGGTATTTATATTCAATTTAACATAATATTTTCCATTTATATCCGTTTTGTGTTGCCAATAATTTGCTTTTAATATAATTGTTGCATTTAAAGTCATTTTAAAGTCATTAAACGGGAGATCCTTCCATAAAATAAAACATTTTACGGAGTTATCATTTAAAGTAGCGTAGGAACATTAGGTTAGTTATTTAATTTAAGATAAGATTAAATGTTGGTCAATGTATCTCGTCGAATATGCCAATATTCTCGATCTCTTAATACTCTATTGTGGATTATTCACGTAATTTAGGCAGAAATGATGATTACATTCCACGTTAAAAGCCACGATGATAACAGTCCACTTAATTAACCTGTGTCCCAACTCGTCGGACTTGCACGTCCCTTGAGTGGAGCCTTCATGGATCTCCGACTGCATTGCTTCGCCGCGGCTTAACCCAACCTTGAGATACTGAATTAAAATTTACAAAATGGTCACAGGAATGCTGTCAGGGCACATATGGTTATTATAATTTTACTTGACACCCAACTGTGGGGCCAGAGTTGAATTATTTATTTACCAAACGACTAGACTCGAATTACTTATCGCGTGGCAGTGGACTTAAAGAAAGGAAAACTCGAAGAGACATTGGTAATCAGAGAACATTGAACTTACATCGTTATTGGTCAAGAATGTTTGAAATATTTATTTAATCATATATGTTATGAGTAATATTGGAAGGATTTGACCGTTAATCAGTACTACGATTTTACTTAGTTTTATTTATGACATTATGGAAGGATTTTCCGTAAAGTTTCAGCTCTTGTTAATCGGGATAATGAGTCATTTAACTCGGATAGAGCGATAGGTTGTTCCGTGTCACTTATTGTAGGATGTCCGTCATATTTCGGGTCAGATCCGGAGAGACCCATACGTTCATTTATTGAATCTAATTCGTGAGGTGTTAGGCAGGTATAGGTGTTGTGGAAACACTAGACAAAGACTGTAGAGTGAGATTGAGAGTGATATATTATCAATAAGGAACGATATAGGAAATTACGATGGCGTCTCTTGCTCAAGTAAAACTGTTATTGGAGGAGCTCGCTGGAAAAATGAATAAAATGCAGGAATCGCAAGAGAATACAGAAAAGAGAATTCAAGAGGTACGAGAATCGCAAGAAAGTACAGAAAAGAGAATTCAGGAAGCGCAAGAAAATACAGAAAAGAAAATTCAGGAGGCACAAGAAAGTACTGAGAAAAGGATTCAAGAAGTACGAGAATCACAAGAAAGTACTGAGAAAAGGATTCAGGAAGTACGAGAGTCGCAAGAAAATACCGAGAAGAAAATACAGGAATCACAGAGGACTACTAGAGCAGAAATTCACGAATCACATGAAAAAATGCGAGGAACTTTCGACAGAATCACCGATATGGTGCAAGAAAATATGAAGGTGATGCAAGAAGAGATTGTATCGTTAGGATCGAAAGTCGCTGAAGTACAAGGAGAAGTATTAAATTTAAAAGAAGAAGTGAATGCAGCGATGAACGAGAATAAGAGGAATTTTCAAGAAAAATTCGAAGAATTGAAGGATGATTTTAAGTCAAGCATCCAAGAGTTGCGAGTTCAAGTCGACCATGACCTTAAAGAGCTCAAAGAAGAGGTAGATGTGATGCAGGAGAAGATAAAAGAGACTGATAATGGTTGGGATGAAAAACTCAAGAAGGTATCGGATGAAGTCATTATCACCAATGAGAGTATACGGAAAGAGATAACCCAAGCAAGAGAGCAGATCAATGACAGGTTCAATTTGATAACGGAAGAAACTGAAGAGAACAAAACTTTGATGAACCAACAAATAAAAGGATTAAAAGACGATTTAAATGCTATTCAAAAGGACGTACAGAACCTAAGAATCGAAAACGAAACAAATAGAAATTTGGTATCATCGTTGAATGACCGACAGACGATAATTGAGGATGGAAGGAAGACTGAAGTAAACAGTCAATTTGAGATACCACAGCTTTGTGTTGATATTAATGACAACGGGACAGTTCATACAGGAAGTGGAGCCCAGATTGTTAACATTATACGCACTTATGAAGATAGGCCTAAGAAATTTAACGGAAATATAGGATCCAGTATGACTCCTCGTGGTTTTCTAAGAGAGATTGAGGAATATTTTAGGGAAGCAAAGGTATCTGCACAGCGTCAGTTAAAGACAGTGGAGAAACACCTAGAGGGTGCACCACTCATTTGGTTTAAAGCTTTTCGCTACGTTTTTGAGGATTATGCAGGCTTTAAACAAGCTTTCTTGGAAAGATTCTGGGGGATCGACGTTCAGCAAGGAATCAGACTCGATCTATACTCAAAGAAATATTCTTTAACGGGACCGAGTAGGTTTGCCGAATACTTCACGATGCAATTTCATCGACTGAAGGAGCTTGATTCTCCACCTACAGAAACAGAAATGGTACGAGCAATAATCAAACAGTTCCCTGCGGATATACAGAGATTATTGACGGCGGCAAACATTCAATCAGCCGTGCAAGCGGAGTCGATACTTCGGCAAATTGACAGCACGTCAACACATACTAACAGCCGCATAGTAAGACACGTCGATCCGACGGTAAACGTGGTAACACCAGCAGGAGATGAAGGTGTAGAAAGAAACCAGGGATACAATAGTCACGGTCAAGGAGATAGACCTAGGACGAATGAAGGCTACAGAAGAGTGGAACATAGGGATGAGAAGAGTGACAAGACACGCCAGAAGTGGGCAACGTCTCGAAACGAAGAGCGGAGATATCCTAGGTATTACAGAAATACAAGGTGGAGTCGAAACAGAGATAAATGGCCGTACCGCAGGGATAGGTATCGAGAAAATTCAAGACAATCAGATATTCGACAGGACGAGGAGATAAACAAGGAAAGAGAAAGGTACCTTGGCGAATTAAGAAAGCAGCAGGAGTGCAAGCAATGGGAACGAGCGATATTAAATCAAGATATGAACGCTGATTGCGTGGGCGCGACTAGTCTGTTATATCAGCAAGAACAAAGAAAAGAAGATACTGATAAAACGTTAAATCCCGCAGCCACACCATTTGACAAGAATAATCAAGGCAATGACGGGGTGAAAAAAAAACTTCGTTTTGGAATCAGTAACAAATAATAGAATTAGTAAGATAAATCCAAATTATAGGCAGCACGAATGGGTCATAGCAGGAACCGAATCGTGGGAATTTGAACCCGAGGAATTGTTGCACGAAGACGGTCTACCTAAAGGAATAAAATTAAAGAGAGGACTGCCCGTTATTTACGTCACAATATTGGGTATTCGAGTTTTGTCATTATTGGATACTGGAGCAAGTATAAGTATCATCTCCAAACTACTATTCTCAGAGTTGCAAGACAAAGCACACTTGCCTGTAATTCCGATTGCCAACATGAAAATCAAGGGCATAATTCCAGACAGGGTCACGAGATGCAAGATACAAACTTATTTGCCAATAGAAATCGGAGGAAATTTAATGGAACATCCATTTGTAGTCATGGACAAAATCCAATATAACTTAATTATTGGATCAGATTTTATCAGGGAAAACAACATAGTAATTGATTTAAAGAAAGAAGAAATAAGGATCAGATGTGACGGTGAAAGAGGACAGGACATTACAGCTAGAATAGAAAACAAGGAAACGAGTGAGCTACAGAAAACCATGAACATTTCAATAAATGAAGCTGCACATGTTGCCGAGAAGATAATGGAAAGATACGACACAGAAGACGCTGTATGTGGACAGACAATCGACAGTGGAATAGGAGAAAATCCTGAACAGCAAGGGATAATTGAGAATCTGCTGAAAAGGTATAGCAATGCTTTTAAGAGCCAGCCTGGAGCAATAAAGAACTTTGAGTACAAGTTATTAGTGAAAGATTGGAGGCCGTTTAAGATTAAACCGTACCCTATACCAGATAAATTCATGCCCGAGGCTAGGAAGGTAATACAAGAGATGATGGATAATGGTATAATATCTAAAGCACATACACCATTCGTTAGCCCTCTGGTAGTGGTAAGAAAAAGCAACGGATCAATTCGCGTGTGCATTGATGCGAGACAGGTCAACTCCAAATTAATTCCAGAGTATGATAAAGCCCCAGTAATAAAGGAGATAATAAGAGGATTTCGGAACAAGAGATTTTTCACGATATTAGATTTGACTTCCTCATACTTCCACATAGTCTTGGAGAGTAAATCCAAGCTATTTACTGGTTTCATGTTTGATAATCAAACGTATATCTTTGAAAGACTCCCATTCGGCATTTCTAATTCTGCGGCTGCGTTGGTACGAGCTTTAGACAGGAACTTGAAACCGGAAGTAAAATAATTTATAACCATTTATGTTGATGACATCGTACTGGCGACAGCAACTTTCGAGGAGCATGTAGTCAAGTTGGAACAGTTGCTAAGAAATTTAGATGAGGCTGGATTCAAAATCAATCGATCCAAGTCAAAGTTCTGCCAATCTGAAATCTTGTTTGTTGGACATGTAATTGATGGAACTGGAATAAGACCAAACCCAGTTAAGATACAGGCCATATGTAACTTTCCGAAGCCCAGAAGGATTAAACATATCCGACAGTTCTTGGGAATGACGAGATTTTTCGCTAGCCACTGTCCAAGGTATACAGAGATATTAGCTCCCCTACAAGATTTATTGAAGACCAATAATCGTTGGCGGTGGAATGAGAGTCATGATCGAGCTTTTGTTAACGCGAAGGAATTACTAGCTAACAGTATAAAACTTGGATATCCGGACTTCGATCGTGAATTTATCATACAATCTGATGCCTCAGCGGTTGGAGTTGGAGCCGTATTGTATCAGGAAAGTAATGGGGAGAATAATATCAACTATTTGGCTTTCGTTAGTAGGAAATTAAGAAACCATGAGCTTAAGTATACGACCACTGAGCTTGAGATGTTGGCCATTGTTTACGCATTACAACAGTGGAGGAAAATAGTGTATGGGTATCCGGTAGTTGTTAGGACGGACCATAAAGCACTAACGTTTGTGTTAAAAACCACATTATCCAGCGAGAGAGTATCACGATGGGCACTTTATGCGCAACAATTTAATTTAAGAATTGAGTTCTGCCCAGGTAAAAGTAATGTGTTGGCAGACAGTCTAAGCCGAAATCCAACAGAAGAGCCTCTGGAGGTCAATGTTATTGAAATAACTCAAGAGGATGAAGAATGCTTGGAAAGCTTAAAACGATTGCCGGAGTTGCAACTTGAAGATTCATCTCTGAAAGAGATTATTGAATATTGTCTAAGAAGGTCAGCTGATGATGGACCCGAAGATCAAATAAGTGATTATGTGCTGACGAATAACATCTTGTACAAGTACATAGACAAAGATCGGAAGAAATTAAGAGTGGTGGTGCCACGCAAATTAAGATGTAAACTCATATGGTACATCCATAGAATGATTGGTCATGGTGGTCTAGATAAATTAGCGGCTACAATAGGAGAGACTTTCACATGGACTGGATTCCGGAGAACCATAGGGAGAATAGTGAAAACCTGTGATATATGCCAGAGGGTGAAATATAACTCCGTATTATTGTATCAACCACCGATAGCTGTAATACCAGACCGACCTAGGGAAGTATATGCCATGGATTTATATGGGAGTTTACCCGTAGGTAAACGTGTAAACCGTTTTGTATTGGTAGTCCTCGATGTGATGTCAAAGTTTGTATCACTTCAGCCCATTAGGAAGGCCAACTCTAAATCCATAATTAGGAGTTTAGAAAGAGTAACGATACCAAAGATGGGTAAACCAAAATGCATACTAACGGACCATGGAACACAGTTTACGTCAAACGAATTTGCGGAAGCTTTAAGGAAAATGAACATTCAACACCGATTTAGTTCAATAAGGCACCCTGAATCCAATGCAGCTGAGAGGGTCATGAAGGAAATTGCGAAGTATTGTAGGATTTTCTGCCATGAACGTCATTGGACATGGACTTCTTGTTTACCGACAATAGCCGATTGTATAAATTTTACTTGGCACGAGTCTATCGGCAATATTCCAAGCGTTCTTCATAAGAATGAGCAACCAAGACGTCCCTGGAACGAGATCATTGCTAGGCCAGCCGAAGAAAGTCCTAGCGTCGAAGAGAACATAAAGCAAGCTCAGGCGTGTATGAAAAGGCAGGCCGAAAAACGTCTCAAGAAGTTAAGGCATAAGAAATTTAGAGAACCTTTGGAGGTTGGAACCTATGTTCTTGTAAGAAAACCAGCCGTATCTTGTCCTACGGAAAAATTCTATTCCAAGTTTGCACACTTGTATATCGGGCCGTTCAAGGTTATTGAAGTGCTGGGCAATAACGCCTATAAAATACAGAGTTTGGAGTCCAACAACATTGCTATCTTCAATGCTTCAAGTCTTAAGCAGTACAGTTTTCCGATCGTTGAAGAGGAGGAGGTTAATATCATCGTGGAAGACGAAAGAAACGGAGATGCTTGGGATGTTTATTCGCTGACCGACGGATCAGATGACGAATGATGAAGTCTAGACAGGATTGGAAGACAGGATATGATATAACAGTATCCCAAGACCAGAGTATTTACGTTCATTTCAGACGTGTTAAAAGAAGATTTCATTGAAGAAGATAATTATGATAAGATCTGGCATGAATATGAAATTTCTCCTTTCATACGAAATTTCATTTTTGAGTAGAGGAGAATATAACCTTCCAATGTATGTCAGGATGAGATTGGTGGACACATTGGAAGCTTATGTCGAGAAATGATGTCAATGAAATCTTATATCCGGTTATCACACCTCCAGATGAATTAGAAAGCAGTTGATTTGTCTAATTACGTGAACGGCATCGCTGAATTGAAGAGATCAACGGATTGATAACAAGCTCTAAACCCCGTGGTATCTTGGAATGTTGTAGACAGTTAAACATTGTAAAACATAGGGCAGGATTAAGCGAATAATACACATTCTTCAAGTAAAGTTTTCGAAATGCATGAACGGCAGTATATCTGTGACAGAATGTTACGGAGGGCCATGAAATACGTAAATAATAAGTTTATATGAGAGGGCCATACCTTGTACATCTAGTCTCGCACGATCCAACGATCGAGATGAAATAAAGAAACTATCGATTACTAACCTAAATACGAGGCGGCAATTATTAAATAAGTTCCTTTGCTAGTACAGCTGATTTGTACGAGATCGTCTTACATTATGTGTCAAATGTTTCATATTGTCAAGAGCATATGGGAGTTAGAAGCTGAGAAGAATCCTGAAAAGCAAACCGTCTGCAATTATTATGTTGTAGTAGAATCTGTTTTGTCTCTGAAGAAGTTATCATTCTCAAACTGCATCTCAGTAAGATCGGAAGCAAGAATTCATAGGGAAAAGATTGTATTGAAGGAAATATAAGAGAGATATTGGCATATTATAAACATATAATATTGTAAAACAAGATATCTTGTTATTGAATGAAAAAGGCAAGTGTATCATTTAAACTGTAAGAATTGTATTAAGGTGTATAACCTTGTTCTAATTGATATCTCTGAGTTTCAGGTAAAATGGAACCGTCAGCAATCAATCATTCAGACGTAATGAGTGCACGTATCAACATGAACAACTAAAATAGAGGGACCTCAAAGGATCTGATCAGAAATGTGATGGACAATACTTGACAATGTTATTGAGTGAGAGCTGAACTCGGAAGGTGACACCGTCGTGGAGCAACAACCTAGGATGAGTACTTGAATGTCTTATACATATTCCGCCACGTAATTGCTTATTGTAGATGTAGAATAGTATTCATTTTAATGTCGATTTGACATGAACAAGTTTAACTTGAAAGCGACCGTTATTTGTTGGATATTGCGTTGTAATACTTATGTTCGTTACGTCTAGTGCGGTGAGCCAGACTACATTGTGATAATATGCGATGGTTGTGTAAGATTTCTTTAATGTTTGCTAGCAAGGTCTTACGGAATGATTTTTCGACATGGAGGTTATTGGTACCGTAATGATGTTATGGTATTGAACGCTAATTTAACTTGGAGCTCAGAATACCTCGGAGGAGCTCGGTATTTTGCGATGTGCGATTCTGTGGTCTTCAAAATGTTATGTGCTAGTGTGGAAATACAGTGTTTTGATAATAGAAGTGTGATACTATTGTGGTGACATGATGTTAATGCGGCCACGTATTTAGTAATTTACGTAATTGCCTGAATAGATTGTTCTTTAGTATTGTGAATTCGCTGTGCATGACGAGTTGTGCGATGTTGTAAGGTGTTAGTTATGATAGGATCTTTGAAAGTATTTTCGTGGATAGAGAGATGTGATGATTATAGACGTGTCATTAGGATTGCGAATTTTATGATGATGTTATGTGAAGGTCCTGATGATGGTATTGACGGTAGGAATTATGTTGGTCATGCGTGAATTTTGATGTTGTCGTGATGAATAATTTATTTAGGTACGAGGCCGTATTTTAGAATAATGTTATAGGATGTTGCACTCACGAACACTAGTAGATGGTCATCACATTTATCCTATTTAAATACAAGATTGACCAGAGCGCACGATATTAAAGGGATGTTTAGGATCTTTGCAAGATAATCGGAAACGTAAAGATATTGAGGTCATGTCGTAAAGGAAGTATGATCTTCTATGGTAAGTAAATCATTTCTTTGCTAGTTGGATTTTGTAGATCATTTGTGTTGACGCCTAGTGCTAATGTAGTATTCCAGGTCAACATCGCAGTGGTATCCAGAGGCGCAGAAACAACGTAGTTAGACAAGGTTATCGTAGACGTTGCAATGTCTCTTGATGTTCTTTTTATCTAGGTGCAGTCACCGACGAATGTACGGGAGGATCGAGTCTGTCTTGTAAAGCATGATTTTGATGGATGTCATATTATGTTACGATCCTGTGTTTTTCAAACATTTCTATTGCATTTATGGTGATTTTATGAAGTTAGAATAACGGTAATTTTCAAGTTGCTAGATAGATAGATACTGACATATAGTGCGATGATTTTAAAAGGAGAAATGACGGAATATTATGAGATATTTGGGTAGGAAATAACATTCTGAAGTGGACGATTCTATAATTCCCAGTGATTTTATTTTGAAAAATGCGAGATTGATAACTGATCTTTCATGTAAGCCTTCAGCAGAGGGACACTTTGTCTCTTTTGTTTCGATTGATGATGTTGTATTTATTTGTAACAAGAGCTTGAAGTTAGGTATTTATATTCAATTTAACATAATATTTTCCATTTATATCCGTTTTGTGTTGCCAATAATTTGCTTTTAATATAATTGTTGCATTTAAAGTCATTTTAAAGTCATTAAACGGGAGATCCTTCCATAAAATAAAACATTTTACGGAGTTATCATTTAAAGTAGCGTAGGAACATTAGGTTAGTTATTTAATTTAAGATAAGATTAAATGTTGGTCAATGTATCTCGTCGAATATGCCAATATTCTCGATCTCTTAATACTCTATTGTGGATTATTCACGTAATTTAGGCAGAAATGATGATTACATTCCACGTTAAAAGCCACGATGATAACAGTCCACTTAATTAACCTGTGTCCCAACTCGTCGGACTTGCACGTCCCTTGAGTGGAGCCTTCATGGATCTCCGACTGCATTGCTTCGCCGCGGCTTAACCCAACCTTGAGATACTGAATTAAAATTTACAAAATGGTCACAGGAATGCTGTCAGGGCACAGTATGTATAAGACCTAATAGTCAGCACCTCACCCCACAGTTATAAGTACAATTCCGTTGCCGTGGTCTAAGAGTGGCATGCAGCCGTCCGGTCGAGTTTCATTCCGAACTCTTCCAAAAATGGGATGCTGTAAGCCTCGGTTAACATAATTACAGTAGCCTAGCCAGGATCGACCGACAAGAGGGGGGGGGGATAGCAAATACACTATCGAGAATACGCGCCACTTTGCGAGATTTCGCAAGTCATTGATTGGCAGCGCACCTAGCGGGACAGTCTTGAAATTGAGTGTAAGTAGTACACTGTACACTATGAATTATGCCAAAAAGGTCAGGTTCCAAGTCGTCTTTAATTAAAAAGTGATTACAGGAGTTTCCCCATTTCCCATCGGATGGTAAAATTATTTCTTTTGACGTTTGCAGCAAAGAGGTTAGTGAAAGTTGTGTTATGTTTCCCCCTAACGAGTTTAGCAAAATAAGCATAGTATTTTAATTGTTGCCTTCTTTATATTTATTTATTTATTTATTTATTTATTTATTTATTTATTTGTGACAAAAGGTCCCATGAGCCTATGGCTTATGATAGGGACGTAAAATTGAAGCTGCCTAAAACTATTTCCGAACCTATTTGAGAGCCTATTTTTTATTATTTCTATCAGTATTAACATTCAACTTTCGTAGTAGAACAAAGCAAAAAGCATTACAGGTATTTAGTTTCATTATTTCTATCAATCTTAACATGCAACTTACGTAGTTTCAATCTTGCCGCCGGGTACGCTACTCTCAATGTCTCTCAGTTTAGTACGAGAGAATACGGATGTGTCCAGTATTGTCTATAGTGTATTTGGTTATAGTTAAAAATGATGATAGAACACAATGAATGTGTGTGTGTGTGTGTGTGTGTGTGTGTGTGTGTGTGTGTGTGTGTGTGGTGCGCGCATGCATGAGTGTCATAATAAGGACACTGATACAAGTAAATTATGTTAATATTCAGATTGCAGTACCGGTACACTACAAAATATTACACTAAAATGTAGGACAAAAACAATATAATCAATGTGAATACTTTTACGGCGAATGGTGTGTTCGGATTACAATCGAAAATCAAACTTTCGAGGCTTCTTAGAAACAGGCGCGCCCGATTTCGGGTATTTATTGGGGGGTGGAGCATGATTAATATGAAGACAGGCGTGTTGAAATGAGGAACAACTATTGATGCAAACATCCCTATATAATAAAAATATTCACAAACAAACAGAAAAAAACAGAACAATAAAAGAGCTTGTTCTTCAAGCATATTTTTGAACGAGTCTTATGTATGGAGTTTTTAATAATAATCACAAGTAAACAGAAAAATGAAACATAATTAATAAATATATATTTTGAAGGACACTTTATGTACGAAGCTATCAAAAGTAATCACAAGTTAAAAAGTGAACTTGCTTCATAAGTTCATTTTCTTAATACATATCCTATTACCGTACTACCGGGCGAGTTGGCCGTGCGGTTAGGGGCGCGTGGCTGTGAGCTAGCGGGAGATAGTGGGTTTGAATCCCAATGTCGGCAGCCCTGAAGATGGTTTTCCGTGGTTTACCAAATTCACAGCAGAAAAATGCTGGGGCTGTACCTTAATTAAGGCCACGGTCGTTTCCTTCTAACTCCTAGGTCTTTCCTATCCCATCGTCGCCATAAGACCTGTCTGTGTCGGTGCGATATAAAGCCAGTAGCAAAAAAAGTATTACCGTACTGTTTATTATGCATTTCATGATACGAAATGTGAAAAGCTCTACCACGAGAAGTACTGCCTGAACAGTCTCCATTGGGAAATGTAGTTCTTTGAAGGAATGCCCGCTTTCTATTCTCATTTCTTGATATAACTACAACCATCTACCACCTTCTCCAGATTTAAAGCCTTAGCAGCCACCGAAGACTACCAAACTCCGCGTTTTAGGGAGGAGAATTATTTTGTAGGGGAGGGGGCAAAATGACATGCTGTAACCTTAAGATCGTTTTGGGGTGGCCAGAAAACGCCTTGCCCCCCCCCCCCGCCCCCCGCGCCCAAAGTCAGCGCCACTGCTTAGAAAGTAAACTCAGGAGATCTGTTGGTTTTACAATTAAGTCTCTGAGAATGATCAGAAGAGCCAACCCATTGAGTCGACTTTCACCTGTTTATTGTCAGTTTCTGTCTATTTTATTTTGTAAAAATTCCATGCGGTAGGGGCGGGGGTGCTTCTAACCCCCAGTGACATTGCTTAGACTAAACCACTCATCTCCAGGTGAGTAACAACAAGAAGTGAGTCAGAGGATCACGTTTTAGGATCTTGTGGTGATCTGAGTTGAGTCCATGATTCATAGGTCAGTCGTCTGAATTCGCTTACTCCTACCTGTTTCTCTGACCTTTCCTTATGTTTGCTTTTCACTGTACCATCTCACTTGACTGGAGAGATGTCAAATCAGGTTGTATTTATAACGTACCTAAACATTTTCATAGTAAGATTTGGTGCTTCATATCAAGGACCAGGACTCTCGGGTGCTTAAGGACGTGGGTGAACTCTGGATAATCTCTATTTTACCGATATAAAGCCAGAAATCTAACTGACTGACTCACTGACATTAATGTTTACCTACTACCAGATGAGCTAGAAACTTGAAATTCGGCAAATTGATAGCTTTTAGTGTGTAACCTAAGGAAAAATTCCTAAAATTTCAATTTTTTAATTTTTATCCCCAACAAAATGGCGGACGCAAACTTCAGGTGCGTAGAAAAACGTGAAATTTCGCAAAATGACGGCTTTTAATGCGTAACCGACGGCGAAATTCCTAAAAATTACGTTGTTTATATTTTTATTCTTATTTTTCTTAATCCGTTTACGCTCCAGGGTTGGTTTTCCCCCCAGACTCAGCAAGAGATGCCACCTCTGCCAACTCAAGGGCAGTGTCCTGGAGCGTGAAACTTTGGGCCGGGGATACAACTGGCAAGTAGGGCTAGTACCTCGCCCAGGCGGCCTCACCTGCTATGCTGAACAGGGGCCTTGTGAGGGGATGAGTGGATTGGAAGGGATAGACAAGGAAGAGAGAATGAAGCGGCCCAGGTCATAAGTTAGGTATCATCCCGGCTCTTGCCTGGAGGAGAAGTTGGAAAACACGGAAAACCACTTCGAGGTTGGCTGAAGAGGGAATCGAAATCCCCTCTACTCAGTTGACCTCCCGAGGCTGAGTGGACCCCGTTCCATCCCTCGTATCACTTTTCAAATTTCGTGGCACAACCGGGAATCAAACCCGGGCCTCCGGGGATGGCAGCTAATCACACTAACCACTGTACCACAAACGCGGACTGTTTATCCTTTTACCTCCAAAAAATATCGAAATGTTTAGGTAATTTTCATGACGGTGCAGAACTTCGTTTCGAGGTATTTTGTGGCTAAACGGTAAGTCGTATTCGAAAATGGACAACACTTCGCCACCCATCATGTAGAGATCTACAACTTTTGTTCTATGAGTTTTAGTCATTTCTCGAAAATAGAGGTGCATTTTCCGATTTTGTACACATTCCATAATTCATTTTACCGTTTGGCACACTTATTTGACTGATAGGATCATAAAATTCGGCAGGCTCGTTGGCACGTCTGCGGGCCATACGCAAGCCAAATTGCATGGTTCTAGCTGGCGTGTACGTATGGAAAAACTAAATAAATTTGTGCAATGTGTACTCAAATTTTAGCCTAATGTAAGATTCAAAACCAATCCAAGTTGTCCCCGGTGGAGATAAGACGAAGCGCCAAAGAACCAAAACTGTAAATCGTGTCATCCTCGACACGCCTTCCAAGTTTCAAGACTCTAGCTATCCATTTGGTGACGAGAAAATAATTTCTCAACTCGTGGAAAACGTACGAAATTTGCCCAGATCGATATGTTTACTTCCATCTATTCTATAAATCGCCAATGTACAAGAAAATGTCATAGGACCAAACATGTATGCCAATAAAAGGGCCGTCTGGTGGTGCAATCCGTTTGTAGATTGACGTATCGTTTCGCCACAGTAATTTTCCAAAGACGACTTATAATGAAGAGGAAATGGGGGTTTAGGGACGAAGTCCCCAACGAGAAAAGCCGAGTAACCCGTATATAAGTGGTTTGTGTGATCGTATACCTATTTGTAGTTGGAACAAAATTCAAAGAGGAAGCGATCATGGCACTGATGGTACTCTCCTAGTGGTTTAATCACGATATCAACAGTTATCTGAAACTAGAGGTTCCGAGACTATGGTCATGAAATCAACAGTCACGTAAAACCAGAGGTCTCATTACTATGATCATGGCAGCCACTGGCATGTAAAACCAGAAATTCCGTGACTAGGATCATGATATCAATCGTCAAGTAATGGATGTCTCGTAAGTACGGTCATACGAGACATAACCGAGTGACATCGTTGCTCTCTTCTCAACAAAGCGACCGCGGATCGAATTTATTCTTACGTGGGTTATTTTCTTTTTCCTATATTTGTTTTTTGTCACACAGACTCAGACAAATTTTAGGGCGACGATGGGATAGGACAGGGCTAGTACTGGGAAGGGAGCGACCGTAGCCTTAATTAATGTAGAGCCCCAAAATTTGCGTGGTATGAAAATAGAAAACAACGGAAAACCATATTCAGGGCTGCTGACAGTGGGATTCGAACCCACTATCTCCCGAATGCAAGGTAACAGCTACACGCCACGAACCATGTAACCAGGTTGCTCGGATGTTCATTTTTAAATGATAATTCACGTCCCTCTGGTTCGAATTCCACGTAGAACTGGAGATTCCGAGGCAGTGGTCACAATATCACCAATCATGTACAACTAAAAACATAGTTTTTCTAAAAGCATGTCATGATATCAAACGTAACGTAAAACAGCATGTCCCGTGATTATGATCATGGTATCAACAGCCATGTAAAATACAGGATTCCATTCCATTCCATTCCATTCCATTAATGCGGTTAGAAGCGTGCAGCTATGATCTTGCGTCCGGGAGATAGTGGGTTCGAATCCCACTGTCGACAGCCCTGAAGATGGTTTTTCATGGTTTCCCATTTTCACGCCTTAATTAAGGCCAACCACGGCCGCTTCCTTCCAACTCATAGCCCTTTCCTGTCCCACCGTCGCTATAAGACCTATCTGTGTCGGTGCGACGTAAAGTCACTTGCAAAAAGAATATTTATATATTTGGAGAGTATATGCGTTTTCAGTTTATCCAACCAATTTGCAAGATGAACATAACTACCAATGCAGTACTACAGTAATTCTCTCAAGAGCCTTTCCGCTGAAACGTATTAATCTATTTCATTACGGAATAGTCTATGTCAAAGAATTGATTTTTTATTTGCTTCACATCGCACCGACACAGATAGGTTTTATGGTGACGCTGGAGTAGGAAAGGGCTAAGAATGCAAAAGTAGCGAATGTGGCCTTAATGAAGGTACAGCCTGGTATAAAAATTTGAAACCACAGAAAACGATAATCAGGAATGCTTCCAGTCGGGTTCGAATCCCACTATTTCCTGGATGCAATCACACAGCCACTCGCGCAGTAAAATCGGAACTAGTTTCCATAATAAAAAATCCGACAGTAGCATAGCGTAGAACACCCGTGTTACTATAATCCATGAAGTGACTTCTCTTCGAGAGAAATGAGGGGCTAGAGCTGTTATGTCAAGTACAGGCACAGATAACCTCCAATAAAACGCCTCATTGGCTGAACTTTGCTTTTCTTACTGATAAAAGTTTTTTTGTAAATTGTATATCAGAAGGGCAATTAGCCTTGGAATGTATATAGACCTTCATACAGTAATGATATGGACTGCAGAACAAATAGTTCCGTATGTTTAAAAGTTTTGAAATCAAACCTACTGTGATTGGACAGTTGAGTTAGATGTTTTGTTTCCCAATGTCAACTAATTTCGAACTACAATACCTATTGCACTTTCAAGATAATGTTACGATCACAGGCCCTACTTTCACGGCTCAATTTCTGAATTACAAATTAAGTACAGTGCACGTAATAATACAATTTACACAAACACACACACACACACACACACACACACACACACAGAGAGAGAGAGAGAGAGAGAGAGAGAAAGGGAGAGAGAGATTAAATATGCAAGAAAGAAGACTGTAGTGTCCACACCCCCTAAATTTGAAAATAATTTGAGAAGAAATGATCAGTATTTATGAACATTTGGCCAGTTGTGAACCAAAGAATTATACAGGGTGTATCAGAACTATACCGAAAAAATTCACGGATGCTCTTCCTGTTATGTTAAGAATGACGGTGCAATCGGTTTAGCGGAGAATTTTTTCTTTTGGAGAAAATGAGTTTACTTTCTTACTTTCGGGCGCGCGATTCAGCTTGACGAACGCACCGTGCTTGCTATGCCAAGAGCACAAGCTGCAGCCGTGCTTCAGGGAAGTGAAGGGGAGGGAGAGGCAGTGGAGTGTATGATGGAGACAGATATAATGCTCCGTGCGTAAGCACAAGTTTCCTCGTTCAACTCGCACAGGATTGTCCTTTTTCTCTTACTGGCAATATCCACAGTTCCTTTATTAAACAGCCGTAACTGCACACACAGTACAAGAACACACTGTAATTAAGACACACTTATCAGTCAAGGAATGAACTAGATCGTTTCTCCTCTCGTTTATTGGTCGCAGTAACATTCTTTATCATTTAACATGCTCAAGGATGCAACGCTGCCCCCTCACGATAGTGTATTCCTTCAAACACAACATTGTAGATGGAATTAAATACTGAACGAAGGAAAGATTATGCCAGATGTTCAGTATGCCTCCTGCTACTTCGATGCACGATTCACAACAGTGTACTCGGGAGATAGTGGGTTCGAACCCCACTGTAGGCAGCCCTGAAAATGGTTTTCCGTGGTTTCCCATTTTCACACCAGGGATTATTAAACAAAGACCGAGGAGTGACCCAAAGTTTCATCAAGCGGAGATATTTGAGGGGGCAGGCAGGTCTACTAAAGCGTTATTAGCAATTTTAAAAAGGGGGTGTGATACTCGTATAGGTTTGGCCATTAAAATTTTTGTCGCAAAGGACCTTGAAAGATGTTTGTAATTTTTTACAATTACGATTAAGGTAAGGAATAAGTAGTTTACTAGTATTAAAGTAATGAGATGGTTGGGTTTATTATAAAGTTTAATTAAGTGGGGAGTGGCCTCTGTATTTAAGGAGTTATATATTAGATCAATTGATGTAAGGTCCATATTTTTAGTAAGTATGTTGGTAAAATATGGATCTCTTATTGATGAAATTATTAAAATTAATGTTGTAAATAATAAAGTAATGACAAAGGTCTTTATAGAAGTATAAAATAGTTCATTGGAAGCTAAACTAGTGATGTAGATAAAAAGAACTAATATACCTCCTAGGAAGATTAAGAATAGGATGTAGGAAAATCAAAAGAAGGAGGATATTAATCCAACAGTTATGGAGATAATACATGTTTGTACAATAATGATGAGGGTTATAGCAAGAGGGTGATTAGCTTGTATAAAAATTATACTATTAAGAAGATTGAAGACAAGAATTCTTAAATTCGAAATTCAGAGGGTAGTTTAAATATAAAATATTAATTTTGGGGATTAGTGAAAAGAATTTTTCTTTCCTCTGAGTTTTAGAAGAAAATCTTAATATTGGTTAACAAGACCAGTGTTTTTATTAAACTACTAAAACAATGGTAATAAATATAAGTTGAGTTGTCTTGATTCTAGTATTTTTAATAGGAGCGTGAACTTTCCTAGGCCATTCCTGTCCCATCGTCGCCATAAGACATATCTGTGTCGGTGCGACGTAAAGCAAAATAACCACAAGGGTGTAGTAGTAATTTTTGAACTCTTTTCAGGATGTGTGGCGTGTCGCGAGCGACCTGGAAAGCTGCCGTATTCTTGGTACAAGTTCATCTTCTCTTTCTATGGGGTTCACATAGTAGTCAATTTGTGCAGAACAAACTGTGAACTGCCTACTTGAGAAACGTGTACATTCGCACCGAGCATTAGCTCTGTCTCCCACTTTCCCTCGTTCTCCCTCCCTCCTCTGATGCACAGCAACACGCATCGGCTGGCTCCCTGGCATAGCAAATACGGCAAGCTCGTCAATTTGAATCGCGCACCCGGAAGTAAGAAAGTACTGTAATATCCTTTTCTTGAAAAGAATTATTTTCTCCGCTAATCCAATTGCGCCATCGATCTTAACACGAAGATCATCACGAATTTTTTGTCGGTATACTTATGGTACACCCTGTACAACCAACAACTAGACAGTTTAAATTTCCAAAACTATCACACTATCGAAGTAGCTTAAGAATGCTAAGGTTTTGTCGCCATTGTAAAATCCAGCTTTCTGATAATTTCATATGAATTATATGTCTAATTTAATGAAAAGATGAGTAATTAAATTAAACGAAAAAGTAATTTTTGAACTGCACTGTTTTATATTATAATTTAAGAAACGTAATTTAGAATACAGGATAACTTCCGAATGTAATCATAAGGAACGGAATTTTATGTAAACAAATATTGATCATGTAAGTACATATTTTCAAGTCCACCTCTGTGATATAGTGGTTAGTGTGATAAGCTGCTACCCCCGGAAGCTCGGGTTCGATTCCTGGCTCTGCCACGAAATTCGAAAAATGGTATGAGGATTAGAAAGGGGTCCGCTAAGCCTCGGGAGGTCAACTGACTAGAGGGGGTTCGATTCCTACCTCTGCTACCCTCGAAGGGTTTTCCGTGGTTTTCTACTTCTCCAGGAAAATGCCGGGATGGAACCTAAGATAATGCCAAGGCCACTTCCTTCCTTGTTCCTTTCCTATCCCTTCCAAACTTCCCATTCTCCACAAGGCCCCTATTGGCAGGTAAGGCCTGGTTGAGGTACTCGTCGTCCTCCCCAGTTGTATCCCCGACCAAATACCGGGACATTGCAATTGAGGTGGTAGAGGTGGGATCCATCGCTGAGTACGGGGGAAAGCCAAACCTGGACTGTAAATGGTATACGGTGGACATTATTTTCAAAAATTCTTCTCTAAGCACATGTTTTCAATAATTCTGCTCTAATCGCATGTTTTCAATAATTTTGCAAAAAATACATTGTTATTTTTTCATATTTTAAAATGCAATCCAAAAACGCACTTAAAATAATGTACCTATTAATGAAAACTCAATATGAACAAGTTATGTTTTTAAATGTATTGTGTCGTGACACTTACTATACACGCTGGCTTGGTCTCTCTCCCTTGGAAGGGGAAGTCCATCTATGAAATGCAGCAATGCATTCAATTCAAATGTTCTTCAGACAATTGCGTTTCCTTTATTAACTCAAAACATTTATACAGTACCGGTACGTAACTGAAGTGACTGTCCGACTCGTTGGCTGAATTGTCAGCGTACTGGCCTTCCGTTCAGAGGGTCCCGGGTTCGATTCCCGGCCGGGTCGGGGATTTTAACCTTAATTCCAGTGGCTCGGGGGCTGGGTGTTTGTGCTGTCCCCAACATCCCTGCAACTCACACACCGCACACAACACTATCCTCCACCACAATAACACGCAGTTACCTACACATGACAGATGCCGCGCACTCTCATCGGAGGGTCTGCTTTACAAGGGCTGCACTCGGCTAGAAATAGTCACACGAAATTATTATATTATACTGAAGTGACTGGTGATATAATGCTAAAAGTGAAGACAAGTGTTCATTAGCATCTGTAGCAATGTATTGCTGAATTCAGCGGAAGTTTTACAGCTGACGGAAAGATCTTGTTCACGTGCGTAACGTTAGGGCCTGTGGGGCGTGCATTGCAGGGACCCGCAGGCTCCTAGCAAGAAAAAGAAAAACATTACACTTAGCCTAATGTCACTCTGCACGGATATGATCACAGCAGTTTGTTTTACATTTTGTACGCAAAGAAATTGTCATTTGGTTGCACCTAGCAGCAGTTATTACAGCACAGTGTTGCAGTACAGTGTTGTTAGTGGTTGTAGTAAGGATGTGAAGGAGAGGGTGTATAAGTCTCTGGTAAGACCGCAGTTAGAGTATGGCTCCAGTGTATGGGACCCTCACCAGGACTATTTGATACGAGAACTGGAACAAATCAACGAAAAGCAGCACGATTCGTTCTGAGTGTTTTCCGACAAAGGAGTAGTGTTACTATGATGTTGCGAATTTTGGACTGGGAAGACTTGGGAGTAAGGAGACGAGATGCTCGACTATGTGGTATGCTTCGAGTTGTCAGTAGTGAGTTGGTGTGGAATGAAATAAATAGAAAAATAAGCTTAGTGGAGCTCTTAAAAGTAGGGAAAATCATAATATGAAGATGAAGCTGGAATTCAGGTGGACAGATTGGGGCAAATATTCATTTATAGGACGAGGAGTAAGGGATTTGAATAAATTATCAAGGGAGCTGTTCGATACATTTCCCAGTTCGTTGAAAATATTTAAGAAAAAGATAGTAAACTGTACTGTAAAGTGTACTGTAAATATGAAGTAAACAACTGATAGGGAATCTGCCACCTGGACGACAGCCCTAAATGTAGATGATTGATTGATTGATTGATTGATTGATTGATTGATTGATTGATTGATTGATTGATTGATTGATTGATTGATTGATTGATTGATTGATTGATTGATTGATTGATTGATTGATTGATTGATTGATAAACAATGCTTTCCCCTGCCGTCTCTTGCAACACCGCGACACTCTCCTCCCAAAAGACCTACAGCAAATTATTGAAAAAATAATTTCAGCAATAAAACTTTATACCAATATATCCAATTTTAATTGGAAAATTATACTTCCTTGATTAATATGCACACATTTTGCTGAATATTTAACTTTTATCATACATTTATTCGACAACAATGTACAATGTATAATAGTAATAAAAAGTAGGTGTAGTTATACTCAGTTAATTCAGTTTCGAAATAGCTCTCCTTGCGCGAAGACT
The DNA here is from genome assembly GCF_040414725.1 of Anabrus simplex. Lineage (NCBI taxonomy): Eukaryota > Metazoa > Arthropoda > Insecta > Orthoptera > Tettigoniidae > Anabrus > Anabrus simplex. The sequence continues at coordinate 1,049,653,904 of NC_090266.1, forward strand.
TATAAGTTGTGCTGTTTGATGTTGCTCAAACTTTATTTGAACCGTTTTTCATTTAATTCTTTTCTTCCATTATCCAGTATTCGGGAGATAGTGGGTTCGAACCCCACTGTCGGCAGCCCTGAAGATGGTTTTCCGTGGTTTCCCATTTTCACACCAAGCAAATGCTGGGGCTGTACCTTAATTAAGGCCACGGCCGCTTCCTCACCACACAGAGCCCTTTTCTATCCCATCGTCGCCATAAGAAATATCTGGGTCAGTGCGACGTAAAACAGTTTGTAAATATTTTTTTCGTATATTTTTCTGAGTTATAATCGAATAAATTATTATAACTGACACTTTGGTATCGGTTACAGTGATTTCCGTTACTGTTACTGAATGTTACTGAGAAATGAAAAAATGTAAGTAGGAACAACTAACGGTTGTATGGTTCAGCAGCTTAGCTGTTAAACCACAAATCATGTTAAAATTATATTTTAATAATATTACGATAATGAATAATCCATTTGTTTATACAATTTGACAATATACGGTATATTATCTACCATCTATAATTAAATTTATATGAGTTGTTCGTAGGTTTTACATTTTATTTGAGGGGGCCCGAAATTTACCTTGACAGAAGGGCCCGTATCACATTCGCTACGCCCCTCATCCCGTTCTATCAAAAACTTTAGGAAATCTGTAAACGTGGATCAGAGATCTGAAATCTTGCAGAATTTAGCAGGTAATAAACATATGTTGTCAAATCCATATGCGACCTATAGGCAAGTTCGTTCGAGTACAACTTCAACATCACATTCACAATTTTCAAAACGTTCTGGTTATGAAATGTCGTATGACTTTTAGTGCCGGGAGTGTCCAAGGACATGTTCAGCTCGCCAGGTGCAGGTCTCTTGATTAGACACCCGTAGGCGACCTGCACGTCATGATGAGGATGAAATGATGATGAAGACAGCACATACACCCAGTCCCCGTGCCAGCGAAATTAACCAATGATGGTTAAACTTCCCGACGCTGCCGGGAATCAACCCCGGGAACCTTGTGACCAGAGGCCATCACGCTAACCATTTAGCCATGGAGACGGACGTTCTGGTTATTATGAAGATGTATACAAAGCTTTTCTTACATTGATATTCCTTTTATATTCTTTCTTTGTTTCTTCATTCGTTTACCATCCAGGGTTGGTTTTTCCCTCGGACTCAGCGAGGAATATTACTTCTACCGCCTTGAGGGCAGTGTCCTGGAGCGTGGGACTATGGGTCGGGAGGATACAACTGAGAATGACGACCAGTACATTGTTCAAATAGCCTCATAGACAAGGAAGAGTGAAGGGAGCGGCCGTTGCCTTAAGACAGGTACCATCCCAGCATTTGCCTGGAGGAGAAATGGAAAACCACTTCGAGGATGGCTGAGATGGGAATCTGACCCCCGCCCACCCACCTCTACTCAGTTGACCTCCCGAGGCTGAGTAGAGCCCGTTCCAACCGTCGTACCACTCGTCAAATTTTGTGGCAGAGCCGGGAATCGAACCCGGGCCTTCGGGGGTGGCAGATAATCACACTAAGCACTACACCACAGAGGAGGTCTATTATTTTTTATATGATTGAAAAATTCTAGAATTTAGACAGGTTTTTTCTTTTACAAATTACAGAATCATTTGACAGAATGAACATGGCACGAACCTTAAATCTTGAGGTGGACAAATTAATTTCAAGGGACAAAAAACGTATTTATTAAAGCCCCAGATAAAGATGGTTTGTCTTTTCATACATACTTAAAATTTTGTAACACTTAAAACAAACCTGGTATAACAGCCCTGATAGACTTTGGCCTTCTAAACGATCGCTGCTCAGCCCGAAGACCTGCAGATTACGAGGGAACGTATGGTCAGTGCGGTGCATATTCTCGGCCGTTATTCTTGGATTTCTATACCAGGTCCACTATCTCACCGTCGGATAGCTTCTCAGTTGTTCTCACGTAGGCTGAGCGGACCTTCAACCAGCCCTCAGATCCAGGCAAAAAATCCCTTTCCTAGCCAGGAATCTAACTCGGGACCTTCGGAAGATATGTAGGCTCACTACCCCAAGACCACGCGGCCAAAATGTTGTAATAATAAAATATTTTGTTATAATTTTTATGCATACTTTTCAATCTTTTACTGCATAAGAAAATACATTTCAAGTTTTAGCACATACAAATCCGTTCCTTGGTTATCATATTTTAAATTTAAAAATCAATTATGGATATGTTAGATTGTATTCTTAAGAAGATTTTTAATCTAATCCCCCCCCCCCAAAAAAAATAACGCGCAACTATGTAGTTTCTGCAGAGAGTATGACTCAGCAGTTTGATCATGTATTCTGAGTAATTGGTCAGTGGAGCTTGATATCCTAAGGGCAACAGTACCGCGTTTTCTTTGATTTAGTTATTAAATTGTAAGGTTTCAAAGCAGTAAATTGTTTGATAAATGCGCCGAATCATGGATTCATTGATTCATTAGTTTCATTTTGTGCATATTCTTGGAATATTGCTGTGTTGATTCAATGATTGATAAATCCCAGTTGTTAGTGAATTTCACGAGGTTACGAGTAATTAAGGTCTTCGAAATGAATTACGGGGGAATGAAGCCTAATAATAAGCATAATAATAAGAATAATGTGTGACTTCATAAAAATCAAGAAGATGCTTTTAGGAGTAGCCTAATAATCAGGGATATAATAATAATAATAATAATAATAATAATAATAATAATAATAATAATAATAATAATAATAATAATAATAATAATAATAATAATGAGTCGGAACAATTTAAAATGGTTGTTGACAATTAAACGTGAGCGACGATTGTGATGATGAATTTTTATTATGATAATAGAAAACACTTTACCGCTAGGGTACAGGTTAGTCGTGAGGATATTGTGATTTATGGTGATATAATTAATTATTCAGGGAATAATAATAAACTTTCGCTCAACAACTTATATTATGTAAAGTATGACTCGATAATTATTTTTATCTTTCCCTGAGGTTATGAGTGCATTCTTCTAAGTATCCCAAACTGAAGGTGGTGATGATTATTTCTTCAATGTTTTCATTCATCCTATTTTTGTCATTTATCACAGGTCATGATGAGTCATTGCTATTATCTGCAAATAATGCGAGGGTTTTCAACCTAATTCTGAAGGCAGAAATAATAATAATAATAATAATAATAATAATAATAATAATAATAATAATAATAATAATATCCTCGAACAATATGATATAATCTGCTGGTAAATAATTGGGGGAGATTGTGTTATGGTGTGACAGCTTATCCATGTGTTTCCATAAGTGTTATTTCTTGTAGCGATTTTTCTTATGTGGTTTATTGTCCAATAAATTTTAGTTTACGTTGATTGCGCGCTTCGCTACGTGACACTATCTATCCACAGTGTATTAGTCAGTGAAAAATCGTTTAATGTGGTTTATAAAAGGAATACAGTCGAACGTAATCTATGAAGGAGGGGAAATTTTCCAAGGAGTTTCCAAACAAATTTGTCAAAGAATTTCCAATGGTATTGTAAGGAAAATTTTCATATAAGATTGAGAGGTTTTTCTTACGATAATGTTCCAAGATTTTCCAAGTATTTTGTAAGTGGATTTTCTGAGTGTTGATAAATATTTTTGAAGTAAACTATTACTGAATTCTCTAAAATAAGATAAAGGAAATTTCTAGAAAATAAATAATTAATATTTTCAGAGAAAGGACATGGTAATTTATTGAGAATTAACTGATGGGAATTTACCCAAACTTTTATGAGGAGGTAGAAATAATTTGTAAAAAATTATCCCACAAGGGAATATTGTAATTTCATGATCTAATGTAGCACTATTGGTCATTACGACATTGTCGCTAACATTATGACTGGTCCAATGTTACAGTTCCGTAAATGGAGGATGGTGTTTAATTGAGGACGGGTCGAATCAAATGGAACCCATGAGCATGCTGTGGACTTACATTCATGTTGCAAACCAGAATCAATCGATTTGAGTTATATTGATGTAAATAGTTTTTTTCTTTTTTCTTATGCACTGTCCAGACTGTTTTATATTTTAATAAATGTTATTGTTATTTTGTTCCGATTTTTTTCATGTTATGTCACCTATGTAGTCACCTATGGCCCTGCAAATAAAAATATTTCTGAAGGTCTGTTCCGAAACAGTAAAGTTGGCCCTGCGAACGTTCCACCCTTTGGGACTCTCGCTCCGCCGACTGAGCGACCGTTGAGAATAAATGAATGAATGAATGAATGAATGAATGAATAAATAAATAAATAAATAAATAAATAAATAAATAAATAAATAAATACAAGCACAAACGATTTTAAGTAGCCTATACGTACGTATTACCATACATACATCTTCATGGTAGATGGTTATGCCTATCCACAGTTCAGTCTGCAAGTGACATTGTAACCTGACAATTAATTTGTATTGTAAAGAATTATGCATCGGAATTCATGATAATAGTGTAAGTAAAATCTGGGAATATGCGCAGATTTGTTCGGAAATATGCTTTCATATTAACTCATCGACAAAATAGATCTTAAAAATTAAAATGTGATCGAAATAATTTTATATGACAGATAGGAACAATGTTATTGTGTTCAAATTAACTGAGGAATGAGGAAGAAGACCGTAATAAAATAGCGGATGTCAAACGAGTACGGTACTAGTAATAATCTTCCCTTAATAGCATAATCCTAACATGTTCTCCTTTGTACTTTACTTTTTTTCTCTAGATCTACAAATCAGTTATAATTATCCATTCCTTCGTAACACTTCTCAGTCACTCCGTACGTAATGCAAATGTACGACTGAAAACTCATTTGGGGATATAAAACTAGCATGAATCATATCCTATTTTCCATAATGCCGGCCAAAGAGTTTTCTTTGAAACGTTAATGAATGAAATACCCCGAAAACTGTTGCTTTTTTCTCTGTTTCATTGCTTGAAAATTGGAATGATTAGGGTTTTCCTAATACACAATATAATAAATAAACTTCGCTATAGAATATTCAAACGAGTAGAACATTTTAAATTTAATATGCTTCACACGACACATCATTGCTCAGAGAGTGACAAAAGAATTGAACACTACCCAGCTAATGCGCGATTTCACTTTAGATTCGTAGGTTCTTTGCTCCTTGAACACATGACCCCGCAGCTAAATGCTAGTATTGTTTGCAGAGATTACCACTTAAGATTGGAGATGCTGTGGAAACAAGACAATAGAATACTGTGTGACGAGACTTTGTTATTCAACGAGGTGTCCTCTGTTAACTTTGAACTGAATCTCGGACAAGGGTGTGTACACGTTGTAAAGAATTATTCAACAATTTGTCTCAGCAGTACTATCCAGCCTGAAAAATACATCGAAATTAAAGAAGACATGCCTCAAGGTGACAATTTTTATTTTGTTCTCTTCGTAATCGTAAAAGAAATTCCTCACCAGAAATATTGTTCCTTCTATTCTATAGTCTTTCTTCAAGTTTCCTCTGGACTGTAGACCCGAACATAACAGCAACACTTCGTCAGTTTCCTTGAATATTAAAAGTAAAATATGTGTATGATTACCGTATTTATGTTTGGATATCTACTGTACAGTAAGTATAACATCCACGCGAGTGTGTGCGTGCGTGTGTGTATGTGTTTTGTTGGTACGTTTTTAGAAACGTATAGTAAGAGGCATAAACTTTTTCTCATTAACTTATGATTGATTTCACGAAAAGAAAACCGTTTTTCGCGTTATTTCGCGAAATAAGGTTGACCCCATCGCTTTAATTTCGTTTTAATAATTTCATAAAATAATTAATAAAAAGTTTAATTCATGAGATTTATGACATTATTTATAAGAAAGATAAATAAAGAGAAACAATATTGACAATCATTCATTATTCCTTATGTAATCCTGATTAGTGATATATTATAGCTCTAATCAAGATTACATAAATTACCCTTTCACCCTACATGGTCATAGCATTAAGGGATTTTATAGAATATTAATACGAATATATTCCTCTGTCAAATTGGAGAAATCCTTATTCTATCATCTTCTTCCTTTCACACAAGTGATACTGGAATACAATTTCAAGATCGCTATTTTCCATGAATTTCGCTCCAGTTTCGCACTTATCACAAAATAAGCAAATTTCGCTTTAAACTAGCCTTTTCGCTTCAATTCGCTGTAATTCGCGAAAAAATTACTAATTTCTTAACCAGAATCATTTGATTCGTTATATCTCAAAATCGCTTCAGAATATTTTTTGTCGCGCTTGCTAATGCGAAAAAAAATCATGCCTCTATATATACTTAAATGTACATACATGCGCATATGCGCATATAATATATATTCCCCACCTTACGCCCTATATTTATTTTATAATTTAAAGAAAAAAGAAAAGGCTCTTATGATCGTCATTGTACATTATCGTGACCCCTGAACTCATAAAATGATCACTTCTCTTTTTATACTGATTCCCTAGATGCTGGCGCCTATTACATTCTCATGATAAGAATTAACAATGAATGATAACAACTTCGCTGCTGATATTGATGGTAAACAAGTTACCATCTTCGAGTGCCTTCCACCGATTTGTTTAGCTGTCGTCAGGAATTGACTTCTTGGACAGGGGCATTTGATGTCATGTGTCCTATGCGACCACATCGGACAAAATTACATTTCTAACCGTAATGCTGTTAATGGACACGGGCATCGAGCATTCCTGTCCCGGGAGTCAATTGCTGATGTCTGCGAACAAACTGGTCTAAAGCGCTCCAATGAGGTACTGTGAAACCGGTATTAAGCGGCCATTGACGGTTCCGCACAGAAATGTTTAAAATGGGGGTAAGGAGAAATGTTCAATAACTTGCTTTTTAACTTTGGATGCAAAATGTATGTGACTTAAAGCATTGTTTACTGCAATCAATTTACACTTTTACACTACAGTACTTCAATACACAGCACAGTACAAACTTTGTGCCTAACTTTTCACTTTCCTTTAAAAAATCAAAGTTGAACTTTGCATGAATTTTATTCATTTTTTAACAACTTCATTTTTCAAACTGTCCACTTGCTCTTTCAATTTTAAAATGGAATTGATCTGAGTTCTGCTACATTAAAATGTGTCGTTTAATTTACTTTGTAATAAACCAATTTCACTATCGCGGATCATTTTTATGCATTCTTCATGACATAACACGCTTCTCGCATTCTTAGACATCTCTACCATCACACAATAAACAAAGGTGAACTGTTATGACACACACCCTCTTGCCCCTATTTTTTACTGCACTGAACACTTCATTTAAACTTTTTTATTTTTTACAATTTGCTTTACGTCGCACAGACACAGATATGTATTACAGCGACGTTGGGGGTAGGAAAGGGCTAGGAGCGGGGAGGAAGCTACCTTGGCCTTAATTACGGTTCAGTCCAAGCATTTGCCTGGTATAAAAATGAGAACCACGGAAAATCATCTTCAAGGCTGCTGACAGGGGGGTTCGAACCCACTATCTCCCGAATGCAAACTGACGCAGCCACTGTCTTGATATTTAACCTTCCAACAAATTGTGGGGGTGGAAATTTCGATTATTCGTGCAGATACGGAATGTAGACTTCAATTTTCGCAACAAATCTCTGATAGTGTATCTCGTATCTCTTCAAGAAGTTGGCAAAGACTAGGCAGCCGTAAGTCTTTCTCGTGCGTGTTATACTCCTCCAAATTTCACTGAGATGAGGTACTTCGAAAATCGTTAGACAAAGGAAATGCCTGGTCGTTGGTCGGGGAGAGGGGTGGTCCTTACGTAGAGACACAAAATACATTAACCTTATGGGATTTTTAACTCATTTCATTAAAAAATCGGTGTTTGTGAGGGGTATCTTTCACAGAGGTTTCGCTATAATTTGTTTTCCTTCAAAATTAGTTGCTAAGTCGTTATTATTCATTGTTTGAAATTAGTATGTCCGGCTCCCTGTCTGAATGGTTAGCGTGCTGGCCTTTGATCCAGAGAGCGTCGGGTTAACCTTCATTAGTTAATTTCGATAGCTCGGGGACTGGCTGTTTGTGCCGTCTTCATAATTAGAATTCATCATAGGTAAGGCCCCATCCTCATAGACTCGCAGGTCGCCTATACGGCGTCAACTCGAAAGACCTGCACCAGGCCCCTTCGGAGGCCACACGCCATTAAAAAGTAAGAGTTATTCTTATTTCTTTCCTCATAAACATTGTTAGAGCTCTAGGACAAGAAATGAGATGTGATAGCCGAGTGGCATTTTCACTGGGTTCGCACCAGAATGGTCGCTTTTAAATCCCAGTCAATGTTTGCGGCATTTTTGGAATTGAAAAGTCGCATCCCTGTTGTTCGAATCCACGTAAATCCTGTGGCTCGATGTCAACAATCACGTAAAATTAAAAGCTTGCTTGCTTTCTTGGTCCAACAGGAGGTAAAACATTATAGAAAGTTATGCCTGATCGTCAGCGATGGGATGAGTACACGGAAAAAGTAATTGGGCTCAATTACAGTTACTTGAGAAATATTTTACTCAATTACCATTACAAATTACTTTTATAGAAAGTAATCAGTGAAATTACAATTACAATTACTTTACAGAATCATAGAAAACCGTAAAATTAGTTTTTTTGCTAGGGGCTTTACGTCGCACCGACACAGATAGGTCTTATGGCGACGATGGGATAGGAAAGGCCTAGGAGTTGGAAGGAAGCGGCCGTGGCCTTAATTAAGGTACAGCCCCAGCATTTGCCTGGTGTGAAAATGGGAAACCACGGAAAGTAAAATTAGTTAGTGGGATGTAAAGCAAAATGCAAATAACATTATAATAACTTTACAGAATGTTAGTCTTAACGAAATAGCTGATTTTTTTCGCTTGGGACTGGAATAATACAAGAGTTTGCAAGGAAAAAATGTATATTAATTGATTTTCTGTGTTTTTTTTAGCATAGAGGCATTAAGTGTCTATCATCACTAGGTGAGACTAAGCATGATACCTTGGAATTTTTGAAATTACCTTTCCCCATCATTTTTATTTTAGTTAATGACTTTTACCTTTTTGAAATGTGCGTCCATTTACTTTGCAAGGAAATGAATTGGTTCTTAAATTCTCATCGCTAATGCTCGATATCTTAAGGGGGAAAGTACATCACTGCGCTTACCGAAAATATGCACTACAGGAGCACTTGAAGAAATACCTGTGTTTAATTTTAAGAACATCGTTCGAATGTCTTTGGAAGTATTGGAGAGATAAGAAAGTATCCCATCCAGAACTCGTGAAGCTACTGGATCCCACCGAGATCGATAGCTGCAGTGCGGTCAGTATCCAGTAATCGGGAGATCGTGGGTTTGAGCCCCACTGTCGGCAGTCCTGAAGATGGTTTTCCGTGGTTTCCCATTTTCACACCAGGCAAATGCCGGGGCTGTATCTTAATTAAGGCAACGGCCGCTTCCTTCCACTTCCTAGGCCTTTCCAATCCCATCGTCGCTGTAAGACATATCTGTGTCGGTGCGACGTAAAGCAAATAGCTATTGGTTCTGCTGTAATATATATAACTGAATAAAAAACTATCTTCGTCATAATTTATTTTTCACCTTTCTGCTTCCGTGCGATGTGCCTAATCAATAGAGGCATGATTTTTTCGCATGAACGATAAACGCGACGAAAAATATTTTGAAGCGATTTTGAAATAGCTTAACGAATCATGTGATTCTGGTTAAGAAATTCGTGATTTTCTTTTCGTGAATTACAGCGAATTAAAGCGACAAGGACAGTTTAAGGGCGAAATTTACTTATTTTTGCGATAAGTGCGAAAATGCAGCGAAATTCATGGAAAATAACGATCTTGAAATTGTATGCCAATATCACGTGGGTGAAGGGAAACAGAAGACCGAATAAGGATTTCTCATTTCGACAGAAGTATTTCTTCGCATTAATATTCTATAAAATCCCTTAATGGTATAGCGATGTAGGGTGAAAGGGTAATTTGTTATGAAATCTTGATTAGGGCTGTATTATAGTTCTAATCAAGATCACATAAGGAATAATGAATGATTGCCAGTATTGCTACTCTTTATTTATCTTTCTTTCACATAAATAATTCCCAAATCTCACTAATTCTACATTTTTATGAATAACGTTAGGAAAGGATGAAAGCGAAATTAAAGCGATAGGGTCAGCGCTATTTCGTGAAATAACGCGAAAAATTGTTTTCGTTTCGCGAAATCGAACGTAACTTAAATTAATGCGAAAAAACATGCCTGTGCATATCAATTAGTAGAATGTTATGATTACAATTTCATTTCAAGAAATAAATTACCGGTACAAGTAAAAATGATTAAAGATGTAATCATTATAAGTAATTCGATTACTTTTATTCAATTGCTTCCAAACTCTGCTTACCTTCAGTTGGGGATGTATGTGAAAATTATTCGCAAATGATGGACAAATGTAATATCATTTTTTGGTGAAGAAAGTATTGCAAATTTTTATGAATGAAGCAATAATTGATTTCCAGGCCAGAAATGCACAGACTCCTTAATGTTTTCACGGAATGACTGAGAATAATCTCTCGCATTTGAGTATTTTAAAATTCCAGTCGACTTGGGCGGCATCCGGTCGTGCGATTTTGAGCACATGAGGCGAGCACCTAACGAACTACGCTGCTCAGCCAGTGAGATATAGGAATATTCCATTATCCTCGTTTAATGTATGACCTTTGAAATGAATGCGTCACATTCTAAAGAGCTTGGGAATATTGAACTTGCCCTGTCATCGTACGAGCATCTAGGAAGGAGCAGAAATAGAATGCATGTTAAAATCGCCCCTCCTCAGCAATCTGTGACGTCATATTCACCATAAACTTGAAAATTATAGCCCTTGCGATAAGCGACGGATAGTCTCTTCAAAGTATAATGGAACTCTGGATGCAGCGATATTGTTCCAAAACCCTGGAATGGAAACGTAGGCTTTTAGGACATGAAATGGAACATGGGGCACTAGGTATCCCATATTTTAAATGGCAATTCGCGTAAAGCATCCTGCTGTATTACACACTACAGTACTACTTAACGAATATTACTGCTTACTGATTATTTCCTTAATTCCAGGTGGAACATAGGGTCTCGACGAAATTTCTCCACCTTGTTCTATCTGCCGCCAATGCTTTCACATCCCTCCCATGTCTTGTTAACTCCAGCACGACACATTATTTTCAAAAGTATTTTCTTCAACAATAATAAAATAAAATCTGCTGATAGTTATCTCCTTATATTGTCGGCCAACTTCATGTTTAATCTCTGTGCAATGATTTCCTTTTTAGTGAAATACCTGTATCGATAAACAATCCCAAAGCATCGGATGTTGTTTTCATGACCTTAGCATGGCCTTTAGGACCGGGTGTAATGAACAGCATGTCACGCATCGATGTTATTCCAGCTTTTATGTGAGGTTTGAATAACCATCGATGACTGTTCTTTCCTTTCATTTAACATGCTCATGGAACATATATGTAGTTCTCTTCCTCGTGATCATCAATCACCAGAAGTGCGTGATGTTCCATCTATACTCTTCCCTTGGTCTGATATCATCAGTTCGTCTCGAATTCAGTCATCAAATGTCCCAGCAATACAAGTCTTTTCACGTCATATTATTAAGCTATAAGTATTGCAGGTGCCATAGGAAACAAATCTATTATGTTTCTTGTCGGAGAAACAATGACATTTCTACAAACAATAAAATACTTGGAAGAAAAACGAACCTATGTACACGTGAGGTACTGTATACCCCAAAGCTACCACAGAGTACAGAAGCAAAGCTCTGCATACTAACAAATCGTTATATTCGAATGCTGACTCCCTACGAAGAAAAGTCGCACCATATGACGTTCACAGATAGTATTAACATAAAATGATAGCGAAAATAATTTTTTCTGGGGTACTGTACGCCCCATGTTTCCATTCCAGGGTTAGATTCTAGATTTTAGTCTGAGTTTGGTGTTGCAGTGGTTGTTTCGTTCGGGGATGAAAGAATACATGTCATTCCCCACAAGCTTAAAATTTGTGACAGTCGCTACTCAGTACCCACTGTCCCCACCTCCCTCCCCTGAGACGATTAAACCAAACCAAACCAAACCAAACCAAACCCCATGGCACTACAGCCCTTGAAGGGCCTTGGCCTACCAAGCGACTGCTGCTCAGACCGAAGGCCTGCAGATTACGAGGTGTCAAGTGGTCAGCACGACGAATCCTCTCGGCCGTTATTCTTGGCTTCCTACACCGGGGCCGCTATCTCACCGTCAGATAGCTCCTCAATTCTAATCACGTAGGCTGAGTGGACCTCGAACCAGCCCCCTGGTCCAGGTAAAAATCCCTGACCTGGCCGGTAATCGAACCCGGGGCCTCCAGGTAAGAGGCAGGCACGCTACCCCTACACCACGGGGCCGGCCCCCTGAGACGATTACCGCTCGAATAATAACGGGAAATTCCGCAGGACCATCCCCTCCGCCCACTAGCAACGCTTTTTCTCATTATTGTTCTGAGTATCATAGCGTTCCGGTCATACTTATAGTGACAGTCGATTTGGAATCGGCAGTAATTTCTGCCCTTAAAGTTGTATTTCCCGCAGTAGAGGTAGGAGGTTGCTACTTCCACACGAGAAAGTGCATCTGGAGAAAATTTCAAGATTTGAGACTTGCTTGTGAGAACACGTTCTTGAACAAGTTGAGATTGTCATGGAATAAATTTGTATATCATCTAAGGAATATCTTGGCACCAGAAGGTTACTCTATATTCAAAGAAGTGAGATATAATTTTGTGTTTGAAAATTGGCTTCCCTGCAAGAACGTTTACATCAACAAGCATAGCCGACGTGGGTAATCTGAGTGTTACCTCGATCGATGTTAGCAATGAATACGGGCAAGAAGAGGAAAATTAATCTAGTGAACTGGAAGTACAATGTACGCAAACGATTGAGGGATAGCGGAAGAAGCTAAACATCAACATCAGGAGGTGTAGTGGAAGAAAAGCAACGTCCAACAAGGTTTTATATCACGTAGCCAGTTGTTTAAAGAATATATCCGCGTAACGTGCTTTACATAACAAAATGTCAGATAATACATTTACTATTTAACAAACTAGTTTATTACTGAAATATTTGCTTCCTTTGAGGCTCGGTATGCAATCCCAAGGGTTGTTGTAAGGAAGGCTCTTCAAAGATTACTGTACATTTCAGTGATAAAAAACTTGAAACATGATCCTGAATTTAAAATCACACAAGTTATGTGGATAACATTTGTAATAGATGATCTCCAGTAAATATTTGTGAGAAAAAGCTATAATTTACTACATACATGGATATGATACTCTTTAATGGATAGAATATCAGATAATCAGCCATAACTTGAGTTGCCTTTACCAGTAATTAAATTCTCTTACGCTTTTTCTGCTTTAAATCCACTATAGGCCTACCTACAGCGAGAAGACAAGCAATTTTATAAGACGCGGAGAGTAATGTTTGCAGGCATTATGGTAACTGTATGTTTGAAGTTTATTATGTGTTATAATTAAAACATAGGATGCAGGCGTCTTTTGTATACGAAGGTAAAATGTAGTTGAACTTCCATAGTGCACAAATGACTTCCATTTTTGCAGGATTTATTAGATTGTTAAAATACTCATAGCCTCCCCATTGTGATAAAAGGAGTGTTATGCCTGTATTTCAAGGCAATTTGAGTTAAAACAGTACTCATGTTCCTTTCTTGATAATGTATGTTTTACAAAACAACGTATATTTCGAGTTGTCATGTATTTAAAAGGTAAGAGTACTACATTACTCGTGATGTGATATATAACATTCGAACTATCTGGTGATATACAACTTTCTTCCAGGGAGTTTGCTGCTTTCTCACTGTAATCTTTCTATGATAACATTTACATGCAAATATATTATTTAACTAAGAGGGAGAAGGTGTACCTTTTATTTACAGAAAGAATTAAACCCAGACCTTCATTACATAAAGAGATACCTGCTTTTTTATTTCTTTTTCCCCTCCTTTAAAGTTGCTAAATGTGATATATAACTTTCTTTGAAGGCAGGCTTCATATGAAGAAGGAAGAAATGAGAATGGTCATCCAGTTGTGTGCTGTTTTGGCGTTTCCTCGGCTTGATGATGTTCCAGTCGGCTGGCTGGAATTATATTCCAGGATGCCTGACAATAAAAAACTTTCTGTATTTTTCGACTATTTCGTGGAGAGATGGATGGAAAACGAAGAGGTTCCTGTCGAGCCTTTGAGTTGTTACAACAGGCGTCATTGAAACAGCAACTTTGTCCAGGTACTGTACAATAAAATTGATACCGAACTTGGAAGACTGAATCTTCGACTCAAGGACCACATCAACCGTTTAAATAAAGAGGCAGAGAGCACAGCATGTGTGCTAATAAGGCCCCAGCTCAACAAGGAAGATAAACGAAGGAAGATTGCTAACATGACTCTAGATCACAGACTGACAAGAACGGTTAAAAATATGAAGAAAGTGGTGATATCGTCACTTATCTGAAAACAATTTCTCATCACCAAACACTTTGAAGAGTTATTATAAGTCCACGAGCTTAAACGTTGACGTATGAGAGCAAGAAAATAATGTAAATACGGTAAATATTAGTGACGGATCGTAATTTGAGCTCAGAGTAACTGGCGAAGCCTATAACTGATTTTAAACAACCATATACTGGGATACAATAGATATTGTTAAGAGTATGATTTTTTTTGCATTAACGATATGTATGTTGTATGTTGGGTATTCAGCCCGAAGGCTGGCTTGATCCTCTACAGCTCCACCAACAGCTGTCATAGATAGCCTAGGTGTCACTGAAGAGGCATACTAGGGAAATTAGGAGTGAGGTAGTTTCCTGTTGCTTTCCTCACTGAGCCAGAAGTTCCTATTACATATCAGTCTGCCAAGCCCACTGAAATGCATGCTCCAACCGACCCTATGAGCGATATTTTCACACCATTCATAACAGGGACTGACTGCATAAGGAACGGTATTAGTAGAATCGCTCATACCTCGGTTACTTTCATATTGTCAACGCCAAGGAAGAGACTGAGACAGGTCAATGAAAGTAACAAATTTATTCTAGCTCATACCCAGAATACATAGTGCACTGTAAACACTACATCCCGCCAGCAAAGGCATCATTAACGATAAACACGGCAAAAATATTTTGAAGGGATTTCAAGATAACTTAACGAACTGTATAATTCTGGTTAAGAAAATAATTACACTCATGTTCATAAAAAACCAAAACACCTTGAAAGACTAGACATAGGAAGTTCATATTCACATGACATATGCATTAGTTTGTTCTGAAGAAATTATTAGCATTTGAACTATGTCGACCCTCTGGTTCAAGGTCCACATCGATATCTCGGCGCACCATCACTGCCTGGTAAAATGTGCCTTCGGCTCTCGTTGTCGCTATAAACCGAAGGTAATGGATTAGTGTGACTTGACCAGACGTGCAGGATGCCTCGAAGGCGTATGCGAGAAACGTACCGTCAAATGAGTGAGTTTGACATGAGAGAACGTGATGCATCCATTCGGGAAATTGCTGCTCGTGTGCGACGAAGTGTGTCGGCAGTGCAACGCGTGTGTACAGAATGGTTCACAGAAGGTCGTAGAACACGACGAGATGGGTCTGGTCGCACCACCAAGACCACCCCCCGAGAAGATCGGCACCTCATCCGAATGGCATTGCAGGACAGATCTGCGACCTCCTCGGCTCTGGCGCAACAGTGGACCAGTGTAACACATCGTACACTATCAGGAGTGAGAGTCCGTCGCCGTTTATTACGGTCTGGGTTACCGGCGCGTCGTCCACTTCTCCGCCTACCTTTGATTAAAGTGCATAAACATGCTAGACTAAAATGGTGTATGGAACGATGTCACTGGGGACAGGAATGGCAGCAGGCAGTGTTTTCGGACGAATCTAAGTTCTGTTTGTTTGAAAATGATGGCCGCATTTCGGTTTGCCGCAAACAGGGGGAGAGGCATCACATTGACTGCATTCGCACAAGACATACAGCGCCAAATCAAGGCCTTATGGTATGGGGTACTATTGGGTACAACCAAAAATCACCGTAAGTGCGTGTTCAGAGCATTTTGACCAGTTTGACCTACGTGAATGACATCCTGCGACCGGTAGCAATACCCTTTCCGTACGACATCCCAGACACCATATTTCAGCGGGACAATGCCCGACCACATGTTGCTGCACGAACAAGTGCCTTTTGTCACAGGATGTCACACTGTTGCCCTGGCCCACCCGATCACCGGACACGTCGCCAATCTAAAATGTGTGGGATATGGTAAAACGAGGGGTGCTGCGCTGTTACTCAATGCCAACCACCAAAGATGAACTGTGGAACCAGGTGAATGCAGCATGGATGGCTATACCCCAGGACGCCATTCGCACCGTATACGTGTCGATGCCATCACGCATGGAACAAGCTATCAGTGCCCATGGAGGACCCAGTGCCTACTATAGCTCATTCCACGTAAAAAAAAAGTATTGCTGTAATAGACCTACCAGGAGTGAACACACGCCCTCTTAGACACTCATAATTCCTCGTCATTACCGAATATTTTAATGTACTTTGTATTGTATTATTATGATGTACTTTGTATTGTACACTGACTGACGGAGCAAATGCAACACCAAGAAGGAGTGGTTCGAAAGGGATGAAAGTTGGGGGGAAAACAGAGTCGGTACGGAAGAATAATTGATGTTTATTTCAAACCGATATGCAGGTTACACAATGCGCACGGCATCGACTCAGTAGGATGTAGGACTACCGCGAGCGGCGATGCACGCAGAAACACGTCGAGGTACAGAGTCAATAAGAGTGCGGATGGTGTCCTGAGGGATGGTTCTCCATTCTCTGTCAACCATTTGCCACAGTTGGTCGTCCGTACGAGGCTGGGGCAGAGTTTGCAAACGGCGTCCAATCAGATCCCACACGTGTTCGATTGGTGAGAGATCCGGAGAGTACGCTGGCCACGGAAGCATCTGTACACCTCGTAGAGCCTGTTGGGAGATGCGAGCAGTGTGTGGGCGGGCATTATCCTGCTGAAACAGAGCATTGGGCAGCCCCTGAAGGTACGGGAGTGCCACCGGCCGCAGCACATGCTGCACGTAGCGGTGGGCATTTAACGTGCCTTGAATACGCACTAGAGGTGACGTGGAATCATACGCAATAGCGCCCAAAACCATGATGCTGCGTTGTCTAGCGGTAGGGCGCTCCACAGTTACTGCCGGATTTGACCTTTCTCCACGCCGACGCTACACTCGTCTGCGGTGACTATCACTGGCAGAACAGAAGCGTGACTCATCGGAGAACACGACGTTCCGCCATTCCCTCATCCAAGTCGCTCTAGCCCGGCACCATGCCAGGCGTGCACGTCTATGCTGTGGAGTCAATGGTAGTCTTCTGAGCGGACGCCGGGAGTGCAGGCCTCCTTCAACCAATCGACGGGAAATTGTTCTGGTCGATATTGGAACAGCCAAGGTGTCTTGCACATGCTGAAGAATGGCGGTTGACGTGGCGTGCGGGGCTGCCACCGCTTGGCGGCGGATGCGCCGATCCTCGCGTGCTGACGTCACTCGGGCTGCGCCTGGACCCCTCACACGTGCCACATGTCCCTGCGCCAACCATCTTCGCTACAGGCGCTGCACCGTGGACACATCCCTATGGGTATCGGCTGCGATTTGACGAAGCGACCAACCTGCCCTTCTCAGCCCGATCACCATACCCCTCGTAAAGTCGTCTGTCTGCTGGAAATGCCTCCGTTGACGGCGGCCTGGCATTCTTAGCTATACACGTGTCCTGTGGCACACGACAACACGTTCTACAATGACTGTCGGCTGAGAAATCACGGTACGAAGTGGGCCATTCGCCAACGCCGTGTCCCATTTATCGTTCGCTACGTGCGCAGCACAGCGGCGCATTTCACATCATGAGCATACCTCAGTGACGTCAGTCTACCCTGCAATTGGCATACAGTTCTGACCACTCCTTCTTGGTGTTGCATTTGCTCTGTCAGTCAGTGTATTACGAAGGAAAGAAAATGGATGAGGCATGTTCTTGCCCGTGAGCTATTAACATAATTATTTATCATTCTCTGTTTAAGAAATACATTCGCAGGGAAAAGCACAATGGCGGCAACAGTCATCGCTTTGTTGCCTTCCTTCATTTTCCTTCCGAGTTGCTCTGGTACGGTACACGTTACGCGTAATGCGTTACTCTGTGAATCGCCGGCAGTTTATCACTGGTGAAGAGAAGTCGTCTACTTATTTATGTGCGTATTCTAATATTCTTGTACTGTACAGCAGTTGTTACTGAAGATTTTGATTGAGTGGTGTGCAGCGATACATCGCGCTATGACTCTTCATCATCATCATCATCATCTGTTTACCCTCCAGGTTCGGCTTTTCCCTCGGACACAGCGAGGGATCCCACCTCTACCGCCTCAAGGGCAGTGTCCTGGAGCTTCAGACTCTTGGTCGAGGGATACAACTGGGGAGTATGACCAGTACCTCGCCCAGGCGGCCTCACCTGCTGTGCTGAACAGGGGCCTTGTGGAGGGATGGGAAGATTGGAAGGGATAGGCAAGGAAGAGGGAAGGAAGCGGCCGTGGCCTTAAGTTAGGTACCATCCCGGCATTCGCCTAGAGGAGAAGTGGGAAACCACGGAAAACCACTTCCAGGATGGCTGAGGTGGGAATCGAACCCACCTCTAATCAGTTGACCTCCCGAGGCTGAGTGGACCCCGTTCCAGCCCTCGTACCACTTTTCAAATTTCGTGGCCGAGCCGGGAATCGAACCCGGGCCTCTGGGGGTGGCAGCTAAGCACGCTGACCACTACACCACAGAGGCGGACTGCTATGACTCTTACTGGCACAGAAATTCGCTATGATTTTTATCTATGCTTGGTTTTGTTATTTAGCTGTTGTTTCTTAAGCGCATTTTGTTTTTACCACTTTTTTCATAAGCACATTTAATTTTTACAAATTTTTTTCGTCAGGTGGTACGACGGCACATTAGTACCCGGCGTTGCCTGGGTAAATTTATTAAATGCAATTAACTACATCACCCACCCCGGTCCTATAAGAATTTGTTCTCTATTTTCTCCCAGTTTGCCTTGAACTTCAATACTGTGATAGTACATATATCACACCCTCGAACTGTATGTAGAAGTTAGATATATTATTGTCAGTATTCGATTTATTATTATTATTATTATTATTATTATTATCAGTATTTCATTTGTATATTTTGCCATTTATATTTGTTAGCTGGAAGATATCCACATATGTATATATGAGTAATTTGTTTTGCACGAGTGGGAAAACATTGCTTTAATAACTCTGGTAATTTGGATGAGTCATGTGGCTACCCCAGTGTCTTATGAGATGTATTTGTTGTTGTCATCATCGTGAAGTTCTATGAGTCATGTATATATCCCAGTCTGAGGAGATGAGCTTGTTGTGGTACTAGGAAAGTTTGATGACTCATGTAATATACCCCAGAGTTTGTTATTGTCTTGGGAGCAAGAAGTAGTTCAGGGCATGGTCTTGACATAAGCATCACTCATGATTGGCTGGCAAGGGCCAATCCAGACGTATCATCTGAGAGGAAGGGGAATGCTGAGGTCTTTATATAGTTTGACATCACTACGGAAGAGAACCACACTGTACGAGAATTAAGAAGGACCACAACTGACACACTGTACGAGGAGGAAGTAGTGCTGGATATACGGTATTTGAGTGACACGGCTACAAGGGACTGGACTTCAAACGTTCGTGAAGGTAGTCTTGTTCTGTTCGTGGAAAGTGGCTGATCAACAAATTGTGGAGACCGTACGCATTAAGTATTGTAGTACTTGTGGAGGTCTAGCACTATATGTTAGTGAAAGCTATCTCAGACTTTCCATAATTTATGTTGAGGATCGACAGGCGTGTGTATATATCTTTACAACAAGTGTTAAAATATGTGAACACAGTATTACAAGGTACAGTATCTGTGCGATGTGATAACTGCCGATTATGAGAATTGGCAAGTAGTACTGATACAGAGACAGTGAAGGGTATTTGTCTACATATATGTACATTGTTCATCGGACTATCTACAAATGGTAGTGTAGTTCTCGCTTCCCACTGTTTTCATTATTGTTGTTGTTGTGAATATGGAGTCTTCCAGCAATGTTTTGTGTGTGTATTATATGTATAATCTTGTGTGTTGATGAGGTGCTCATGCACGGATTTTGTTAAGAATATAGTTAGCTATTTTAGAATCAGTGGAGTTATTGATGAACCTAGGTGCAGTTCCTACCTATTTAGTCGTTTTCAGGAGGTTAGGTAAGGCCTGTAGCAGATGTACCAGTACGCAGCATTATGTACACGCCCTGGGATATAAAGTTTATCATGCTCTATCAAAATTCGAGGGATCCATTCTGGTGAACTCTGGCGCCCATACTACGGACATTTCGGTTCATTATGTTTATTAATTTTATTAAGTTTTTGAGTAATTTTATTTATATATTCTTATTCATGATTTTATTTATTAGTAGTCATCAACGAGTTACACTACTGAGGTTTTTTATGTTTATCCATGTTGTATTAAAATCCGAAATAAGCCCTACAACCCCTGAACCCTAGATTTAAAAAAAAATGCAGATTATTTTCTTCCTTCTTTTATTCTGAACTCAAGTACTGAGTTTCACCAATATGTATGACACGGTTTTCCCGTGATACTGTTGAGCAGAGCTGTTCGATATGGCAATCTTATTGTCATAAGAGCAATACTGTTTTCTTAACATGGAATGAGCTAACACATGCTGAACCTAGGTGACTGAAATACTAATCGTTTCTGCAGAACATACTAATGAACATGTCCTGTGAATATGAACTTCCTATCTCTAGTCTTTCAAGGTGTTCTGGTTTTTTTATCTACATGAGTGTATTTCATTTCTTTTTTGCGAATTAAAGCGTATTAAAGCGATGAGGCCAGTTTAAAGCTAAATTTATTTAATTTGTTATAAGTACGAAACTTCAGCGAAATTCATGGAAAATAACGAACTCGTATTCCAATATTAAGTGTGTGAAGAGAAATGGAAGGCGGAATAAGGATTTGTCAATTAGACAGAAATACCTGCTAGTTTTAATTGGTGCGTCCATATAGGGTGAAAGTGTAATTTTATTATGAAATTTTGGTTAGTACAGTATTATAATTAAGGAATAATTATTTATTGATCAATATTGTTGCTATGTATTTATCTTTCACATAAACACGTAGTTCACATATTAAATGAATGAAACTTTTGAACACTAATTTTTAGAAAATGATTAAAGCGAAACTCAAGCGAAATTTGCGAAAAATTGTTCCCTTTTCGCGAAATCGTACATAAAGTAATACGAAAAAATTCATGTGTCTGGATATTGCATTTAGCCTATCAGAAGCCTGTGAAGACTGCGCTGGGAATCAGTAAAATTCGCTTGACTGTTCAAGGCAAACCAGGCCGCCTGCGAAGTCCATGCTTTAAATACTACGGAGAGGTGGTGGGAAAGCCCCACGGTAAATACTGTTTGCTGCAAACGGCCCCTGCTAGTGGCGATTGTCACTTACAGGACACCGGGATGGAGGCAACCATAGTCATCGGTACCATATACTTAACATGCGAAACGGTTTCTATTTTTGTTTCGTTGTAGAGAATACGGATACCTTTGATGAACCTTGTGTAAGAGGGATGAATTTACTTTACACAGACACCAAAAATCCCGTAGACCAGCATTGAATTACCCAACCATCGTGGAAGATGTCTTCGTTGAGCTGGACTGCGAAAGTATATGTTCACAAGTTGTAATTCGTTTGAGTTATTGTGGTTTCTGTAGATATGTAGTTAATTATAAATAATATTTGTCTGTGACTGAGAGTTACGAATAAAAGCAAGCAACCAAGCTTGAAGTTTTACGTTACCATTACTTGTAGTCGTAGTAGTAGTAACAAATATATTACAATTAGGAAATATCCCCGTGGGAATGCCTGCTTGCAAAGGTATAACTACGAAATTAAGTTAAGATAAGGTAAAGGTTATTCTGCCCGAAGGCAGGTCTGAACCTCCGCAGAGGTGATCCTGAGCCGGAGATTACGTGCGATAGGGTGGCCAGTTCCTTTCCGCTCCTCCATTCCCTTACCCCCCACCAACAGCGCGTGGCAACCCATCCAACTCCTGACCACGCCCAATGTTGCTTAACTTCGGAGATCTCACGGGATCCGGTGTTTCAACACGGCTACGGCCGTTGGCAATTAAGTTAAAATATACAGTAAATTACTCAACATCAACACAAACGTAATACAACGAAGAATTACATGAAAATGACGTATCGCAAGAAAATTTATGGTAACGAAAAACGAATAAATAATAAATAGACCAAAATAAAAAAAGAGCGCCAGTAGTGTAAACATGTAACAAAACATATATTCGTTATTAAAAGCAACCGCATAGAAATTCCTGCGACGTTTTCGGACTAAAAACCTGTTTTTGCTAACGGTTTAATGTCGCACTCACACACCGAAAAATAGGAAAGGGCAGGTGATGACCGTGACCTTAATTAAGGTAGGGTACGGCCCCGCGGTGTAGGGGGTAACGCGTCCGCCTGTCACCCGCCGACCCCGGGTTCGATTCAAAGCCGGGTCAGGGGCTTTTATTTGCAAATGATTAATATTCCTGGCCTGGGGACTGGCTGTTTGTGTCATCCTTAACGTTCCTTTCCTCACATTCAACACTCTACACATAGTTTCCTATCATATGGTGAAAGTAGTGACAAAAGATCTGCAGAGGTTGACCCCACGAACAAATATCATTTTAAAAAAATTAAGGTAGAGCCTTTTACACCTAAGTCAGGTAGTTACAACGCAGTCATTCAGCAATTCACTTCAGATTTGCACAATATTCCCTGACAAGTAGTGTAGCATAACAATTAGAACCCAATTATTTTGAAATTCAAAGATAACTTAAGTATTTCCAAGACTGGAGCTTAATACTATGATTTACAGTAGTTTGAGCTTTGCGATGACCTACTACTTGTTTAACTCTCTAAATAGGCTTCAGCACTATCACCATTATTTGCCTTAAATTACTAACTAAAAACGTGTAACCATTTTTTTATTAGTTAAGCTGTAATTTAGTTTGTTCTAGTTTCGTTCTAGTATTTTGTTTATATTGTTACAGGTATTACAGGTAGCAGCACGTCGGCTTCTCACCATTGGGTTCCGTGCTGGACAAAGCGCAGGCGGGACAGGTATTCTCCGGGTACTCAGGTTTTCCCTGTCACAGCAACACTCTCCAGTCATTAATCACTAAGGGC
Source organism: Anabrus simplex (assembly GCF_040414725.1). Classification (NCBI taxonomy): domain Eukaryota; kingdom Metazoa; phylum Arthropoda; class Insecta; order Orthoptera; family Tettigoniidae; genus Anabrus; species Anabrus simplex. The sequence goes on from NC_090266.1 coordinate 1,049,677,386, forward strand.
CGGTATTATAATGAAGGTTTAAACTGAAGATTGAGTTAAACTGTAAGTTGAGTTTAAACCGATGTTGAGTCTTATAATGGCCGGCCTAAGTTAAACTGAGGTGAAGAAGGAAATATACGATCTTGGTAGCAGTGACTTATGCGAAAAGATGACTATCGATAATGTTTTGTTTACTTCTTGTAGGGAAAATCATCATCATCATCATCATCTGTTTACCCTCCAGGTTCGGTTTTTCCCTCGGACTCAGCGAGGGATCCCACCTCTACCGCCTCAAGGGCAGTGTCCTGGAGCTTCAGACTCTTGGTCGGGGGATACAACTGAGGAGAATGACCAGTACCTCGCCCAGGCGGCCTCACCTGCTATAATGAACAGGGGCCTTGTGGAAGGATGGGAAGATTGGAAGGGATAGACAAGGAAGAGGGAAGGAAGCGGCCGTGGCCTTAAGTTAGGTACCATCCCGGCATTCGCCTGGAGGAGAAGTGGGAAACCACGGAAAACCACTTCGAGGATGGCTGAGGTGGGAATCGAACCCACCTCTACTCAGTTGACCTCCCGAGGCTGAGTGAACCCCGTTCCAGCCCTCGTACCACTTTTCAAATGTTCGTGGCAGAGCCGGGAATCGAACCCGGACCTCCGGGGGTGGCAGCTAATCACGCTAACCACTACACCACAGAGGCGGACTGTAGGGAAAATGCCGGATAAAAACAATAAACGTTGTCCTAATTTTACCTGTAAGGAAATAGAATTGCATGTGCAATTAGTACAGAAATATATGTATAGTCCGTGAAACAGTGGCTTTATAAATCCCTTCGAAATCTCCCATTGTAATAAACATATTACCGGAGGCATAAAACCGCAATGCTATTAGTAGCTGAGTGAGGGGTTCTAAAGCATGATTTCTGAAATAGATGGGAGTTACTTTATTATCTAAAATTTACACTTTTGACATTCAAACAGTTCAAGAAGTCATTTTTACATTCTTACCTTTTCGTTGCACCAATTTGCTGAAATAGGGTTATGACACTCTGTTTTGTAAGCCTAAACCTATTTAAAAACTCTGTTTACATTCCATATATGAAAGTGACGTGCCCTTGCTCGAAAAGCTCGCGGTGCCAGTGGTCGTTCAATAATTTGAATCATTTCTTCATCATCGCTTAGTATTTCTTCAAACACCTCAAAAATGTCTTCGAGATCCATTCCTTCTGCCATGTTGTAAGGTAATGTATTCTTAAACTCCAGTTTAAACGGTAGATGAGTGGCAGTAAAATTAATCTCTAGTTAAACTTAAGATGAAGTTTTATAATACGCGACTAACAGATAAACCGAAGTTTAAACTGAACCAACAGTTTAAACCTCTATTATAATACTGGCCCTAAGAGGCGGATTGGCATGTCATATTTTTGCTTGAGAAGTCATATTTTGACAAATTTAAGATATTGGTCATATTTCTGCTTGACACACAATAAGGTCATATTTCCTGTCATGTTCTAAGGATTTTTATGTATGTATGTATGTTCAGTCTTCAGCCCTAAGGCTGGTTGGATCCTCAACAGCTCTGCCATCAGCTGTCATAGATGGCCTAGGCATCACTAAAGAGGCGTACTAGGGAAATGAGGAGTGAGGTAGTTTCCCGTTGCTTTCTTCACCGAGCCAGAAGTTGCTATCACATATCAGTCTACCGAGCTCGATAGCTGCAGTCGCTTAAGTGCGGCCAGTATCCAGTATTCGGGAGATAGTAGGTTCGAACCCCACTATCGGCAGCCCTGAAAATGGTTTCCCGTGGTTTCCCATTTTCACACCAGGCAAATGCTGGGGCTGTACCTTAATTAAGGCCACGGCTGCTTACTTCCCACTCCTAGCCCTTTCCTGTCCCATCGTCGCAATAAGACCTATCTGTGTCGGTGCGACGTAAAGCAACTAGCAAAAAAAAAATACATATCAATCTGCCAAGCCCACTGAAATGCATGCACCAGCCGACCCTATGAGCAACATTTTCACACCATTCATAGCAAGGACTGGCTGCATGAGGAATGGCATTACTAGCGTCGCTCATACCTCAGTCACTTTCATATTGTCAAAGCCAAGGATAAGACAGAGACAGATCAATGAAAGTAACAAAATTGCTCTAGCCTATGCCAGAAGACATAGTGCACTGTAAACACTAGGTCTCTCTCGCCAGCAAAGGCATAGGATTTTCATATTGAGTGAAATTTTGTGCCAAGCCATTCAGTGAGATAATCTTGCTGTAATAGTTGGGGAGTTTATCTGTCGACTGAATATTACTCTGTATGCGAGAATGGGCAGGTAACTGAAATTATGATGATGATGATGATGATGATGATGATGATGGTGATGATGATTTAAGGGGCCTAACATCGAAGGTCATCGGCCCCCCTCCTCCCCCAAATTATGAACAAGGGATCTTCTTGGAATTTCCTAGTGAGGAGCACATAGTGACTGACAATACTCAGGAGAAAGGCACCCTGGGGTGCATACGTAGGTAATGAACTGGTATTTCTGTTTCCTAGAAAATAGAGGACTGTCTGGCTTGTAGTTTTGAGACCACTTCTTCAGTGTACTTTCAACATGCCTAAACCGAAGTGTTCAGAGATTGTGTAATTAAAGCAGTTTTAAGGAATGTGGAGAGCAGAATTTTAGTAGTGATGGTGTTATTTTATATTTTAAACTGCGTGAGGTAAAGGTATGTGCTCAGAAACGTTTTAATATGCAACAACACTGCGCTACAACTTAACATCAGAAGTGCTTAGAAAAATCTTCCACGGCAGAGAAGTGGCAGAGTTTGATTTATGAAAGGGCATCATGTGAAACTATTGCTCCATCAGACAACAGATCGGAATTCTGGAAGGATCTCTGCAGGATGATGGTTAATTAAATATTCACTTGAAAAATCTGAACAGTACCAGTTTCAGATCCCTCTTAGAGAAGTATATCAGTCAGCCTATTCCCAATGAATCAACTTTAAGAAAATGTTATATCTCGAGTCTCTATGAAGATGTTTTAAAGAAGACAAGATCTGAAGTTATCAACCACTAGACATGGGTTTCATTGGACGAAACAACTGACGTAAATGGGAGGTACGTAGCTAAAGTAATTATTGACTTTCTGAAAGATGAAAAGCCCGGTAATGTGTTTCTCCTGACGTGTGCGGTTTTAGAGAAAGTAAATAATTTTTAGAAAGTAAATCATTCATTCCTCCATTGCAGTGATGTTTGATGACGCTATGAAGTTACTGTGGTCAGATGGGGTAAAAGGGAACAATATACTACTTCTTGTAACCGATGTCACCCCGTACATGAAGAAGGCAGCCAAAGTACTAAATCTGCTTTATCCGAAAAGGGTCCACGTAACGTGCCTTGCTATGCTTTGCATAGAGTAGCCGAAGAGGTTCGGATCAAATACTCTGAAGTAGATAAGTTAATTGCAAATGGTAAGAAAATATTCAACAGTTGAAAGGAACTGCTCCTACTCTGCCTGTCCTTACTCGTTGGGGAACTTGGCTCCACGCTGTTCAGTATTACTGCAGCAATTATGATCCTTCGAGACTGTTGTTCAGGAATTTGATCCTTGCGATTCATAATCTGTTACGATTGTGCAACATTTGTTTACTTATGCCAGCTTGGTCGGAAATTTGGCGTTCATATCATCGAATTTCGGTGTGATGCCAAGAGCAATCACTCGTCTTGAAACTGTGGGACTTCCACTATCGTAAGTGACACGTTGGGTATTGTGAAGAACATCGAGAGTGGTTTAAAGAAACGGAAGGGTGAAGTGTCTGAAAAATATTCTGAAAAACTGCAAAGAGTGCTGTTCTCAAATGAATGTTATGCTGTGGATTGTAAGATAATTGACATTCTTTGTGGACACCATACAACATTAGGGGATTTTAAGCAGCAGCTTCCTCCGGAGAACATAACCTTGTTCAAATTTTCCCCATAACATCGTGTAACGTTGAGCGGAGTCTCTCCAGGTACAGAAACATTCTGTCTGACAACCGAAGAGCGTTCGAGTTCGACAAAATAAAAATACACATGATCATGCAGTGCATTTTCACTGACGAAAAGGAATACTAAGAGCAGGTATGGATATTTTCATCGTCACTTTAATAGAAATAATGCAAAAATAATCATGCCTCTACCTATGGTTTTATGCCTGAGGTTTCAGGTGGCTTGGAATTTGAAGTAATACCACACAAAATTAATTTCCCAGAAGGGAACCGTGATTTAATTTCACCGTTTGCTAAAAAAGTATACGTATATAAGCACTTTTCAAGCGTGAAGTTACCAGCGCTTCATCTCAGTGTGCTTCTACTTGCTATTAATACCTGCGAGGGGTGTCTCTCCAGCATCATGGAGAGGTTCGGCAATCCAACTGATGGGTCCGATGACACTCAGGAATGAAACGCTGGTCATTTCATGATTAATCTTTTTTCAGCTTGTTGTTTGAGTCATCAGTCCATAGACTGGTTTGATGCAGCTCTCCACGCCACCCTATCATGTGCTAACCTTTTCATTTCTACGTAACTTCAGCATCCTACATCTGCTCTAATCTGCTTGTCATATTCATACCTTGGTCTACCCTTACCGTTCTTACCACCTACACTTCCTTCAAAAACCAACTGAACAAGTCCTGGGTGTCTTAAGATGTGTCCTATCATTCTATCTCTTCTTCTCGTAAATTTTTTTTTCAGCTTACCCCAGCTATTTCTGCCCTCGCTGGAGCCACGCACGTTCATTCTGGTTTTTGCCGGAGGTTTAAGACCGGATGCACTTCCTGAGGCCACGTGATATTAGAGATGAAAATCTTAGCCCAGGATTGACTGCAATTCGAACCTCAGCTTTCCTGGTGGTAAGTCACCAGCTAAACTAGTGGTAAACTGATAAAGTCGTGACTAAAATACATACACCGAGTGAGTTGGCCGTGCAGTTGGGGTCGCGCAGCTGTGAGCTTGTATTCGAGAGATAGTCACTTCGAACCCCACTGTCGGCAGCCCTGAAGATGGTTTTCCATGGTTTCCCATGTTTGTTTACAAGTTACTTTACGTCGCCACCGACACTGATACGTCTTATGGCGACGATTGGATAGGAGAGAGCTAGGAGTGGAAAGGAAGCGGCCGCGGTCTTAATTAAGGCACAGCCCCAGCATTTGCCCGGTGTGAAAATATACAATGTACGATATGAAGTTTCAGAGTATGAACTTTATGGAAATGAATGTCACCTTTCCTACAAGGTCTTGCCTATAGCAAGAATTCAATGATAATCAGGGCTAGGATTTTGATGACATTCTAAATTGTACAGAAATCCTGATCATAGTTCCCACATTGTAGAAATACTCATTTATTAGATCATTTCTGTCATTTATTGCCATTATGTATTTTAGGTCATTTTCTATAATTATAGGCCATTATTTGGTCATTTTATGGAATTTTGAATCATTTACCCGTATCGTATTGGATATTGTCGCAACTTAAAATTTTGTTTTATTCTTCATACGTTCCCGACTTATCGGACCACATGACAGAAAATAGGTTTTTGAAAGAAAAACTGTATTTGCAGTATTAAACAATGGACTAAATTTAACCAATATGTATGTGCATCTTCATCAAAGTATGAAATATGATTAGGTATCCATTAAATTTATATTATTATAGAGAGAGGCAGTCTGTTTGCACTTGTCTGTGTGTTAAAATTATGACAATGACATAAATATAGGCTATACCAACTCGAATAGAAAATTGATTGTAATACTTAATTTAATATTTATATGTTATTTAAAAAATTTTCGGATCATTTTTCTAGAATTTTGCCGTCATTTTATAGCTCATTTTTTAAACATTTTCAGATCATCAAAATCCTGGCCTGGATGATGGTACTTTGGAAGTCTACAGTTTAGAAGTGTGTTCCCAACCTGCTACGACGTTCATCATTTTTGTGTAACTTATCACTGTATAATACATGTTAAAATGATTGTTATTCATATCTTAATATAGGCCTACTCCTTGGCTGAATGATCAGCGTATTGGCCCTGGGTTCGATTCCCGACTCGGCCGGGGATTTTACCTACGTACGTTCAAGTCCCCTTGCTCGAGGCTGGGTATTCTTGTTCGTCTGAATACAATTCTCTATATTTACCTACAACTAACTACACTACCATGCACCACAGAAACACACAATATTGAATACATCCCTCTGTTTGAGGTTGATGTCCGGAAGTGTGTACGGCCGTAAAACTGAACTACATCCACCTCATCTGCTGACCCCAATAAATAAGGAAGAAGGTCAGGAATGATAATCATTATTATTCATGTCTTAAGGCCAATATTTAATACGGTTGGTATAAACATAACTTGTGTTTCACAAAATTCCTAAGACTAGAATTACACTTCAACAGTGGGGCTGAGTGGCTCAGACGGTAGACGTGGTGACCTTCTGAGGTCAAGTTGATGCGTTTGATCCCGTGTCAGCCCGGTGGTAACTGAAGGTGTTCAATACGTCAGCCCCATGTCGGTAGGAAAAAAATACCGGGACCTCAGCGTCTCCGAAAGCCGTTAAAGAAGTTTTTGTACCGAGCTCGATAGCTGCAGTCGCTTAAGTGCCGCCAGCATCCAGTATTCGGGAGATAGTTGGTTCGAACCCCACTGTCGGCAGCCCTGAAAATGGTTGTCCGTGGTTCCCCATTTTCACACCAGGCAAATGCTGGGGCTGTACCTTAATTAAGGCCACGGCCGCTTCCTTCCAACTCCTAGGCCTTTCCTATCCCATCGTCGCCATAAGACCTATCTGTGTCGGTGCGACCTAAAGCCCCCAGCAAAAAAAAAGACCTATCTGTGTCGGTGCGACGTAAAGCAACTAGCAAAAAAAGGTTTTGTTCGACAATACTTCTTCTTCTTCTACTACATTTTTTCCCACATCCGTGTGGTCGCGTGTGCGAACTGTGTCGCACACATGGATTTAGCCCCGTTTTACGGCCAGATGCCCTTCCTGACGCCAACCCTCCATGAAGGGATGTAGTCCCTATTGAGTGTGCGGTTGATGATAGTGTAGTGTGTTGTCTGTATATGAAGGGGAAAGTGTTGGGACAAACACAAACACTCAGTCCTCGAGAAAGAAGCATTAATCAGACGTGATTAAAATCCCCGTCCGGGAATCGAACCCGGCACCTTTAAACCGAAGGCCTCAACGCTGACCATTCAGCCAATGAGCAGACTTGTTCGACAATACTGTAATAGGCTAATTACATGTGACGTAACTCTATCATAATGACATCCATTAGAGTACTGCTGTTATTGCAACTATCGTTTTCCGACTAACCAAATCCGATATCGATTAATATCACACGCGGAACAATCTTCAAGCGTTGAAAGCAGCAATCCAAAATTTCAACCGCGTATTTTGAAAGTGACACTGATTTCTAATCACCGGAAATTGTGGCGGAAACGAATGTTACTATCAATTTATTGCCGCAAAAATCAAGCAAGAAGTGTGAAATATTCTATATGCAGTTTATGAACGGGAGAAAAATTGAGTTCATTTCCTGTATTTGCAGGCCATCTGTTGAACTAGTCGGGAACACTCATGGTCAATTCACGGCCAACTAGATCTACGCTGTCCTGCCATCTTTCGCAGTAATTGAATACTGACCGGTGTAGTCGGGTCTGTAGATTTCTTCTAACTATATTGCACTATGCCGTATGATTTCATAATTTCTGATAAAACCATTAAATGTTTTTCATTATCAATATTTTCCATTTCAGTGATGTGCATCTTGTCACGAGGTATTTTTTAATACAGTTTTTTTTAGAAATGTTCAAAGTACTCATGGATGGTACACAGAAGGGGTTGCATTTATATACATACATACATAACCGAGTAGCTATGGCCTGAAACAAAGTTCTGCATTCGGGACACGGTGGGCTGTCCGGAGAATGGTTTTTCCATGGTTACCCACTCTCTTAACTAAGGCAAATGCCGGGACAGTTCCTTTCATAGGCAATGGCCGCTCTCCTTTCACCCTTCTTCGCACCTCAAATCACGTCTCCTGGCTTGAGAGAGGGCGTCACCCTCTAGGAGGTCCGCCGTGGCCTATCAAGATACGGAATTAAAGCTTTTAGTAGTAGTAGTAGTTGTAGTATGTACATACAGATAGAATTCAATAAAGTAACACGCTGAGATTTTTTGTAAAAATTCAAACCTTAGATACTTATTCCTAACTATGGTCGAACAAAAAGTGTCGTATGCATCTTGCCTATAATGGTTATTAAGAAAATATGGAAATTACGAAACTATACTCGCGTCTTAATAAAAGGCATTAGGGCCTTTAGGCTCGTTGCTATATCGGGACGTAAAATCTATACCGTTATTACACTTCAGCACGTGAACAATACATGCTAATGTTTTAGTATGATCACAGGCTGTGCTCCTGCCCTACCGTGGAACTCTGATACCAAGGTGGCCCCCTATCTGAGCTGGGACAGCAAGAGATCCTATTAATCGGGACGTATCCGGTCGTGGGTGAGGTAAGTGGTTGTGGTTCATATCATGCGTAAATCCCATGAGCGCTAATTCTCCATGTGTTGTTTATGTTCCCATCACTTGGCTACAATCCAAATGACCCCTAAGTAGCTAGCCAGATGGCTTTATTTTGTCCCTGGTGCTGTGGGTGGATAGAGACTCTGCGTCAAGTATGTATGCTGCTGAGTGGGCGTGGCCTATTGAATTACCCCTCCCTTCCTGACTGAGTAATGGGGCGATGTGAGATCCCTGGGGGACGCTCTAAACGCTTGTATTTAACCACTATGCCTGACTAATATGGAATGGGATCATTTACTCTGGGACAGACTGTTCTTAAAATATGAAGGTTTTGAACTAGCCAATGAATGTGCAGGGATCATGAAGGGGTATCAGAAGTAGATTGAAATTTAGTGTTAGTCATCGCGGTTCCCTCTTCATCTCTCCCTCTCACCCTCCCCTTAACCAAATCTGGCAATTCATTTTACCAGCACGTTTCCATGCCCTCTCTTTAGACTAAGGTCATTAAATAATAACTCGAGCCGAGATTTGTATGCACGATCAAGATAGTTCATTTATACAATATCCATAAATATGTGGGTTCGAACACCATCGTCTACTATTTTTGAAATGTTCCGTGATTTTCCATTTAAACTGATTTCCTTGACAACACAATCCCTTCCTTGGTAGTATAAATTTGCTTAATCCAGAGGCGTAATTCGAGGGACCTTGACAGTCTTTCAGAGTGCGGCTAACTTTTGATCTCTATAAATTATCATCCTTATATATTTTAAAATGTCCGAACAATGTTTATACTATTAGAAATCTACCGATAATTTTGCAGCCTACGGATCGATTAGGGAAGAAGACTGGAGCTAGCGCCAAAGTTATGAAATATGTCGACGAACGTACTGTATTATACCCATTTATGAGAATTTCTACACCAAATCTCTATGTACAATTAGATAACTCCTTTTCGGAAATGAAAAATTGTAAGAAAACAGCTGAACAGATTTCAGTGAGCGATACCTCCTTCGAAAGCATACATTCTGTAGGTCCTTCGAAAATTTCTCATATTCGAAAATCATTTTCTAATTTTCTTATTTTTACAAGTAGCCCAAGGTCTTCCGCTTTGTACTGTGAGCCTGCTGGCGTAGTTCCAAGACCCTCCGCGATATGGTGTGATAAGTGGTATCATCGCGATACGAACACAGAATTCCATTCGCTATACAAAAGTTAATGTACAAGTCATGAACTGCCATGTCTGCTAGAGGACGTCCCGTAGATGCAGTCGATCTTACAAGAACACCTCTGAGGGAAACCGAGTCCAATGATTTTCAACGGCAATAACTACATCACCAAGACCCACTGCAGGTTCCCCCAAGTAGGTACCTTGAAACCATTTTTCAAAATTTTTCAAAATTTTGTTTGCAGTATTTTCTGCACAAGCCACTAGTATTTTAGAAATATATAACGCCTGTGCAATGAAATCAACGATCTTGATTCACATCACATAATAATAATAAGAAGAAGAAGAGGAAGAAGAAGAAGAAGGTTACTGTGTTCACGACCCAATAATTACCTTTGCGGTTTTCGAAGACATCATACCGCCGGAATTTTTTCATCAAGAACTCGTTCATGTGTCGGTAAATATACCGCCACTCCATCGAAGTGAGCCTGGATCGAATCCGCCAACTTGCGCTTAAAAGGCCAGCGCTCTACCGTTTGAGCCACTCAGCCGAAAATCCGTTCCTTAACGTACCAGTAAGGCTCCAGACATGGGGTCTCTCACTTTCAAGCACTTAAAAGCAAAGCGATTGCACTGGAATCCCATCTCGAAACCTTGAGCATAGAAAGCAAGTGCCTTAACCAACTACACCACGCAGCTAAAATCTAGTTGCTCGTGAGGCTCTTTATAAAGAAGAGTGTAAGGACATAGGAAGAACCGTCATATGGTCAGGGTAGGTTCAACACTTAGCTAGACACCTAATGGGAATAGGAAAATGAGACTCCTTTATACATAGGCTACGTACATACATACACACATATGCATTAGTAGTCGCAGGATTTTAAGGTGCAGTGCCTTTCCAAAAATACAGCTATTCTCATACAGATAGGTCAATATATGTATTTGAAGACACGAAATAAAGCGAAATAAACACAATTTGTTGCACAGTTTTTTTGTGAGATCTATACATGTCGCATCGTCACCTTTTCCTTTCCATTTCTTGCTTCAGCATTTCCCCCCACCCCGTCCACTTTTATCTGCGGTTTGTTGGATTAGACAGAATCTTTTCTCTCTGCTTCAACATATTTTCTTGGACGAAAATGTTGATGAAATGAAATGCTTCATACGTGTCCTAGACTCAACGGACGCAGAAGCCATCAAGCGGGCTCAAGAATTACTCAACAACAACAAAGGCCTAGAGTTGGAACTTTTTTGCAGTGCAGAGCTACAAGTATTTGCCTGATGTGATTCAGAGTTTGGAAGAAGTTGATGAGAGTGAGGGAGAACTTTGATGGATTTGCTAAGTACAAATTTGAATTAAATTTGAAGAACAATACAGATGTGGAAACCTATGCACCTTTGACTGAACTCCCTTTATGAGTGCTGACAAGATATGCTTCTGTAGTTGTCGAGCGGAGTTTCTCTCTACACATCAGAATCTAGTGGGCTCAAGGCATCAGTGTCTTGCTGTTAAATAAAACATTGATATTTAGTGTGCGATCTAATGTAACATCTTTATTAATTATTAGAACCGAGTAACTGGGATAAGGAAAGTTCAGGTAACTGTTCAAGTAACCGAGATTTCTAGATCCTAATGAGTGAGTAGGAGATAGGGATCTCCACTCTGATGGCCTTCATTTAAAACGCAATGGTACGTATAACTTAGGAAATTTGTTTAGAAAGGCTATAGGCAGGTACATTCAGGGAAATGGGGTGGTCTTGGGAGTGACGATCAGGCTACAGGGATCTGGAAGTCAAGTAGGGATGACACAAAAATGTTATAGTTGGGGACAAAACATGACGGCCTCAGTTCCTAGAAGCGAGCTGGAAGCCAGTAGTCAATCACACCCTGCATCCTGCTGAGTTAACGAGTTCTAAGTGATCCTTGTTTGTTTTGGAGAGGCTGCCAAACCACTTTCGTCCTCACTCTCTGTAGTATTTACCCTTTCTTCGTGTAGAGTGCAGTAGCCGATTTGGCAACTCTAGCTGCAGTAGAGGTAGTAAATCCTTTAAGTCGCTAATAGACACCGAGCTGCCGCTGGAAAGTAGTGGTGTGAGGCGAGGTCGTCATGATTTGTCCCCAACTATAGTGTTGAACTGTAGAATTACTGTAAAGAAAGGAATAGAATTAAGTAATTTAATAGATAGATACTTACCAGATATTGTAGTAGGAATCATGGCTGAGAAATGATATAATTGATGCAGAAATTTTATCACGAAACTGGGGTGAGTATCGCAGTGACAGGATAGGAATGGTAGGAGGTGGAGTATTCATTCTGGTGAAAGAAGAATTTGTATGCTACGAAAAAGTTAAAGATGACAAACATTGAATTCTAGGTGTAAGGCTCATTTCTAAAGATACACAAGAACCTCGTTTATCCGGCCCTCATTAATCCGGATCTCAGGTTTATCCGGATCGAAAATAATTAACATTTAATGTAGCCTACTTGTACAGTATTTATTTTACGGAGTCGATTGCTCTTGAATGTCTTTTCCGCCAAGGATAGTTAAGGACTGCAATTAGAAGTAATTCGGCCGCAGTCTATCAAAGGTACCGTCCCGGCATTCGCCTGGAATTGATAATGGGAAACTGTAGACACTTCTGAGTTCCTTTATACATTTGCACGCATTCCCGGTAGCTCGGACGTAGATGTGAACGACGTAAACGGATAGTTGAAAAATGACTGTAATTCAGGCTACGGTATAATGACAGATGGATAAATTATTGCTTCTTGTTCCACGGCAGGTGATGACGAGAGTGGTGAAACCGGCGCTCATTCAGAAGAAACAATGACTCATAGAGATTCAACAATGCAGCTGGACAAACTGATGGCCTATTTAGAATCCCAGACTGAAACCGAACCGGCAGAACTGATGTTAGTAAAACGTCTTCGTGATCATGCTGCGCAAACCCTATATAAATGTAAAACAGAAAAAGCTTACCCATTATTTTAGTGCATAAAACAGAGTCGTAAATGTAAGAAAAGTGTTCTTATATTTGTTTGTACAATTGAAAAAAATGTATTACTGTACAACTTATATTAATATGTTGTATAACATGTGCTGTATTTGCTTTTTAGTTTTCCGGATTATCCGGATTGTCGATAATCCGGATCAGTTCCGGTCCTACTTAATCCGTATAAACGAGGTTCTTGTATAATATTAACTTGATGTCTATGGAGTGTACATACCGGGAAAGGGTAGCGCTGACGCTGATTCAGAATAATTTGATAAGATAATCAGCTATGTGGGAAACAATATGGAAAGGAATGTGATTGTAGCGGGAGATCTCAATTTACCAAATGTCAATTGGGAAGGTAATGCGAACGACAGAAAGCATGAACAACAAATGGCAAATTAGTTAATATGGGAAGGGCAGTTGATTCAGAAAGTGATGGAACCAACTTTTTTTTCCTAGTTGCTTTACGTCGCACCGACACAGATAGATGGAACCAACTAGAGGGAAGAATATTCTGGATGTCGTGCTGATGAGCTCTATAGAGAAACCGGAAGTAATAGATGGTATTAGTGATCAGCAGCTCGATTTGTTCTGGGCGATTTCCGACAAAAGAGTAGCGTTACAAAAATGTTGCAATGTTTGGGTTGGGAAGAATTGAGAGAAAGAAGAAGAGCTGCTCGACTAAGTGGTATGTTCCGGGCTGTCAGCGGAGAGATGGCGTGGAATGACATTAGTAGACGAATAAGTTTGAATGGCGTTTATAAAAGTAGGAAAGATCACAATATGAAGATAAAGTTGGAATTCAAGAGGACAAACCGGGGCAAATATTCATTTATAGGAAGGGGAGTTAGGGATTGGAATAACTTACCAAGAGAGATGTTCAATAAATTTCCAATTTCTTTGAAATCATTTAGGAAAAGGCTAGGAAAACAACAAATAGGGAATCTGCCACCTGGGCGACTGCCCTAAATGCAGATCAGTATTGATTGATTGATTGATTGACGAAGCTGTTCTTGTAGTAGTTAAAAATAAATGTGAAAGAAAGGAAGGTATTACAATTAGGACTACTAGGCAGTACCATATAGCTGATAAAACAGGCATGAGGGAGTTTCAAAAAGTAACTATGATCGGTAGAAAACGGTAAATAAAAATGTAAACAGACACTGGGATGTGTTTAAAGCAATTTAAAGCAATTTCGTCTGTGTTAGTAGCTCAGTATCGAACACTTTTCGTACCTCGGCAACCATCTCTCGACAAATACTTGCATAGACTCTGAAATACATCACCTCAGATGAGCTAGTCTCCTCAAGAGGGTCTTCTACACCATGACCTCAGTGTTCAGACCACGCTATACGTCTACATTGCCACCTGTGCTGTCATAAAAGGGAAGCTTTCAGACCTCCCAACACTTGCCTGAGGAAAGAAGCAAGAGACCATAGTAACATGTCTCATATATCACAGGTACAGGGAGTTTGGCACGTTCAATCAATCAATCAATCAATCAATCAATCAATCAATCAATCAATCAATCAATCAATCAATCAATCAATCAATCAATCAATCAATCAATCAATCAATCAATCTTAAATGACTTCAAAGTATTGCAGCTGGAAATTTATCGAAGATATTCCTTGGTAAACGTTATGACTAGTGAATGTATTTTAAAGTTAAGATCCTTTCCAAAAATAAAGTTACCTTTTATACAGATAGGTCAACTACATTTTGCCACCTTTTCTCTTCTATTTCATGCTTCAACACCCTCCCCCCTCCCACCTTTTATCTGCGTTTTTTAAAAAGCTTAGACTGGATATATATTTCTTCTTCAAAAGATTTTAAATTTTTTGTTTAATCAGAACTCAACAATAGTCAATAAATAAACAAATATTTATGAAAACCACCATTAATTTATATCCCAGCAATAACGATCAACCTGCAGCTGTGAAATCGAATCAATATTTAAACAATAATCCTGCAACAATTTAAACTATGTTCAGTTAATACTGGCATGAATATAATGGTTCCACTTATCGACTGTGTACTCTCTTGTTGGCCGTGTTAGTGTTTTACATCTCCGGACAAGAACTTTTTTATCACAACACAAAATCTTGCCGAAGGGTAAGAAGGAGAAGAATTCAGAAGAATTCAAGATGCAATTTATTGAAACTGATAGTACCCTTCTTCGATGTGGCGTCCGCGAAGTAAATATTGCAATTAACTGTCAAAAATATTGAAATGTTGTGTGTAATCCATTAAGGTAGGGGGCCCATATTTCGTCCCCTTAGCAGATTTGGACTTGTAGAAATTCGGAAATATTATGGACAAACTATAAATTGGTATATATATTACTGAATACATTTTCCACTCATGGGCAAGTTACAATGAAACTGCTATAACGTAGGGTAGTCAGTATTTGACATAAACACTACAAAAACTAAACTACCAAAATGATGATGATGTTGATGTTGATAGTTGTTTAAAGGGGCCTAACATCGAAGGTCATCGGCCCCTTACTACCAAAAATGTGTTAGTAATTTCGTCCCCCACCAAATTTATGAAAAGTACAATTAATGTATTTGGTAAGTTTACAAAGGAAAATACTTTCTCTATAATGAATTAATGGTAGTTTCATGCTGAATTACTTGAAGGCCATTTATGAAAAATATTTTGTTGGTATTCTTTTAACACAGTCCTTCAATGCTGCTCGTGGGATGTTAAACGCTTTGCTTGCACGTTTGTAGCCCATTACCTTGCCCCTCACTAGCCTTTTTCATAGTCTCCTTATCCCACTGCTTGCGTTTTCCCAACTGAAAATAACACATAAAGTGAAGGGGGACGAAATTACGAACATTCCCTGATTTATGATATTGGCCGCTATAGTAACTCACGCCAACCATCTCACTGTAGCGATTACACGCCAGGAACTACACCACACTACTGAAATGCAATCCAGTATATTACCATACGCATATCAGTGCTCACTCTAGGAATATAGGCTCTTAATTTGAATGCTGCACCAACTCAGCTCAGCATGAAAAATGAATCCTCCTTGTACATGGAAACTGAAGGTGGTGCACACAACCAACTCTCACAACAAGACAACGGGACGAGGCTACGCGTGTGCGCGAGGCTTAACATAAGGTACAAAATGTGCTAACTGGAAATTCCTAGGGGACGGAATTAGGTGCGGGGACGGAATTTGGCCCCTCCTATATAACAAGTTTATTAACTTTTAGAACCCAGTAAATGGGATAATGACAGGTCCCGTAACTGGTTTAAACCTTAATGAAGTGATTTCATCAACATCTATTTTTACACCTTTTTGTATGTATTCTTAGAGCTCCTTTTCCCCCTTTTTTGACCATACCTTCTCTAGTTCTGACTGCAGACATTACAGTCACGCGCCATACTTTCATAAACTTTGTTTTAGGAGTTGTGGGAGAGTGCTAAATGCCTCACTTCACTCCACTTACTTGGCTTCTCTCTTTTTTCACCCCAGAAAGTTCCGTGACGATTTTCCGGGAGAGGTCCGAAAGCTTCCTTTGTTAAAACAGATGTTAAGAGTTGACTGACAGGACCATTGTACAAACATCAATGTCTTTGTAGAGGACAATACCATGAGTAGGGGCATGATTCAGTCGTATTAACGATAAACTCGACAAAAAATATTTTGAGGAGATTTCTAGATATATTAACGAATTGTATGATTCTGGTTAAGAAAATATAATTTCATTTTTTGAAAATGACAGCGAATTAAAGCAATAAGGCCAGTTTAAAGTGAAATTTATTTATTTTGCGATAAGTGCGATATTACAGCGAAATTCATGGAAAATTACGAAATCGAATTCAAATTTTACGTGTGTGAAGAGTAATGGAAGAAGAATAAGGATTTGTCATTTCGATAGAAATACCTGTTTTTTTAATATTCTAGGAAATCCCTTAATGGCACGTCCATAAGGGTGAAAAGGTAATTTTAAAATGAAATTTTGGTTAGTAGGTCCTACTATAATACAGAAATAATTATTTACTTATTTATCAATATTGTTGCTATTTATTTTTCTATCTTTCACATTAATAATTCACAAATTAAATGAAAGAAATTTTTAAGGACTAATTTTAGAAAACAATTAAACCGAAATTCAAGGGAAATAATGCGAAAATTGTTCTCTTTTCGCGAAATAGTGCGAAAAAATGTTTCCTTTTCGCGAAGCCGTACATAAATTAATGCGAAAAAATCATGTCTCTGACTATAAGCAGTGAGGCAATGATTATATCAAATATCAACAGCGGTGAACCGGCCACGTCACTCGCACGCATTCCAAACTGAATGATGTGTTCTCAATTGAAGAATGGACAACGTTATCAGGGAGGACAGCAAAGGCAATACAAGGACGTTCTAAAGTCTAATATGAAGGAGTGCCAAACTGACATCGGCAACTGGATGTAACGTCCTGCACACGGCACCCACAACAGATTGAACAGCGACGAAGGCACGAGTCAAATAAACGAGATCGTAGAAAAGAAACAGAAAATCAGAGAAGAAATATTCTCCGTCGTCTACAACAACAGAAACTTTCATGTGCCAGCATTGAGACTGAGCTGATCTCTTCAGCCATCTAAGAACTTATAATCGGTGACCTTGTTGCACTCAAATGATGCCGTTACACTCGCTGGGGAGTAGATGTCTATGATGATGAGCATGATCGTAAATACGCTTCTTGCCACATTCGCCTTCATTATTTGCGAAATTCTATTTATTTAGGACATATTTTTATACATGCTGTTCACATCCTTGCCAATGCCCTAACCATTTTACATCTCATTGACACAGAGAGATCTTACGGCGACCATGGGATGGGAATGGGAATGAAGCGACCGTGGCCTTAATTAAGATACAGCCCTTGTATTCACCTGGTGTGACAATAGCAAACCACGGAAATCCATTTTCAGGGCTATCGACAGTAGGATTCAAACCCATTATTTTCCGAATGCTAGGCTAACAACTGCGTCACCCAAACTACGTAGCCAATTTGAGGAGGATCTATGGATCTTTTATCGAAAGTTGAAGGTGGAATACGTATAGGTAAAGGGAGGAACAGTATCCCTTGCGGTCTTATGTATTATGGCGGGAGTAGGTGGACATCAGGTATAAGATGTGAGGCAGTGCAGTGGTTCTCAGACACGCTTTACTTACTGGAGGAATCTGCCGATGGAGAAAATAATTCCAGCACTTACTTAGGCAGCTGGTTGAATCAACCAGGGGTCGCCCCTTTTCAGGACAGTAATTCAACACTTCATTGTCGGTTAAAACCGACAGAAATTGAAGGGATATTAAAGATATGTTGTTGTTGTTGTTGTTGTTGTTGTTGTTGTTGTTGTTAGTATCGGGCAGAGTGCCTCACGCGTTAAGAGCGCAGATTTCTGAGCCCTTAATGGTATATTTGATATCATCTGGAGCCGATGGTATTTCGAGGTGCTCAAATACGTCAGCCTCGTGTCGATAGATTTACCGGCACATACTTCGGCATCTACGAAGACCATAACACCAATAACGTTATTATTATTATTATTATTATTATTATTATTATTATTATTATTATTATTATTATTATTATTCGGTTGTGTATCAGAATGGTCATAATTGTTGTAGGATGACGGAACTTATGTAAGGTACTGGCAATATTTCGTGATTATGTATTAAAGTTTTACATACATCTAAAGTGATCCGTGTTACGATGGCTGTGGTGTTGTCGCTTCAACAGCTCAAAGTATGGTGATCTACCTCGTTCATTTGGACCCCGGCACTGGTATCAGCTTTCAGAGAACGTGTTAGTAATATCAGGATGACTGAACACGGTAGATAAAACCACATATGTTAAAAGGAATGTTGAAGATGACTTTATTTCATAGTATGCTGGTGACTCAAGGTAGCTGCTTGAATAGCTAGTCGGTGAGACACCGCATTTACATTCCTGTGAGAACCTGCGTAAAGACGACCTTACTTAATCACCCAAGGTCCCTGCGTTACTTGGAAGTTGCGTGTACACGACGTGATACATACAGGTCGTCCCAGAAGTCCGACCGTGTGACCTGGTGAGAAGAAAAATGAAGTCATGCATTTAAGTGGGGTTTTATACCTCGTCAGGGTCACACCTGGATTCCTTTTTAGTGGCGAAGAGTATCCAATGAGCAAATTCAAATTAAAGTATGATGAACAGCACTTTTTCTATATTCCTGGATATTTTATATCAATGTATACTATATTAATGGAGAGCCTCCGTGGCTCAGGTGGCAGCGCGCCGCCCTCTCACCGCTGGGTTCCGTGGTTCAAATTCCGGTCACTCAATGTGACATTGTCCGGCTCCATGGCTAAATGGTTAGCGTGCTGGCCTTTGGCCACAGGGGTCCCGGGTTCGATTCCCGGCAGGGTCGAGAATTTTAACCATAATTGGTTAATTTCGCTGGCACGAAGGCTGGGTGTATGTGCCGTCTTCATCATCATTTCATCCTCATCACGACGCGCAGGTCACCTACGGGAGTCAAATCAAAAGACCTGCATCTGGCGAGCCGAATTTGCCCTCGGACACTCTCGGCACTAAAAGCCATACGCCATTTCCATTTCAATGTGACATTTTTGCAGAACAAAGCGGTGGCGGGGCAGGATTTTTTCCGGGTACTCCGGTTTTCCCTGTCACCTTTCATTCTAGTGACACTCTCAAGTACCATTTCATTTTATCTGTCAGTCATTAATCATTATCCCTGAGGAGTGCGACAGGCTTCGGCAGCCGGCACAGTTCCTATCCTCGCCGCTAGATGAGGGCTTCATTCTTCCATTCATGACATGGTCAGCTGACTGGAAACAGGCTGAAGATGTGCATTTCATGTACAACTGCAGTACTCAGATTATAAAGCAAAAATGTATATCATTCTTCGATAGTTTAACTCCAGACTAAGAAAATTCTAGTCTTTTCAATGATCGCATTGTATAATCTAAAATGCAGCTTTTACCGAGCATGGGAAGTATACATAGTTAAAATCATTATCATTGTTGTATTTTCCTTATTTACTCATATTACATAATAATATTTCTTTCTTTCTTAATCTGCTTACCCTCCAGGGTTGGCTTTTCTCTCGGACTCAGCGAGGGATCCCACCTCTACCGCCTCAAGGGCAGTGTCCTTGGGTCGGGGGATACAACTGGGGAGGATGACCAGTACCTCGCCCAGGCTGCCTCACCTGCTATGCTGAACAGGGGCCTTGCTGGGGGATGGGAAGATTGGAAGGAATAGACAAGGAAGAGGGAAGGAAGCGGCCGTGGCCTTAAGTTAGGTACCATCTCGGCATTTGCCAGGAGAAGAAGTGGGAAACCACGGAAAACCACTTCCAGGATGGCTGAGGTGGGAATTGAACCCACCTCTACTCAATTTACCTCCCGAGACAGTTTACCTCCCCGTTTCAGCCCTCGTACCACTTTTCACATTTTGTGGCATAGCCGGGAATCGAATCCGGGCCTCCGAGGGTGGCAGCTAATCACACTAACCACTACACCACAGAGGCGGACATTACATAATAATAATAATAAATAAAAATAAACCTCGTATCCTCATACCAAGGTGGTGCAGCTCTTTTCAGGCACACCCCCAATGGAGGTGAGCTGCATGCACCATTTCAACCACATTCCAGCCCTCCTGTCATTCTTAAATTTCTGGCAGTACCGGGAATCGAACCCGGGTCCCTGACGACGGCAGCTAATAACATTAACCCATATGCTACGGAGGCGGAAATAATAATAATAATAATAATAATAATAATAATAATAATAATAATAATAATAATAATAATAATAATAATACCTGTCTGAGTGCTCAGAAGATACAGCGTTGGCCTTCCGAACCCAGGCTGGCGAATTCAATCCCGGCTGAGTCCTGTGGTATTTGAATGCGCTCAAGTACGTGGGCTTCATGTCAGTGGATTTACTGTCGAGACAAAATTCGGGCATTTCATTGTCTCCGAAAATGGTAAAAGTAGTTAGTGGAACTAAACTAAGATGATTATTATTATGATTATTATTATTATTATTATTATTATTATTATTATTATTATTATTATTATTATTATTATTATTATTCCGGGGTATTTGTGGAAAGCAGAGAGGTGAAAGGAGGTGCGGGCTTGAATGGGTCTAACTACAATATCAAAATTTTAACTAAGGTTATATTATTTTAGAATTTCAAAAATTAACAAATAACAACATGACAGGTACAATTAGCAATCTTGAAACGAGACTTAGAAAAATCCAAGATTCAGAACTTTAACTATTTAGGGCCTCAAGCCCCTAGTTTTACAATTTCTGAGCTACCAGCTCACGTGTACAATTCAAAAGGAGGAATAATTTAGTCCAGGGCAGAAATTTCTTAATTCAAGAGCACATGTTCCCTAAATTACAATGTCTAGCCTTCCAGAGGCACTCTTCACTATTACAAAACTAAAAAAAGAGCTTACAGGCTCCCAGTTTCTTACAGCCTACACAAGGCAACATTACATGAAAATCTTACAATCTCTGGCCTCTCAAGGCACAACACACCAATTGAAATAATTTTACACATGGGTATCTAGTACCCAACCTACAGGGCCTTTGCGAAAAAGAACAGGTTAAATAAACGCCCCGAACACAAACTGAACAGAGGCGAAAACTGCACTCCAGATAATGAAATATAAAATCCTACAGGGCTCTCGGCCAATGAAACAGGGGCTATTCCCAAACTACTGAGGTGGCTCGCATGGAAATCACTTTAACACATTACAGGAGGAAAACAGTTACAAAAACGTAGTCACCTAAAACCAAGATGAAGGGGAGCTCGAGAGGGTAACTCACTCTCTATCCCCGATTTACAGTTAAAGACTTTATGAAGTTTTACATTAGCCGAAAGAAAATTTACATTTTAGAAAGGTATAGTTACATAGTTAAGATTTCAGACCTTCCCTCGGATAAAGCTGCGGAGGTAGGTACAGAAAAGAAAATTTATGTGGCCATTACCTTGTAGATGTTCCACTGGCCGAAGAAAGAGGCTCCCCGCCTCCTGCCGTAACACACACACTTAGAAAGACGACGATCAATTGACAAGGAAACACGAAACGGTTCGAGAGAATTCAAGACTAAACCGGCCACACCCTCTCAAAATTTACTGCCAAATTCAAAGTGAACAAGAAATGCGGGATTGGTTGAAAATTAATTACAAAAATTCCTGATTGGCTAGATTCAAAACTGGCGGAAAGGAAAAGAAGTGTTGCCAACCCAAAAATAAATGAACATAGATTCAGTTATGGAAAACCTAAGAATACGAAACTTCTTTAAGTTATAAGTTGGTAGTGACATCTGTGGAAAAATGTCCAAACTTCTTGATGTATTGCAAACAAAACGAGGAGAAATTCAGTCCGTTTAGGAAACTTCACAATAACAAAATTACTTAATATTTCAGAAGTGACATCATCTGATTAAAGTTCCAAGTTCATGTGGTATCAGTTTCAACTGTTGGTAGATAGATGAGTTTATTAAGGGGCTTATTTTGAATGAGCGGAGTTGAGGTGTACCTCCCGGTATAATAATAATAATAATAATAATAATAATAATAATAATAATAATAATAATAATAATAATAATCATAATCATAATCATAATAATAATAATAATAATATGGTTTGCGGAATATTCATATACTGTACACGAGATATTTAGAAGTTATAGGGCCAATTGTTTGTTCCTTGTGTATGTACGCTGGCTACACGCAAATTACGTCTTCAAAGAAAGAGCCACCCATATTTACACAGATCAGAACTGGGGTAGTAGGCCTACATTGTTTCAAGTCCTGGGGCACTGCTTCCGTAACTATTTACGACTAAAGGAAAGCAACGCAATTTACTTAACTGGCTGCGAAGACCTCTGGTGAACTGAAAAGGAAAGACTTCCACTACGGTCGAAACCGTTTATTGCAACATCATTTTTAACGACGTACCGACTCTAAACCGAGCGCCAGTACGCTGACCATTCAGCCAACGAGTCGGACGGTATTAAAATAAGAAACGAGAGTTTTCTCTATGGACATTAACCCTAGAACACTAACCCTATTTCGCTACACATTATTACTAACCCTTCGTAAATTTGACTACTCCAATTTATAATTGTTATATTTTCTACGTAACAGCTTATATTTGGCAAGATTTTTGTTATTTAGAGTTCCTATAGTGTCGTAAACTTAACATGAATCAAAATTAATAGATATTAAATAACAGTATGTGATTATTTATTAAATATAGAAAACTTGATGCACAAAAAATATTAAATGAACAAGTTTTATAATAAATGAATTTTATAACACAACGTATTCAAATAAACCCTTAAAATTATGCATGTGGGTTATTTACATCACAAAGAAACCCACACTACCAAGAGAATAAATAAAATAAGTATAAATGTGAAAAAAGGCATGAAGAAACATTATACTTTTAAGTTCACACAATCACTAACCGTTCGTCAATATGACGACACCCACCGAATTATTACAAGAATGAGCAAAGATATCAACAATCGCACATGCCACAGTCAATAACCCCTCGAAAAAATCAGCTACACAAAATAGCGGCACGCACGCATGCGCGGAAGGCAATAAACTAAACCGTTCTGCTACCTACCGTCGTAAAATTTACCAAGGGTTAGTGTTCTAGGGTTGAGAATTACGGATGTATTTGCGATTTTCTTCCCTGTATTGATCATTGTGCAAAGGTAAACAACTCCGCATTTCCCTCTGGGTTACCGCAATAATATATATCTTTAATTTTTCAGTTTATATTGCATCATTGCATTTCTCAATGGTTAAAATATATTTAACATTCTTGCCTCCTTTTATTTATTTATTTTTTTCATATTTTTCCAATGTGCCATTTGTTTTCATGGCACAGCCTGGCAATTTTTGGGCATTTCCTTTCAGAAACGCTGTGTCACATACAAGATAATATTTTGGGTTATTTTCCATATATTTTGAATGAATATCTATGCGATTGCTTTAAATTATTTTTCCGTAAGTAATTTTTAATTGTAATGTAATTGTTGTTTCATTCTTTAATGCGTTTCTTCTTTATTTATAATGACATTTCTTGTGTTGATATAATGTCTCGTAATGCTTTGTTTTCATTTAATTGTCGTATGTTTTGTTGTTGTGTGATTTAATTTCGTTGATATATTGCTGAAATTAGGTACTGCTATCGGAATTTTTTTTTATTATTGAAAAATGCGCACATGCCGTGCAGAATACCATTACATTACATACACATTACTTTTCTTTGCTATAAGCTACGATGGATTTCTGTCTATTCCTGCATTTTACAATATGGTATCTATCACAGAATTCCAAGCACAACTCACACACATTCGTCATTTGGTTCGTGAAATAATTTGTTGCAGCACACCTTGTGGTGGAAACCATGGATCGCCAATGGCAAAATCATCTGCAAATACTAGACATTATTATTATTATTATTATTATTATTATTATTATTATTATTATTATTTAAGATATGTTAAAGAAATAATATGTTTATTAACACAAACATTGTAAATAATTACAGATAGAACTCTACTATGGACATTACAATAACACAGAGCCATGCAGGGTGTACGCATGAAAACGTGATATAACTATCCCTGGCGCACGATATCCACAGATGAACAGAGGGGGTGATGAGTATGACGTCTCTAGCACCCAGAGTAAACAAAAACTTGATTTCGGTCCACAACAGACCAGAGCTGGTGGTGACGTAGTAATGAATTCAGTCACCCCTAAGAACTGCCGTGACGTCAACCGACTCATGACTCACTCCTTAATTACGATTACAGTGACCTGGTGAGATAATAATGACCGTGTTCCTTCACGCCTTGTTTAACTAAGGCAGGAGAGAGTTGGAACCGGCCTCGCTTTACACAGATCTAACGTAACAGTAATCTTCCTCCAACAGAATCGTGAAGTAATTAAACAACAATCAGGAGGAAGTGTAATGGCATGTTCCTACTTTAAATACACAACTTGGATTGTTGTGCACATTCTTGCTAATTATCAAAGGACATGACAGCAATAAGTAGTGAATTACTTGGAGCCAGCTGTCAGCATCAACAGTTTTCCTGTAACTAATTTTCTTTTCAGATTTAAGTAGGGATAGGTACATCATTCGCTACCTTTGACTTTTTGAAATTCACATTACTATGGTCAGCAACCATAAATGCTAAAAGATACAGCAAACAAGCCTGTAACTGTACGGGACTGCTGAGAGCCTGATCATAACCACAGGACCTCCAGTTATGGGCAATCCTAGCCACACACATCTTACATTTCATTTCAAAAATCTTAAATACCGGTACGTTGGTTGGAATTCGAACCGCGGTCACCTTGGTGAAATACGTGTTTCTTTGAAAATAAAGAAACTTTTTTTTCGGAAAATCCACTTAAGGGGATGATTTTTTTTTCTATTTGTTTTACGTCGCACCGACACAGATAGGTCTTATGGCAACGATGGGATAGGAAAGATCTAGGAATAGGAAGGAAGCGGCCGTGGCCTTAATTAAGGTTCAGCCCCAGCATTTGCCTGGTGTGAAAATGGGAAACCACGGAAAACCATCTTCAGGGCTGCCGACAGTGGGGTTTGAACCCACTATCTCCCGAATACTGGATACTGGTCGCACTTAAGCGACTGCAGCTATCCAGCTCGGTATGAAAAGAATTAAAGAAAGTGGGCGAATTTTAAAAATGAGTACATCTACAGTATATCTCATAAACCTAACATGTTACAGAAGTGGAAATTTTCATGTGGAATCTCCTTTAAAAATAAAGAAACGCGTACTTTTCGTTTTCAGAAAATCCACTTATGATGGGGAGGGGGAGAAGAAGTGAAGAAGGAGTTGAATTCTTTTTACGAGGATACTAATATCTCAAAATCTGAAGATGTTACAGACGTTAAAATTAGTATTTGGAATCTCCTTTAAAAATCAAGGAACATATATTTTTTTCGGAAAAGCCACTTAACGGGGTGAAGTGAGGTGAAGAGGGAGTTGAATTCCTTTTATGAGGATACTTATATCTCAAAACTGAAGATGTTACAGACGTGGAAATAGGTATTTGGAATCTCCTTTAAAAATAAATGAACACTTTTTTTGTTCGACTTGAGGGAGGACTGTTTCTCACATGTAGAGTTCCATGTCGCACGTCACAGAATTAGCCCTGTCAGTAGGCTGGTCATCTTAGCCCCAAAGGCAACATCACAAACGTGGTTTACAAAGAGGTAATGAAGTAAATGAAACACACATTTTCGGTGAGTTTTTATACTTTAGGGATTTTTAGATCATGTCGTTAGTGCAGTTCCGATGAACGATAAATTTGAACAAATTACGAAATCCTTGCGAGAGAAGCTGCGGGTAACAACTAGAATGAATATATATTTCTAAGAGAATGAATACATATTTCTAAGAGAATAAATATATACTTGCTTTTTGATGTTTTTGCTATATATCCAGAATATGGATATCGTGGTCAGCAGTCCAGTGAATAATACACATATACATTTTTTTCATATCCTGTGTAGCTGAGGCGATGAATTTTTGGTAAGGGTCTATGTATTTTACGTACCTAGAAATATTTCTGGAGAGATATTTTATGATTTGTTTGTTGGGGTAGGTGGATTGAAATAGGTATTTCCCACAAGGGTTCCTGCACGCATGTGGAAAAGTTACGTTCTACAACAAAAATCGAAGAATATGACCCATCTCTTCACTACACCTTCTCGGCCATTACTATGTGGCAAAGTTTTCCTGAAGATAGGTATACTTTATATTCTCGCTGCCCTACATGCAAGGTCACCTATAAAGAATACCCATCTATTAAAAATATTGCTTCTTCATGTAGGATAAACATATTGAGGCAATTACGGTCTTAAACTGAAGCGGAAAGCTGGGAGTTTGTTTACATGTCCTAATAAATTTCTATGCGTACCATGTAAGTGGTACTTCAGACACCGAATCGATACTCAGTTTTTTGCCGTGTACGCTGGAGCATGTCTGGAGTAACAGTCGCGATGACAGCAGTGATCCTTTCCCTCAGATGCACTAAGTCACGTACAGTACATTCTCACCATGAAGGATGATCTTAATATATTCCCAGAAGAAGAAATCTATTGGAGTGAGATCAGAGCTGGGAAGAGTCACCTCTACCATTCCGAACAATCGAAAATTGAGCATCCAACGCGTTGCGTACATTCACTATGAAATAACACGGCCACAGTTTTCTTGATCGATTTGTTGGGTCTAAGGGAGAACAAACGTCTCAAGCATATCCATATATACGTCCCCCGTAATTGTTATTTGATCGAAAAAAAGAGACCAAAAACTCGGTCGCGCAATTAAGCACACTTTAAGAGAATCACGATTGTACTCGTACAGAATTAGGTTGTTCGGATCCCCAATTTCAGTTTTGATGGTTAACACACCCGTTGGTATGGAATGTTGCTTTATCTGTCCGGCTTAATTGTAATTTTGTTAGGATATCATTTTTAAGATGGATTTGTCATTTTTTCAAAAAATCTAAACCATTCATCACCCTTGTCAATTTTCTCTAGCATAGAAACTAAAAAACTGGAACTTTTCACGGAGTCATTTGGCGTAATTTGATATCTAAATTGAAGGTTGTAGGCGTACGGTCGTAAACGTTCACGTAGAACATTTTGGATAGTAGTCCTAGGTATTTCTAACTGCAAACTCCGCCGCGCAATAGACTGCCCGAGACTTCTAAAATACGGCAGCGAATACGCTCAACATTATACCCTGATGTTCTAGGCCGGTCTTTTGTTTCTCCTTTGGTTACACATTCTGTTCCCTTGAATTGCTTGTACCATCGGTGAATGGCTTTATGGTCCAGCGCATCGCAACACTGAAAATTTTCTATTAAGTTACGTTGAACAAGCACATTTGATTTGAATTCCGCGAACCAAAGCATCCACTGAGCTTTCTGCTGGGCGGTCCACATCGAACTATTATGGTTACATAGCACACGTACAGACGCTCTATTCATAGTGAGGGTTAAATAACCCAGTCAAGGTCAATGTTAGGCAACGACTACAAGCAGTGGTTTGAAACACTCCATCCTTTCCTCCTCAGTTCGAGACCACAGTCGCATCAATATGTCCGTCTAACTTGAAGCATCATTTTTTAAACATGGGTATTCTTTTCCGACGACCCTGAACATTAATTCTACATCATTGCTCTTGTTTGATCACTGATTTTTCTCCTGTATTATCCACATTCAGACCATAGTTTCCGCCTCTGCTTCTGATAATCTCGTGGATCAGAAATGTCTTCTTTGAAAATGAACGTCAACTGCCCTGCCTTGAGGAAATCAACTAGCTGAAGTATCTTGGTGGAGAGGAAATACGATATGGATGCTGAATCAGATGGAGTGCTATGTTTAGCTCCAGGAAGTTCCATGAATGTATCGCAACTGCACGCGTGTGATTGATTTTCTGGTCCACGACATCCCCTATACCCTACAATTCCTAGAAAGGAAATACTGCTTTTAATGCCTTTCATTACAATATACCTGTGTGAGTGAACATTTTATACTCTCACACAAATGAAAACAAAGTACAAAAACAGAGCTAATGTAGAGGCTGATCTTTCGCTTCGAGTGACTACGCTTGTAATGCGCTTGGTCTTTGGTAAAAAGGACCATCCGTCCCATTGATCCAACGACCACGACAAGTGATTTTTTTCAAATAAGTTTCCAGATCCAGACTGTTGTAATTATTAGCCAAGTGTCTCATTGTTTTATCATTTCTGTGCATTTATAAAGTATCTTTATGTAAATTAAGTTAAATTAAACTTTCAAAGAAAGTAAATATTAGTCCTAAATTATACGAACAAAATCAAACATGGTATCATTATAAAATTCTGTTTTTTTACTGGATGCAGTATTATGTTCTGTGGATAAGGGGTCATTGGACTTGAATGCGATATACTCAGGGGATCTAAGAGTCTAAAAGTTTGAGAAACCCTGCATTAGATTATAACAAGAAGTTATCTCTGTTGAAATTGTTATGTATTTCTTAGTACTTCTCATTCGTTTGTTCTCATATACATTTCTTTTGGCAACCTGAATTATTAGTTATATTGATTAGTACCGGTGCCACAGTGGCTGGATTCAAGATTTCCTGGAAAATGAATTGGTAGGAGAGGTGCTCTAGAATGGCCAGCAAAATCACCAGACCTGAAACCTCTCGACTTCTTCCTGCGGGATCGTTGAGATAAGTTTCTTCATACTCCACCGCCTGAGAATATTCAAGAACTAAAAAATAGAATAATCCGAGCATGTCGGCGGATCAGTCAAGAACCACGCCAGAAGGTTTGTAACGAATTCCGAAATAGGCTGCATTACTGTCTAGCAAACAACGGAGCACATTTAGAACATTTAATTTAGTAAGTACGCCCAACCCTTGTCCCGTTTCTCTACGGGGGCAGGTATGAATTGAGATGAATCTTCGTAGCGATTTTTTACGACCGCATGCCCTTCCAGACGTCAACCTCATCAGAGGAGTTAATGAGTTGAAATGAATGACGTGATATATGGCAGTAGGAAGGGAGAGAATGAAACTCGATGCTGGCATACAGCCTACTCCTGTTGGATAGCACCAAGGGGTCTGTTCAAGGCTTTATATCCCCGTCCGATGGACGAATCACCATCAACAGCGCCATATGAGACCTGCGGAGAGATTTAGAACTGAATTCAGGTTTTTGGCACACAATCTAGTGATCAGGAATTGTATATCACCACATCTCCTAATCCACCAGCGAACAGTCTGATGGTATCAAACCATATAGACTTCACGCCTTAACCATCATGTTCATCAGGCTGAACATTCAGTAAGTTGAATTAATTACTGTACATGCAGGAAATTTCCCAAAATAATTCATGTTTTCATTCAACTGCCTTATTCATTCTTTGTTCAAATCCAAATAATTCCAGGTTGCCAAGACGACAGAGAGCAAATGAATGCTTTTTCAGAAATAAGTATCAAAATATAGGAATGTAATTTGAAATGTCGAAGAGGGTTTGGCTGGGGGTGAGTGGGTGAAACCTAAAATGCAATTAAGTCTGTTTTTAAAAGTTCACCCTCAATATATAAAATTACGTGTTTTTATTTAAATTAAATTTAAATTTAATAAGTAGTTATTTACTATGTAGACTGGGAAGTTTTGAAACCAAAACCCTGTGTATATAGTCAACGTGAAGCAGAATTACAATGTTTGAACAGCTTATGGTAAGAAGCAACAAAAGGAAACGTAATTATCTTAGTTGAAATGGATATGTGACTAGCAAATTGCGAGGTTATTGACGTTCTTTTCCTGCCTGCTGTTCAGATACTCGTATTTCTAGTTCCAATCTCTATGTTTTAAATCTTTATGCTTTGAAGTTTAAAAAACAGTTTTATTGTAAGTCAATACGGCTGTTTCTGGAGGCTCTAAACAGAGTGTATTCTCAGTGAACGTAGCGAGTTAAGAATGAAGCTTAGAGAACTAGCAGTAATAAGCGAAGTGAGTGATCTACGCGTATGACTCTCGAGATTTCAGTGAAGATATGACCTGTTTTCCAACTGAAACTGGAACAGTTCACCACATAATTAAGTCCTCATTTGAAAAACCAAGAATGAGGAACATCACTTCAAATTATTATCAAATGTAAGTCATTTGCTTGCAAAATCTTAGAACCTGATGAAACTGAAGTAGTTCCGTTCATTGGTGGATGGTATGTACTTACGTTATTTTTATTGTGTAAGAATTGTTCCCTGAAAAACGTTCCACTATCAGGAATGGAAGCGTAGGTCTGGGAAGATTCCAATAAACCATAAGAAAAATGGAGATATCGAAAAAGTTCTGCAGGGCATCCCAAGCGATTTTTTGTCTTTCTAAAAATACATTTGTTTATGAGATAGCCTGTTTTAGTTATTAGCTGGAATGGAGGATAGTTCGCATTTAGAATTAAGTTTGAAGTCAGGCATGCCGTCATGAACATTGTAGTACTTCCAGTCGCATTGGTGTTGGAATCTTGTTCCTCAGAAATTATATTACTTTCCAACCCCACTCCGATTATTTCCAATGTTTGGGAAAAGCCTGTAGGACTAAATTTCCGATCTTCTCTGGTAGGGATCATTAAATAAAAGGACTGTATATATGTTCAGTGTTCAGTCCTAAGTCTGGTTGGATCCTCAACAGCTCTGCCATCAGCTGTCATAGATGGCCTAGGCATCACTGAAGAGGCGTACAAGGGAAATGAGGAGTGAGGTAGTTTCCCGTTGCTTTCCTCACCGAGCCAGCCGTTGCTAGTACATATCAGTCTGCCAAGCCCACTGAAATGCATGCACCAACCGACCCTATGAGCAACGTTTTCACACCATTCGTAGCAGGGACTGGCTGCAAAAATAACTATTATTCAAAATTTACCTCCACACAATGCCACCGCCCTTAGGTGACCAGTGTACCTGTGTAATAAACCCGCCTGTGCTTTTATTTCCTGTATCAGAGCACTAACCGTGCCAGTTATAAACATGGAGCCGGACTGAATGGCTCAGACGGTTGAGGCACTGGCCTTCTGACCCCAACTTGGCAGGTTCGACTCTAGCTCAGTCCGGTGGTATTTGAAGGTGCTCGGATACGTCAGCCTCGTGTCGGTAGATTTACTGGCACGTAAAAGAACTCCTCCGGAACTAAATTTCGACACGTCGGTGTCTCCAGAAACCGTAAAAGTAATTAGAGGTACGTAAAGCCAATAACATTATTATTATTATTATTATTATTATTATTATTATAATTGTTGTTATTATTATTATTGATTCATTATGCTCAACAAAGGAGCACGTTTGTACTTATTAGCACATTTTGTCTTCTTCTCTTCCAATATCTCCTCATCTTCTCGGTGTGTTCCTTTTCACGTTGTTCAGTCCATTCTGTATTTAGTCGGGTGGGCTTGAAAGAAAGTTTACGTTAGCGAATTAAGCCCGGATAAAGGAGAAAGGTTGACGTCAGGAAGGGTATCCAGTTGTAAAAACTACTTTCGAAACCAAACAACAGCCAGAATACAGCTTGATGCAACCTCTAAGGCTCGAAACCTTAATTGCAACCCCATAACCTTCAACTGATTAGCATGACGGAACAAAGTGCAAACAAGGCTTCTACCCCAGGCCCTAGTAGATATACTAAGGTTTCTCGGTATTCGGATTCCGGGGGACCGAGAACATCATGCGGGAATGTGTCGGAGCTTCCCAAATCTCTCAAACCGAAAGGCACGCACTTCATAGGAACTTTAAATATCAGAACATGACTCAAAATTGGAACACTGAAGCTATTATTATTATTATTATTATTATTATTATTATTATTATTATTATTATTATTAACATAGTAGGCATGGATTAGAGAGATCAATAGATCATATAAATTATTTCTGTTTCGACATCATGCTACTTCCTTTTGTTTTCTGGTCTTATTTCCAGTTAGAAACGAAACCATGCAGCAAACATACACGCAATAGGTGCATGATGCTGCAGATCGCGGTGCTCCATGACTCAAAAACAACAAGCAATCACATCAAAGTTGACCTCGACTGCAGCCAGGCGCTACCTTGAAAGACAGAACAGCAATACGTCATCAACGATTTGAGACACTCGCGGTGTCTTTTCTTTCCACAACGAGGGATATTTGGTCTGTGGAGGCCACACACGGTCATGTACCGTCTGATGCTTTGGGCAGTTCTGTAGGCTAACTGGTGACACCATTGTGCTTGTGTGGATGCAATCAGTGCGCACTTCATGTTTGATGTAACCAGCTAAAAATACTGCTGTGTGAAGGCCCAATTTGCACACTAGTGATGGCAAGGCAAAGGGGCGGGCGAGACTTATCACGTCACGTGATCTCTGTTGCCTTCAGGAAACTCTCGTTAAATATCTGCATTTTAACACACACCAAGTTTCCAGAAAGCGAAAATCCATCAGACCATAACAACATATGGATAGTAGTGTAAATATAACATACTGTATATCTAATTAAGAACTTACCGATTGACACTCCTCAGTACACCACTACTGTAGTTAAGATTCATCAACAAAACCGTCCGGCTCCATGGCTAAATGGTTAGCGTGCTGACCTTTGGCCGCAGGAGTACCGGGTTCGATTCCCGGCAGGGTCGAGAATTTTAACCTTAATTGGTTAATTTCGCCGGCACGGGTGCGGGGTGTATGTGTCGTCTTCATCATCATTTCATCCTCATCATGACGCGCAGGTCGCCTACGGGAGTCAAAACAAAAGACCTGCATCTGGCGAGCCGAACTTGTCCTCTGACACTCCCGGCACTAAAAGCCATACGCCATTTCATCAACAAAACCGAATGTGAATAGTACTTTCTAATTTATGAAGACGACGTGCGAGATCTATTCAAGTAAACCACCCTCTCGCCCACCAAACACTGCTCTGTACAGAGTCTGTGCCAATTACGATTATTGTTTACTGAGGGGCAGGGACGTGGCATAAACAGAAAATGTCAATAAACTAAACGAACATTCAGAGACATAATATTGTACAACCAACCAATCTGTCTAATCTATTTTGCTAAGAAGCCTCAAAAAGTGGATTTTAGATTGTGAACTGAACATACAATTCGCGGTAAAACTGTTGACCTTGATCGCAATGTCTTGTTCTCTATTTTAATGTAAGATTTTATAGTGTACTGTAATCTGAATATCGGCTTCAGTAACACTTGTGTCAGTGTCCTTGTAATGACAAGTCATGTATGCGCGCACCACACACGCACCTTCATTATGTTCTATCAGCATTTCATACCCCCACCCCATCGGCCGAACCTGGCTACGCTACTGCTGAGTCATAGTTATATTTATTTAAAATGTATTTATTTATTATAATGTTTCTGACAGGTACAAATTTAACGATGAGAAACACATGTAAACATACAATTGCACGAGTATAACAATAATAACTTTAGAATTAGTAATAACTAAGTACTTTTTAATATGAATGAATTCAGGAAAAGATACAGTAAAATCTGATATAAACTAAATAGAACACTGTTCTTCTTCAGTGGAAAACAATAGAAATAATTATAAATGTCCACTATCAACTACTGTATGTACATCATTTAACTAAGGATTTACTAAATATTAGATATACAATCATAGTAAAAAGTATTCGTACACTTAATAATGAAACAAAAATACTTTACTTAGTACACTTATTGTCATGTACTTTGTATAACATAAATAGGTTAGTTTACTGTACACTATGTAAAGATATATACATCATAAAGCATAAAATATATCATTAAAACATAAAACATATCATTAATACGTAAATGAATGAAAATACCATGATTTCATACTCATAAAAAGTATTCGTACAGTCCGGTTTTAATTTCATTCTCCACCGATTTTAGTGCACATTTAGTATTTTGTTGGCAATCCTTCTGATTTTACAATGGCCTCAAGCCGCCTAGGCATTGAATGAACTAGTTTGGAGATGAAGGTGGCTCAATCTTACCCCATTCTTCCAAGTGCCATTTTCAAAGCTGGCTTTGATGAAATATTCCTTGTACTCAGTCTCTCTTTAAGATAAGTCGACACATGATCAATCGGATTCAGATCTGGGGATTGTGGGGGGGTGTTACCATATATGTGGGCGCGTTGGATAAAATACACAATCGTGTATGAAGGACCGTATGCTTTGGATCATTATCCTGCATGACTACATAATTACCGATAAGTCCCATTTTTTCGGACCGGGCGAGTTGGCCGTGCGGTTAGGAGCGCTCAGCTGTGAGCACGCATCCGGGAGATAGTGGGTTCGATCCCCACTGTCGGCAGTCTTGAAGATGGTTTTCCGTGGTTTCCTATTTTCACTACAGACAAATGCTGGGGCTGAACCTTAATTAAGGCCACGGCCGCTTCTTTCCTATTCCTAGGCCTTTCCTGTCCCATCATCGCCATAAGACCTATCTGTGTCGGTGCGACGTAAAACAAATAGTATTTTTTCGGCACTAGATACTAGATGTTTCTTCACAATATTAATACAGTATATACGGTCCATCTGTCCATCTATGAATTCTGAGGAACCTACTCCAGCTGAGCTCATGCACCCCCAAACCATTAAACAAACTCCACCATGCTTCACTGAAGGAAGCAGACTACTGTGTTCATTTTCCTCCACACCTTTTTACCATGTTCTTGAAAAACAGTGAATATACTTTCACCTGTAAATACAACTCGATCCCAGAATTCTAGAGAAGCATGTTTATAGTCTGTAACATATTCCTATTTGATGGGGTTATTAAAGGTTTTCACCTGACATTTCTACAATGATACTCATTCGTTTTGAATTGTGGAAGCACATATATTAAGTTTTATATCAGTTCCTAGTTCATATCTCAGTTTTGCAGCACTGATTCTAGGATTTTTCTTTACTTTCCTGAGGATTAATCTTTTAGTTCGATCGTCTAGTTTGCATGGACGTCCACACCTACATGCATTTTTGAAAGATTTTCTCTCACCATACCTGTCAATAATTCCCTGAATTGTAGATCTTGATCTCTTCACAAGTTTCGATATTTCCGAGAGTGAATTACACGAATTATGAGCCCGGATTATGATTCTTCTCTCTACTTCTGTTGTTTCTTTCATTTTGCGGCCCATCTTACTGATTGACTGTATCACTTGTTTAGAACGACTGAAGCACAACTGACTTGGTACAAGACGTTACCTTCACTGCTTATTTGCGTTGTATGGGACTTTGGTGTGAAGATAAACCACCTGTACGAATACTTTTTATACACCTATATTTCGAACTTATTGGATGATACGTTTGTTAAAACAAACATTTCTAAAGTACTATTGTTATTTCCGCTACGTATTCATATTCATGTTTCGCGAAATACCGAAATATAGGAAAGCAGTGAAATTTCTAGCAGCCTATGGACAATGCGTCAACTACATACGATAACATTCCTTAACGTTTAAGGTGTACGTATACTTTTTCAATGACTGTATAGTAGCCTATTATGATCCCTGTTACAGAGGCATCGGCCGAGCGAGTTGGCCGTGTGGTTAGAGTCTCACAGCTGTGAACTTGCATTCTGGAGATAGTGGGTTCCAACCCAATGTTGGCAGCCCAGAAGATGGTTTTTCGTGACTTCCCATTTTCACACCAGGTAAATGCTGGGGCTGTACCTTAATTAAGGCTACAGCCGCTTCCTTCCCACTCCCAGCCCTTTCCTATCCCATCGTCGCCATAAGACCTATCTATGTTGGTGCGACGTAAAGCAGATCGTAAAAAAATATTAAGAAATAGTAGAGGCATCGAAGGAAATGAAAAATAATGACGAACTAGCCAGGCAAGGATCAGCATCATGTTTACTAGGACCCGAATCAGCTCTTGGAATACTCAAGTGTTCCATCAGGGAAATGATAAAGATATGGTCTAAGCAAATGCTAGGGCAGTACATTATTTAAGGTTTCGGTAGCTTCCTTCCCCGTCCTAGCCTTTTCTCTCCCATCGTCGCCATAAGACCTGTCCGTGCTGGTGCAACGTAAAACAAATAGTAAAGAATAAACGAGCTGGTCCAGGGACGGACATCTCAAACGATGGAAAACAACCACCGGTATCAAACACGGGGAACTATTCATTAAAGGACCGAAACACTACTTAAATGCAGTAGAATTAGATTAAGATTCATACCAGCACTCCTCACAGCACACACACCTGTGAAGAAGCACTTTAATTACTAAATGGGGATTCTGAAGACCAACAGAGAATACAGCTATGCAGGAAGGAGACAGTATCCACCATATAATCTGCTCATGCGAGTCTGCAGGCCGCATTACATGAACTTAATGACGTACTGACTTATAACTAATGTTTATAATGTTATTGGCTTTCCGTCCTACTAACTACATTTACGGTTTTCGTAGACGCCGAGGTGCCGGAATTTAGTCCCGCAGGTGCTCATTAACGTGCCAGTAAATCTACTGACACGAGGCTGACGTATTTGAACACATTCAAATACCACCGGACTCAGCCAGGATCGAACCTGCCAAGTTGGGGTCAGAAGGCCAGCGCCTCACCCGTCTGAGCCACTCAGACCGGCTCACTAATTTTAAGTCCGGATACATGGCTAAATGGGTAGCGTGCAGGCCTTTGGCCACAGGGATCCCGGGTTCGATGCACAGCAGGGTCGCGAATGTTAACCATGATTGGTTAATTTCTCTGGCACGGGGACTGGGTGTATGTCTCGTCTTCATCAGCATTTCATACTCATTACGACTCGCAGGTCGCCTACGGGAGTCAAATCAAAAGACCTGCACCTGAAGTGTCGAACATGTCTTCGGACACTCCCAGCACTAAAAGCCATACGCCATTTAATTTCATTTTACTAATTTTAAAGTAAATATCGTCATATTCATGCAGTTGTATGCGTACGTGTGTTTCTCATCGTCAAGTTTGGGAGTGCATAATTGTTGAACCAAGAAAATAAAAAACAGACTCATTACTGGGACTTGTTAATTCCAAGCAGGGTAATACAATAAGTCTACAGGCTGCAGTGCATCCGGAGCAATGCTGACGAGCCATTCTTACATTCACAATACGAAAAGGGTGACGATGGGGACAATAAGTAGATTGGGAATGACATGTAGCCATACAACATAGTTACAGACCTCTGTTGGCATTCTCTATAATTATTATTGGTATGAATTTTATTCAAAGATTTTCATAATTTTGATTGAATTATTAATTGCGTATCACGCATCTCAATCCACTTAATCGATAAAATAAGATAATTATTCTTGTAATCACTATACATGTAAATAGGTGGATTTGTTCAATTTAAAATACATTAAATACATTAACTTTTAACTGAAGATATGTAGAAGCTTACTCGGTATTGGAAAATAATCTCTATATATAAAATAACTTGTCCTGACTGACTGACTGACTGATTCATCATCGCCGAGCCAAAACTGCTGGACATAAAGAAATGAAATTTTGGGGATACATTCTTATTTACATGTAGGTGCTCGCTAAGGGAGGATTTTTGGATATTCCGTCACTAAGGGAGTGAAAGGGGGGGTGAATATTTAAAATGAGGATATCCATATCTCAAAAACTGAAAAGTTTACAGATGTAAAAATTGGTATTTGGAATCTCCTTAAAAATAAAGAAATAGTTATTTTTTGTTATAGGAACATCTCATTAAGGAGGGGGTGGAAAATGGGGGAAAAGGGGTTAAACACCATTTATGAGGAGACATATCTCAAAAACTGAAGATGTTACAGACATTAAAAATGAAATTTGGAATCTCCTTTAAAAATAAGGATATATGTATTTTTGTGTTTTTGGATAATCCGATAAATAGGGGGTGAACAGGAGTGACAAACGGGGTGAATTTTAAAAAAGACTTTATCTGCAAATTATCTCAGACACGTAACATATTACAGACTTGAAAACTGGTGTATGGAATTTCCTGTAAATGTAAAGAAACATAAATATTTATTTCGGAAAATCCATTTAAGGGGAATTGAAAAAGGGGGTGAATTTTTAAAATTACCGTATGTACAGTATATTTCAAAAACGTAACATGTTGCAGACGTGAAGATTGGTATTTGGAATCTCCTTTAAAAATAAGGAAACACGTATTCTTTGGTTTTCGGAAAAGACCCTTAAGGGGAGGGGGGATGAAAGGATTGAAAAATTAGTTGAATTGTTTGTATGAGAATGTATATATACATACCAAAAACATCTGAAGATGTTAAAAACATGAAAACTGGTATTTGGAATCTGCTTTAAAAATAAGGAAACACGCATTTACGGTGGGGGGAATCAACTTGGTAGAGGGGGGATGAAAACGGAGATGAATTCCTTTTACGAGGATACATATATCTCAAAAACTGAAGATGTTACAGACATTAAAATTTGCATTTGGAATTTTCTTTCAAAGTGAAGAAACACGTAATATTTTGTGTTTGGAAAATCCACTTAATGGGGATGAATTAATTGAAAAATTATTTGAATACTTTGTATGAGAACACTTACATCTCAAAAATTAAAGATGTTACAGACGTGAAAAATAGTATTTGGAAGCTCCTTTATAAACAAGGAAACAAGTTTTTTTGGTTTTCGGAAAAGTCACTTAAGGGGGGAGGGTGAAGTGAAGTGAAGAAATTTAATTATGTTTATGCAGAAACCTATATGTCAAGAACTTAAGCTTCCACACGTGAACATTTTTACTTGGAATCACCTTAAAAATAAGGTAACATGCTTTTTTGAAGGGGGGGGGGGGAGGGGAAATCAACTTAACGGCCTGGGTTGAAAAAGTAGTTGAATTCTTTTATGAGGATACTTATATTTCAAAAACTGACGATGTTAGAGACATGAACATTTATATTTGGAGTATTCTTTCAAAGTAAAGAAACACGTTTCCTTTTGTCTATGGAAAATCCACTTAAGGGGGTGAATGAATTGAAAAATTAGTTGAATTCTTTGTGTGAGGATACTTATATCTCAAAAAATTAAAAATGTTGTCCGGCTCCATGGCTAAATGGTTAGCGTGCTGGCCTTGGTTACAGGGGTCCCGGGTTCGATTCCCGGCAGGGTCGAGAGTTTTAACCATCATTGGTTAATTTACCTTGCACAGGGGCTGGATGTATGTGTTGTCTTCATCATCATTTCATCCTCATCACGATCCGCAGGACACCTACAGGCGTCAAATCAAAAGACCTGCACCTGGTGAGTCGAACCCGTCCTGGGACCTCCCGGTACTAAAAGCCATACGCCATTTCATTTCAACTAAAAATGTTAAAGACGTGAACATTGGTATTTGGAGTCTCATTTAAAAATAAAGAAACACGCACTTTTGGGGAGGGGGAATCAACTTAACGGGTAGGAAGGGGGTTGAAAAAGGAGTTGAATTACTTTCATGAGTATAATCATATCTCAAAAACTGAAGATGTTACAGACGTGAAAATTAGTATTTGGAATATCCTTTAAAAATAAAGAAACAGGTATTTTTTGTTCTCGGAAAGTCCACTTAAGGCGGAGAGGGGTGGCAAGAAGTGAGGAAGAAGAAGTTGAATAATTCTTATGAGTATACATTTATCTCCAGAACTGAAGGTGTTACAGACGTACAGGCATGGAAACTGGTATTTGAATATCCTTTAAAAATAATGAAACACGTATTTTTTTATTTTGCTTTCGGAAAATCCAATTGAGGGGCTGAAAAGAATTGGAAAAGCGGGTGAATTTTTAAAATGAGTAGCGGTATATCTACATTATATG
The DNA here is from genome assembly GCF_040414725.1 of Anabrus simplex. Lineage (NCBI taxonomy): Eukaryota > Metazoa > Arthropoda > Insecta > Orthoptera > Tettigoniidae > Anabrus > Anabrus simplex. The sequence continues at coordinate 1,049,717,510 of NC_090266.1, forward strand.
TCGTCCGGCTCCATGGCTAAATGGTTAGCGTGTTGTCCTTTGGTCACAGGGGTCCCGGGTTCGATTCCCGGTAGGGTTGGTAATTTTAACCATCATTGGTTAATTTCTCTGGCACGGGGGTTGGGTGTATGTGTTGTCTTCATCATCATTTCATCCTCATCACGACGTGCAGGTCGCCTACGGGCGCCAAATCAAAAGACCTGCACCTGGCGAGCCGAACCCGTCCTGGAATCTCCCGGCACTAAAAGCCATACGCCTTTTCATTTTACATTATATGTAAAAAACTTAACATGCTAGGGACAAGAAACATGGTATTTGGAAGGTCCTTTAAAAATACAGGAACCTGTACCTTTTTGTTTTCGGAGAGGGCACTAAACAGGGGGTGAAAAGTAGTGAAAAATAGTTGAATTGTTTTTATGAGGATACTCATATCTTAAAAACTGGAAATGTTACAGACGTAAAAATTGATATTTGGAATCTCCTTTAAAAATAAGGAAACATGCATTTTTGTTTTCGGAAAATACACTTAGACGGGTGTAGGGGAAGGACTGATCAAGAGGTTAAATTCATTTTATGGGGATACTTATGCATATTGAACCATTCTGTTCATGGACCAATAGTATAGATTTTAGTATTGGATATTGGGATTACATAAGACCACCCAGGGAGTCATTGTCTTATAGTCTATTTCATAAAAGATTCCAGAAGAAGCGTTCTCGTGTGAAGAGAGCTAGAGCGTCATTATGAAAATCTCCAGAACCTCATTATAGGGATTTATGTTCCAAGCCAAGCCTCTTAATGAAGATTGGGGACGCTTCCCGGATCCCGGCAAAACTAACCTTCGGAGGGAAGAAAGAATTAAATTAATATCTTTGGTTACGGAAGAGATGCATTGGATCTGATACAAGAATTGCAACCTGCATAATTTATGCTTAATTTTGATATGCATTAGGGCTGCAATCATAAATGCATTCGTTAAGTAGGGTACTTGACGTGCTTTGTGCGGGAAAACTTCGAGTCGCGGGCGCGCGTATCCTGCACGCGATCAAGCGACGTGGCTACGCCAACCTGATTATAAATGCAAGGCCGCCTGGCACATCAGCCTCATTCTCTGACCGTAAGGCTGCTTGAACGAAGTCGTCATGCTACAAGTCGGCACCGCGAACAACGTTTTATCTTCGAGCTGCACATACAACTAGTACTACTGAATCTGCGAGGAAGTAAGTAATCAACTTGCATATTCAGCTAAATTCTTGACATTACCTGTGTTGATATGCTATGGTGAGATGAGGTACTGCCTATAATAGACTGATGAACTAGTAGCTTCATATTTCTGTGAGGTCAAGTTGTAACTGACGTAATGCTAGAATAAATGTAGGCTCAGGGTAGTTCTTATACCACTACATGTTGTCCGAGTGAAAGGATGGAATAACAGTGTTACTAAGAGTGGTGAAGAAACTATAGTGTACCAGGTTTAAAATTCAGAACAAGACTTGGTCAATGTAACGTGTGAGGCACAATATTGGTGGAAACAGGCATCGAGTCTGGACAGTCTGTAATAAGGAAATTTGTTTTCAGTTACCCCTGCATCAAGCCACAACGAGCTTCTACATCATCATTGCGAGGAAGCCACAACGGGAGCTGAAGCCGGCACGACATCGGGAATCGATCCAGGAACGTTGGGCGTACCTGATCAGCGCGACGTCGAAGGGGACATCTTCCAACCATCTAAGGAGCTGTACGAAGGATTCACGCAAGATAGAATGTCTCCAATTGTTCACCAGTATCTGCTGCAAGCGTCGCAGATTGTCATGATGTGGTAAATTCAGTGGTCCACAGGAAGGGCCGCTCCGTCATGTCATCAATCATATAAGGTCAGAGCTTTCCAATTCTGTTTCAAGCATGTCATTTAAATTTAGATAGGAACAAGGGGCCGTCAGCCAACAGGTTAGTTTATGGTAGGAAAATTCTTGGTAATAAAGAGCTAGGCCTCAAGCTCGAACCCCGTACATTAGGGTAGATGATAGTTGTAGATTCCTTGTTGGTGTGTTTATATTTCATTTCGATAGTATTATATTAGCGTACGTGTTATCTTTATGGGTCAGGTCGAACTCCCTTGGTCATGGTAGGTTAGTCTGACAGGCAGGCACTATTTATTGTGTAGCGTTTAGGCATATGTCTCTGCAGACGTAGGTGGTATAGTTGAGACCAGGATTTACCCCGTAATTCACCTAGCTTTACTGACAGGGCGAGCGAGTCCGAATGTTTGAGAGATGTGGGCATTATGCATGTAGCTGACTGTATGAATTGATATGAGAGAGCCCCAGCACAGTTTGAGAGTGTATTGGATGCATTTGAGATGCCTTATTATGGCCATGTGACTATAGCTTACTGCTTTATGCCTTTGTATTATCAAGGTTGAGCCCATGGGAGGCGGAAATAAGATTTGTTATATTGCTGGTGATATTGAGATGAGGGCGGGTAGCCCGTGTGTATTTAAAAGAGTGCTTTTAAGCAGCCAGATTATGTGAGGTACTTTGAAAGGCGAAGTTTCTTAGCACGCAGTCAGTCAGCTGGGTTCATAAATTGTGTGGACTGCAGCCGGTCGAGTGCACGACTGGTGAGGGTTATTGTGCCTGACGTCACAGTCTTGAAACTTGGTTGTATTGCTGTCTGCAGCTTGTCGAGTGTGTAAGGGGGAGAAGACGACCTTGATGTTTTGAACGCAGGGAGAGATTTTTGTTCTGTTTGTTCTACTTTAATTTTAACACTGGCCCGTTTGATATTGACCTCTTTGGACAAGTTGGTTGTGTTCCTTTTTATATTGTTTGTATATGAATATTCTACGCCTTACTTTTCATGGGACCAGGGTTCGAGACCGGGTCAGGGCACTGTACATTATGCGTTTATATTTGTTTGCACCGGGGTTCGATGGTACGAGGCATAGTAAAGTTTATGGAAATTACTGTTAGATGTGTCTTTCAGCAGATATCCATTTTCTATTGATTCCATTACTTACACAATTGTAACATGCTTGTTACAGCAGAGCTGTTTCGTGAAGGCAGTGAACTGGTTGTCATCGGCTCAACATTATCTTTACCCCAATCATATTTGAAAGCTCTTATATTTGTAATTAGTATATTTTTATGTAATAAATCCCTGATTGTAAAACTTTGAATGCAGCGATGTTTTCTGTTAGATATTTTTTTCATTTTATTTTAGCTGATTCTTACCTGATTAGTCACATATCCTAGTGTTTTATCTTAATATTGCCCTTTGTTCTCCCTTGTCATCCCTGAGAAGTGCGCGATTGTGCGGCCGAACGTGGATATGTGTTCAGGTAAGACTATGTGCACAAGCTCACGTTTGTGGGAGTTCTTTCACTACTGTACTCTGGGTTCGAGACCGGCATTCGCCTGGCCGGCACCATAGGGTCCTGTAGGGCACAATATTTCAAAAACTGAATATGTTACAGATGCGGGAATAGGTATTTGGGATCTCCTTTAAAAATATAGAAGCATGTATTAATTTTTTGACTTGAGAGAAGACTGTTTCTCTCATGTACAGTTCTATTTCACATGGTCGTCTTAGCCCCAGAAGGTAATATCACAAACATGGTTTACAATGAAAATCAGTTTTTGGGTGAGGTTTTATACTTAAGGAATTTTCAGATAGGCTCTTAGTACAATGCCGAGGAATGATTACTCTGAACAAATTACGAAATCCAAGCTAGCGAAGCCGCGGGTAATTGCTAGTTCAGTATATAACTAGTTATATGCATTTATCAGTTGCTATATACCTTCGAATTCATGACTGAATTCAACAACATAATTCGCTGCCTATCTTCGAGAATTGAACTGTGCTAGAAAATATCTGAGACATCGATTAGACCGGTTATATATCAGCAGTCTTCATAAGCCATCAGGACGAGTGAAACAGCTTAGTTAACATGCCTGAATATCACAGGCTCTTCAATAAAGTCTTCCTTTCTGACAAATTAGTAGGAGTGAACGTGACCATAAATGGGTCATTACACTCTAAATAGGGAAGTAGATCAGGACAAATTACAGAAGAAAATGACATACCGCGAGCAGCTGCCACGAAACCGGTCCGGGTTTTACACAGCAGATCGAATCCAGGGCCACTTCAGAAGCAGATACAAGATAATTCCAGCACCAGTTCTAATTAGAGTTCCTAACGACCCCAACATCTTCTTGATATGCATGTTTTCCCATTAAATCTGACAACAAACCTCACAAGATATAATTTCGTTTTAATTAAAGCAATACGGTTTATTTTTTAAAAGTGCATATATGAGTTCAGTTTTACAAATAATAGTAGTTAATACAATTGCCAGTAATAATCCTCAATTGTGGGAATGCGACTATTATATCTCTTTCCTGACTCACAATCAAGTATGTTGCCAAGTGTGCGAGCTTATCACCCCACACATTGACAGTAGTAACAAGTATCATGCTCTACAACAGAGGTGCTCAGCTGGACGCCCGTTGAGTCCAGCCCAGTGCGGCCGGGCTGGTGTGACGTAAATGGGGGCAGCTTGCGTAACAATCATACGTCGCAGTGAAGCAAGAGAGCGAACACACTTTGCTGGGAAGGGAGGGAGCATTGACGTTAAATTGTGATTACGAAGCTCTCCTCAACTACTCAGCAAAATGCTGATTGGGGTGCAGTATTTAAAATAAAACGCTATAATCGCAAAGAAAACAAACCTTTTCAAGATATTCGGGGTTGATTTATACTGTGATCGATATAAACCGTCAGTTTTATTTTCTTATATTTATTCATTCAAAGAAAATGGTTATAATCTAAAGAGGTACAGTGCTTAAGCGTACAAGCTACGATTTACAATTCCTTGAATAGACATGACAGCATACCCATTTCAAAAAATAAAATTCCTGTTAATCATTAATTCAAAAAGTTTACTGCTTGATTTTGCACAGTGTTATAGTGTTGCGTGACTTTTCTATTCACTGAATTTATGAAAATGGTATTTAAAATTTGTCCGCCTCTGTGGTGTAGTGGTTAGTGTGATTAACTGCCATCCCCGGAGGCCGGCTCTGCCACGAAATTGGTGAAAAGTGGTACGAGGGCTGGAACGGGCTATCCTGGAAGTGGTTTACCGTGCTTTCCCACTTCTCCTCCAGGCAAATGCCGGGATGGTACCTAACTTAAGGTCATGGCCGTTTCCTTTCCTCTACCTTGCCTCTCCCTTCCATACTTCCAATCCCCCACAAGGCCCCTGTTCAGCATAGCAGGTTAGGCCGCCTGGGAGACGTACTGGTCATCCTCCCCAGTTGTATCCCCGACCCAGAGTCTAAGTAAACTCGTGTCCTCATCCCGAGGTGGTGCAGCTCTTTTCAGGCACACCCCCATTAGAGGTGAGCTGCATGTACCATTTCAACCAGATACCAGCCCTCCTGTCATTTTTAAATTCCTGGCAGTACCGGTAATCGAACCCAGGCCCCCGAGGACGGCAGCTAATCACACTAACCGTTACGCTACGGAGGCGGACGACCCAGAATCTGGAGGGTAAACAGATAAAGAAGAAGAAGAAGTATTTAAAATGTAACAGGCGTCCGATGATAATACTTAGCCTCTAAAAGCGAGGGCATAGATATTTACTATCCAAGACTGAAGTACAACAACAATGTAAGTTTATCTACTAGATCGAGTATACAGTATGCCTTCAAATAAGTAACATAACTGATGTTATTCCCGGCAAGCATCATTGGATTGTTGATGAGTTTATCAGATAGCATGAACCCAACAACCACAAGCCACAGCTTATCCACCTTGACACCGTATTATATTAGAAATGTTTCTAAAGCACCTCTTAAAATTTAATAGTGAGAATTGTAATTCATTACGTAAATTATAAAAATATTGGAGGTTGTAGGCCTAACTCTTTGTTGTATCCGGTCAAAATACATAAACTACAATGAACGTAAATAACTTATTTCTTACAACGTAAACTGAAAATGACATAGATTTCTGCCCTCATTCTTTCATTGTTTTCTACCTCCATTTCAAACTTGGGTATCGCTGCAGTGATTGAGAGTGAGTGGGAGAACTTCGCCCAAACTTCACAGCTCATCGCCTGCCTGCCACCTGCCTACAGTGTTGGGCGCCCGCGGGACGGAACGCCCAGCGTGAGCACCTCTGCTCTACAACTTCGTCACTATTTAATACCTGTGGTGGCTGGCTCCAGAGTTACTGTGGAGTAATTTGATTAAGCGAGTATCAATTATATGTGTATATTAATATAATAAAAAAGTGTTTATTTATATATCGCTTGTTTGCTTGATGTTTAAAGGGGCTTAACATCTAAGGTCGTCGGCCTAAATATTTATATATCAACAAGAGAGCAATATGTATCTAATAGTAGGTGTAGTTACAATGTGACTCACCAGATTAAATAAATAGTGTGTGATAGAGTTCGGTTAGGCACAAACAGTTAACAATATTTTTAGATCAAATAACATTAGTCTACAGAGTTGAGTTGTGGGAAGTATATCATTTAACTAGGTATTTACTAAACACTAGACCTGTAGTAATATGATAAAGGCGTTTTTCATATTGATAACTACCCTAGAGATGAGTGAGGTGAAGGTTACATGCTACTCGCAGCATTCCAAATCAGACGACTGTCCATTGTAAAGCATTACTAATATTACTGAGCATATGGATCACCTTCATTCATTTCATCTTCATTAGCTCCTCAACTGAAGTTGGCGTCAGGAAGGGCATCCGGCTGTAAACGCATGGCATATAAAGTCATTACACCTCATCCCCGACCGCGTGTCTGGAAACGGGACTGTGGGGGTACACATACTGAGCAAGCTGGCAGTGCAGTGTGGATCGTGTGGCTGTAAGCTGTAAGACTGTGGATTGGAAGCCCACTGGCGGCAGCCCTGAAAATGTCGTTTCCCACTGGTACCTTTATTATGACTACGGCCGCACCTTCCCAGTCCAAGTCATTTTTGTTCCAGTGTCGCCGAAAACCTTCAAGAGGTGTCGGAATAATAATAATAATAATAATAATAATAATAATAATAATAATAATAATAATAATAATAATAATAATAATAATAATAATAATAATAATTGTACCGGGAGGTACACCCCAACGCCGCGCATTTAAATCTAGCGCCTAAATGAACTCCTCTATTGGTGAAACAGTGAAACTGAAACTATACCTGATTAGAACTTTGCTCTGAAGATGTCACCACTCAAATCTGATATAATTTTGTTATTGTGAAGTTTCCTGACCTGTGTGAATTTCTACTGGTTTTGTTTTCCATTCATCAAGAAGTTTGGACATTCTCTCATAGATGACACTACTAAAAACTATGCTCATGCACCCTGGTGCGAAATGAAAGAACTTTTGATTTAAAGAAGTTTTGTATTCATAAGTTTTTTACTGATTGATGTTCATTTATTTTTGGGTTGGCAATATTTCCTTTTTATTTACGCCAGTTTTGAATCTAGCCAATCCCTAATTTCTGTAATTAATGTTCTACCAATCACAGTCTTCTTCTTCGATTTTTAGTGTAACTTTTAAACTGGCCACTAAAAGTGAGAGTGTGTGGCTAGTTTAATCTTGAATGGTCTCGAACTTCCCCCAGGGTTTATAAACTGCGGATTTCCTCGTTTCTTGGCCAATTGATCGTCATCTTACTTAGTGTGTGCGCCGAGCAGGAGGCGGGCGGCGTCTTCGTCAGCTGCTAGAACTTCGACAAGGTAACGGCCACATAACATCTTTCTTTCTTGCTATCTCCGCAGTTTAAACCCGAGAGAAAGGTCCAAATTATCTACTATGTAACCACTTTCCTAAAAATGTAGCTTCTGCCGGCTAATGTAATAACTTCATTCTATCTTTACTGTAAATCGGGGATAGAGAGTGAAGTACCCTATCGAGCTCCCCTTCATCTTGGTTGGAGGTGCCACGTTTTGTAACCTTTCGTTTCTTCAATGTATTAAAGTTATTTCCATCCGAGCAACCTCAGTAGTTTGGGAATAGCCCCTGTTTCGCCGGCCAAGCGCCCTATAGTTTTTTTTTTTTGAGCTCAGTCTTCGACTCCATTCAAATTGTACCCGGGGCGCTTATTTAACCTGTTCTTAATTCACTAAGGCCCTGTAGGTTGGGTTCTAGATACCTCTGTGTGATAAGATTTCTATTCGTAAATAGTGCCTTGTAAGGCTAGAGATTATTGGAGTTTCATGCTATGTTGCCTTGAGTAGGGTTGGAAAACTGAGAGCACGTTAGCTCTTTTTCAAGTGTTGTAAATGTGCCTCTGGGAGGCTTGATATTGTAATTTCGGGAGCTAGTGCTCCATGTATTAGGGGATTTCTGCCCTTGTACACATTTGTGCTCTTTTGTAAATTCGAGCTATGAGCTCAGGAAAAGTGACTGGAGGGCTTGAAGACCATGATCTGTTAAAACTACTAATCTTGGATTTTTCCCAATCTTGTTTAATGTTTGCTACTTGTACCTGTAAAATTTGTTAGGTTTAAAATTTTTGAAAATATAAACTTCAGTTTAAGTTTTAAATTCAATTCTTGAAATTGTAGTTAGACCCATTCACCCCAGCACCTTCTTTCACTTCTGCGTCCCACGGGTAACCCCGGAATAATAATAATAATAATAATAATAATAATAATAATAATAATAATAATAATAATAATAATAATAATAATAATAATCCATGTGATTCAACAACAAACACTTGTTGCTCAATATTGTACTCAACCGTGATGTATAATTATTGTTACTGTTCACTTTATATTCGCAATCACTGAGTACGTCATTTAAGTGACGTGTGTCTACTAACGACTGAGCCTTACAGGACAGAGGATGGGACAAAGAAACTGTTGTCTCACGCCAGGTAGTTCCTTGCTCATCCACTGAGTGTGCCGTAAGCTCTTGTTTAGTGGTCACTGCAATCTGGGGCTCCATCTGACAAACTACTGAACAGATAATATTTAAATTTTCATCAACTTCTTAAAAATATTACGTAGAACTACTGAATCAGAATTACAGTAAAGTCGCTTGCATTGTCTGAATTAGAGCGACAGCTATTATATTTTTTCCCTTCAAAAATGGCTTTAAGTAAAAGAAAATCGTAAATCATCTTCAAACGACATGAATCACTTAATTCAAGTACAGTGAACTTATAAGAGGAGGCAAAAACAGGTCTAAAACTTTAAAAAGTTCCACTTGCAGATATTTCAGAGATGCAGGGTCATAAATTTAATAATTTTAACATAGACGAGAGGTGATACGCTTGGGCTGAGGAGTAGTGTTGCCTGGAATATGAAGAAAAAAATAATCTAACACTGTTGAGTAATCCACACTACCTTCATGTGAGCAAAGTACTACATCCATCGTGATTTTACACCCTCTTCATATATTTTTCTCTCATAAATGTTTTAATGTTCATTTAATATTTTTATGGTTAATATTTTAGACGCAAAAGGGGAGGGGAAAATGAGGAAGAGGCAGGACGAAAGTGCTGTTCATTAACCAATCACTGATGATGATACCGCAATCATTGAAGAAGGTGAAGATTTACTACAGCAATCTTTGGAATCTACTTCTTATTGGTGTCGGCACTTGATATGGATTTGGCTCAGTTTTGTAGCCGAATGCTCTTCCTGTTGCCAACCGCATGTGGAAAAATGTATTCATTCTTGCGTGTGGTGTGTTGTGAGTGCTGTGTGTGTTGTGAGTATATATATGCTAAGATGAACATAAAGACCCAGTCCCCGAACCAGAGGAATTAACCATATAGAGACATGACTTTTTCGCATTAACGATAAACGCGACAAAAATATTTTGAAGCGATTTTTAAATATCTTAACGAATCACATGATTGTGGTTAAGAAATTCATGATCTCGTTTTCGTGAATTGCAGTTAATTAAAGCGATAAGGCCAGTATAAACCGAAATTTACTTATCTTGCGGTAAGTGTGAAACAGCAGCGAAATTCATGGAAAATAACAAGCTTGAAATTGTACTCCAATATTACCCGTGTGAAGAGAAACGAAACGTAGGATAAGGATTTCTCAGTTCGACAGAAATACCTGTGTGATTTAATATTGTAGGAAATTCATTAATGCTTTAGCGATATAGGGTGAAAATGTAATTTGTTATGTAATGTTGATTAGGGCTATATTATATTCCTAATACAGATTACATAAGGAATAATGAATGATTATCAATATTGTATTACACACAAATAATTTACAAATCACAAAAATGAGACTTTTTATGAACTATTTTAGAAAATTTTTACAGTGAAATTCAAGTGATGGGTCAAGATCTATTTCGTGAAATAACGCTAAAAATTGTTTCTTATTCGCGAAATCGTACATAATTTAACGTGAAAAATCATACTTCTAACCATACATATTTAAAATACTCGGTCAGGCCGGGAATCAAACACGGGGCCCCCTGAACCGAAGATCAGTACGTTGAACATTCAGCCACGGAGCTGGACTGGAAATCTTTGGAATATATGGACTTAATTTTGAGCACTAAACTCAACAGGTAGATTAATTTTTTTAAATGTAGGGGTATGGAATAGCCAGCTAACAGACATCAATATCAGCATTGAGGCATTAATCTACAACAAGTGTAAATTTTACATATCTACGGCTCACAATTATTGCATATAGACGAAGCACAACTGATATAAAGAGCACAGTTACCGAAGTCACGGTGGTATTGAACAAGTAAACGACATTCTAACCACTATCAAAAGAAGTGATAGTAACATGTGTTAAAAATGTTTTGCTCTTAATAATTCGGAGACAAAGACAGTTGACAGAAATTAAAAGAGAAGAATGGAGCAATTCCGGCCGTGCTTTTGGAGACAAATTGACAGAATACCTTGATGACTAACATTTTTTTTTGCTAGGGGCTTTACGTCGCGCCGACACAGACAGGTCTTATGGCGACGATGGGGTAGGAAAGGCCTAGGAGTTGGAAGGAAGCGGCCGTGGCGTTAATTAAGGTACAGCCCCAGCATTTGCCTGGTGTGAAAATGGGAAACCACGGAAAACCATTTTCAGGGCTGCCGATAGTGGGATTCGAACCTACTATCTCCCGGATGCAAGCTCACAGCCTTGATGACTAATGAAGATATGCTTACCAGAGTTGGAATAAAAGGATTTATGATTAACGTTTTGGGGGAGAAAGAGGACGAGGGAGGATACGATAGCAGTTAATTAACTAAATCATTGATGATGTGAATGCGAAATCCCATTTTGGAATGAAACGACTAGGAGAAGAAAGCGAGGAGTGGAGAATGAGAACCGCTGCCCACCAATGTTCGTACTGAGGAGCCAAGAAGAAGAAACATTATTATTATTATTATTATTATTATTATTATTATTATTATTATTATTATTATTATTATTATTATTATTATTATTATTATTATGAATTTCTTAATCTGTTTATCGTCTAGGGTCGATTTTTCACTCGGACTCAGCAAGGGATCCCACCTCTACCGCCTCAAGGACATTGTCCTGGAGCGTGAGACTTTGGGTCGGGGGATACAACTGGGAAGTAGGAGCCGTACCTCTCCCAGGCGGCCTCATCTGCTATGCTGAACAGAAACCTTGTGGAGGGATGGGAAGATTGGAAGGGACAGGCAAGGAAGAGGGAAGGAAGCGGCCGTGGCCTTAAGTTAGGTACCATCCCGGCATTTGCCTGGAGGAGAAGTGGGAAACCACGGAAAACCACTTCGAGGATGCCTGAAGTGGGAATCGAACCCACCTCTACTCAGTTGGCATCCCGAGGCTGAGTGGACCCCGTTCCAGAACTCGTACCACTTTTCAAAAAAATTCGTGGCAGAGCCGAGAAACAAACACGGGCCTCCGGGGATGGCAGCTAATCACGCTAACCACTTCATCACAGAGGCGGGCTTATTAATTTATGAACTTGTTTTTAAATTTTCTTTACGTCGCACAGACGCAGATAGGTCTTATGACGAGGATAGGATGGGAAAGGGCTCTAGGAGTGGGAAGGAAGCGACCGTGGCCTTAATTAAGGTACAGTCCTAGCATTTTCCTGGTGTGAAAATGGGGAAACCACAGAAAAATATTTTCAGGGTTGCCAGCAGAGAGGTTCGAATCCACTATCTCCCGAATACAACCTGACAGCTACGTGGCGCAAAAAACGCAGCCACTCGCTCGGTAGAACATTCTTTATATATTTGTTCGTTATCAAGCTATAAATAAAGAATGATTTCACTGAGACCGTAATTTTATTCAAAATCACATAGCGTTGCGACTTACAATCGATAAACCTCTTTCCGCTGAGAACCAGTCAGTATATCTCCAGTTTCCAAACGACATGTAGACAGTCTCTTGACTGCTCTCCCATAACCCTTACAGACTTGAATGAGAACTAATTCACACTTGAATATTATTTCCTACTTTTGTGGGTTCTTTCAATCTAAATTTTATATCTGAATTAGTTTTAGAATTCAAAATACAAACTTTAGGAAAAAATGAGCCCGTACAGTTCTGAAGATTGGGTTTCAATTATTATAAAAGTGAATACTTCCAAAATTTAGTTTAAATTCATTCGTGTTAAAATGTATACAACTCTTATTTCTCCACACTTTCCACCGTATCTGTAGCGTAGTAACAGTTATCACTATTAGCTGTCGTTCACGGTGGCCCGGGTTCGATTCCCAGTACTGCCAGATATTTAAGAATGGCAGGAAGGCCGGTATGTGGCTAAAATGATGTATGAAACTCTCCTCTGTTCGAGTAATGACTGGAAAGAGCTGCACCACCTTGGGGCGAGGACACAAGCTTGTCCGGCTCGATGGCTAAATTACTTCGACATCAATTAAGACCGAACACAACTTAACACTAACGTAATCCTCAGTTATAGGTATATCCTACTTTCATTTATATGAAGTTAATATAAAAACACTTAAAAGTGGGACTGAATCAGAACATCTCTAACCGGTCAAAATACAGATCAGTGATCAACAAATTTAAGGGCTTCGACAATGAGCAAAATCAGAACAGCTGTTGGACAGGCGGCCAGAGAAAGACTGCAGCGTTTTTGGGTTGCAAAGAAGGCTTGCAGAAATGCCTTATAATAACTTGACATAGGTTCTAATGACCCTAAACGAAAAGAAGAATAAGAGATTACCTTTGAAAATCTCAACCAAAAAAAAAAAAAAAAAAAAAAATCAATTAAAAACTCACTTGTGCCAGGCTCCTCACTTTCGTCAATCCTATCCGACCTCCCTTGGTCAGCTCTTGTTCTTTTACGACCCCGATGGTATTAGAGCACTTGAGGCCCTAGTCTTTCTTTGGGAGTTAAGTGCAATACTGAACTACTTCACAATAACCACCCCCTGTACAAAGAAGAATAATGATTATGATATTAATAACAATGACGTGTGGCCTCCGGAGAGGCCTGGTAGAGGTCTTTTTATTTGACATCCGTAGGCGACTTGCGCGTCGTGGTGAGGATGAAATGATGATGAAGACGACGCATACACCCAGTCCCCGTAGCTAAAAAAAATTCCTGACCCTACCGGGAATCGAACCCGGGACCACCGCGCGAATTTGGCCGTGCGGTTAGGGGCGCGCAGCTGTGAGGTTGCATCCGGGAGATAGTGGGTTCGATTTCCATTGTCGGCAGCCCTGAAGATGGTTTTCCGTGGTTTCCAATTTTCACACCTGGCAAATGCTGGGGCTGTACCTTAAGTAAGGCCACGGCCGCTTCCTTCCCAGTCCTAGCCCTTTCCTATCCCCTTCGTCGCCATAAAACCTATCTGTGTCGGTGCGACGTAAAGCAAATAGTAAAAATTAAAAAACCGGGACCCCTGTGACCAAAGGCATTTAGCCATGGAGCCCGACATGATGACGATGATGATAATAATGATGATGATGATGATGATGCTTGTTTAAAGGCCATCGCCCCCCCAAACCAAACCAAACCAAACCAAAACCTAACCAAACCCAATGGCGCACCAGCCCCGAAAGACCATGGCCTACCAAGCGACAACTGCTCAGACCGAAGGCTTACAGATTACGAGGTGGCGTGTTGTCAGCACTACGAATCCTCTCGGCCGTTATTCTTGGCTTTCTATACCGGGGTCGCTATCTCGCCGTCAGATAGTTCCTCAATTGTAATCACGTAGGCTGAGTGGACCTCGAACCAGCCCTCAGATGCAGATAAAAATCCATGACCTGGCCGGGAATCGAGCCAGGGTCCTCCCGGTAAGAGTCAGGAACGCTACCCCTATACCACGGGGCCGGCTCCCTCCTCCCGCAAAATTTACCGCTCACTTGATCCTTGGAACCCTGACAATCGTGTGAGAATGGTCCCATCTCCACAGCGGCAAAATTCTAGTGTAAATTAAATATAAATTAAATATAAAAAGCACACTCACAAACGCGAGTGCCTGGTCTGTAAGAGAGTGGGAGTGAGAATTTATTGTACTTGCCACAACTTGCAACCAGCATCTTTCCCGTCCTTGCGTCACAGAAAACCTTCAATGTGTTAGAGCGACGTTAAACTACTAACATTTTTTAAAAATTCAAAATAAAAAAGAGAGTGAAAATATTTTAAAAGCGCCCGAGTCCATAGCGCAAGCATTTATCCCGTTGGACAGAGACAGATATATATACAGGTTGAGTGTTTATGCAATATTCAGTAGAACCTAATCCGGACTAATTGGGGCTCTAGGTTGTCCGAATTAATGAAAGTCCAGATTAAACAAAATAACTGATGAAATGTGCGAAGGTGCATATTTAAACACACTGTTCAGTAAAAATAATGAGTGCAGTACAGTATTTTAAATTTAATAAATACAAATATCATTTAGTATACAAGATATAATGCAATAGAGTATTGGGCCCTACAAAGTACAGAATAACTAGTGCAGTGCGGAATTAGAACATGGCAATCAAGGCACACCTTCATCGACCACACTTGACACGCTTACTGGTTTGAAGAAACTGCTGAACTTTTATTGTTTTCCTTTGACATTAATTTCCTTAATAATTAACTCACGCAAATACCTCAAATGTTCGTAATATTCAGATATGTTTTCATCGTTGTTATCTTCAACGTATCTAATGACAACGTTTAGATGGCCTTTAATTTCATTAACTTTTGGCTTAGGGTTAAGAATATCACCTGCTTCATCCTTGTCATATTCATTCGTTTCAGAGATTTCTGCGCTCATATTTCAGCTTTATACTGTAATTTCATTTATTTATTATTATTATTAAACGGATGTCCAGATTAAGCGAAGTCCGAGCTAATGAGGTGCGGATTAATGAGTTTATACTGAATGTATATATTTCTTAACCAATATTTGAGGAAGTCAGCTGTGTTTCTAATCTGGGCTGAGCTCCAAAGTTCAGTCTCCAATAACTGACAATCAAGACTATGCAAGAAAAAAAAGAAAATAAGACATTGCATCACTCGCAATAAGAACTGGTATGGTGACCACGTCACAAAAAAATGCTTCGAACGAACACCACGAAAAACTGTCCCGACCGAACACGTAAATGACTCGAAAAATCTAGAATTAATCTCAAACTGGTACATAATAATTAATAAAGCATGGAATTAATCTTCAGGTTCACAACGAATAATTAAGAACTGAAGAAAAATTCAAGTATGCTCAACCCGAGCATTCGAATTGCTAAAAAAAAAGTAAAAACCCATGGCACAATAGCCCCGAAGGGCCATGGCCTACCAAGCGACCGCTGCTCAGCTCGAAGTCCTACAGATTACGAGGTGTCGTGTGGTCAGCACGATGGATGCTCTCGGTCGTTATTCCTGGATTCCTAGACCGGAGCCGCTATCTCACCATCAGATAGCTCCTCAATTGTAATCACGTAGCCTGAGTGGACCTCGAACCAGCCCTCAGATGCAGGTAAAAATCCCTGACCTGGCCGGGAATCTAACCCGGGGTCTGCGGGTAAGAGGCAGGCAAGCTACCCCTACACCGCAGGGCCGGGGAATTGCTAAAATAAGAACTAAATTCTCGTGGATTCAAATATAAATTTCTCTGTGTGTCTACTGATGGACATGAGCTGCTGACCTGAAAATGCATATTTAATAAGTTATATGTTACAATTAGGGCTCGAAAATAGAAGACGTAGAAATTGCCAAAAAACATAAAAAGACCTAAACATCTATAAAACTGGCAAAAACGAACGTAAAAATGCGATCCAAATTCATTCATAGTTTTAGTTTTAATTACATGCAGTATTTAATCATGGAATATAGGCCCTAATGTATTAAAATGCCAAATTTGGGTGGTATACAACATGCAGTGCAAAAATCTATAAGTGAAATAATACTTCTTTCAGATATTACCGTTTATACTGTATTTTTAGATTAACATCATTTCAAAAAAGAATTCCGTGTTTGTTGAAAAAGTACTTGTAGAATTTAGAATGAATTCACCTAGAATGAATTCAGAGAACCTGCGATGGACATCTTGGAGAAAGAAATTGAAATCAGTGTAACTGGAATCATATTTGGCTTGACCACACTTGGGTTACAGAAATTGGAATTCGGAAACCTTACCTCGGTTGGCTTTGTAATGCATCACAACAGTCATCTCCTGGTTCTGAAGGATCGTCGACTTTCAGACAGTACGTTGCAAAACATGGAGAAATATCCCTCGGCATCAACGGATGTTAAGCGTTCATACTTTAAGCAAAAGAGATCTTCCTCTTCAAAAACACTCAATCCTTTCAATATTTCACTCATGTTGCACTTAATTTGATACCCCTGTTTTTTCAAGCATTGGTTTAATTATTTCACGTCATTTTATTTCATACTACAGAAAAGATGTTTAAGAGGTGATGTATATACTAATGATGATTCGAATTGAAAATGGGCAGTACAAATTTAGTCGAAATGAGGTGAAGTTGCAATAAAATCCGGTAAGACCTAAAAAAAGGCTAAAAACAAAAAAAATGCAGAAAAGGGCAAATAACGGGCAAATAAAACCATTTTCTGACGTACAATGGCCCAGAATGAATATAAATTATGTTGGGCCTCGTCTTCGGACATTGCAGAAATAAGGATTTTTCTCAGCTTTCGAGTCCTAGTTATAGCGTTCCGTTACGTTAAAAAATTACACATCATAGAAATCAATTAACACATGTGGAGAACTAATAAGTAAGTCGGCAACCCTAAGTCCAGCCGCACTAGGAAATCAAACAACATAATGTAATGATCGACGTAATTATTTACAACCCTGGGATAACAATCAAATGAAATACTCATAAATCACTCTCACTAATAATTAACACTGAGCACGGAAATGCACTAACAAAATCTATCAACCGTATGCTGGTGATCAGCGTTAATCACCATTTCATGGGATTTCATGTGAAGAGAACTAAGTATGGCTGACTCAGTTACACAATACGGTCTCTGAAAGTGTACTCAGCTGACTATGTTACAACACCATCGATGACCTTTGTATCCCACTAAACCACCTTCCAGTATTCGGAAGACAGTGAGTTCGAACCCCACTGTCAGCAGCCCTGAAAATAGTTTTCCGTGGTCTCCCATTTTCGCATCAGTCAAATGCTAGGGCTGTACCTTAATTAAGACCACGGCTGCTTCCTTCCCATTCCTGGCCCTTTCCTGTCCCATCGTCGCCATGAGACCTATTTGTGTCGGTGCGATGTAAAGCAACTTGTAAAAAACACATCTTCCAAGATCCCAGGATCAAATCGCAAACACTGGTAACAAAACACACGAGTTTTACTCAACAAACACTTAAGATAACTGAACTCAAAGAATTTTTTTTAAAGTAGTCATTACCACGTCAAGCGACCGACACAGTCCTATCGGGTATAACATCCAACTAGGCTATGGGCGAAATTCCTTCATGATAAAATTACATTACTGGCGTTACAAATGATTATTAATTCTAAAAATCCACCTTTGTCACGAGTCATTATTTGAGGATTCACCCGACCTACAAAGATGGTGCTTAGTGTTGAGGATTAAACATACCTCTAATGTTGAAGGTTACTCACTAAAATATTAAAATCCGAACTAAATAAATGTTGGCGAAAACTTCAGATAATAAAACCGACTTCACTATTCTGCAGACAAGATGTGTCTCAAACCCTCACAAAAATAATGCTACGCTTTACAAGTCTAGGGTCAATCTATAGCATTCCCAAACGACCTAATGAACTAAAACATGAAGTTATTAACATGGGTAAATATGACATGAAATGCGTGACAAGATCTTCCAATTTACTCATTAAATTAAGATCAGTGAGGCCACAGGATGATCTACTTTCAATAAGCTTCACTTGAAAATCAATAACAAGTTCCACTGAACTACCGATATTACGTGGGATCAGTACCAAGGGACGAATATTCACAAAATAACTTCAGACATTCAAAACCATCACGTGGGCCCTCTGGGCTAAACCACGGGTACAAATCGTTCGCACATAATCCCAGACTACATGAAAATACTTAACTTTGATAATGGGGCTCACAACTGGCTACACTCTGTCCCAAAATTTCCTGTACTTGCAAAAAAATTCGCAGGGCTTTCGAGCACACCTGGACACAAATTCCACTCACAGGAACAAAGTATCATATCGTCTGAAATTAAGTGTTTCTCCATCACGTAACAAATATTGCCTATTCCAATTCTATCGACGTACAACTGCGCTTAAATCTTGAGCCTCAAATACACCTCACAATTGATTACAAACACAGCATTTCGCAAATCAGAAAATCCAAGAGAAACTAATAAGCACACGATGAAATGAAATGTATGGCTTTTAGTGTCGGGATATCCCAGGACGGGTTCGGCTCGCCAGGTGCGGGTCTTTCTAATCGACGCCCCTAGGCGACCTGCACGTCGTGATGAGGATGAAATGATGATGAAGACAACACGTACACCCAGCTCCCGTGCCATTGGAATTAACCAGTTAAGGTTAAAATCCCCGACCCGGCCAGGAATCGAACCCGGAACCCTCTGAACCGAAGGCCAGTACGCTGACCGTTCAGCCAACGAGTCGGACAACCACACGATAAAAAGTTATGACTCGCTTTATTTACGTGACACAATATTATTATTATTATTATTATTATTATTATTATTATTATTATTATTATTATTATTATTATTATTATTATTATTATTATTATCATCATCATCATAAATGTCTTAACTCTGAATTTACTTCGGACTCATTCTCGAATACGAAATGAATAAAAGTGTGGGACATTAACACACATGAATGCGCTTCCCGCACTGCGCCAGCACATAATTTTACATGCTCACAATCATGTTGTTCTAAAACTCAAAACTGAGTTCTACTTTAACAAAAAAAAAAAATGGATATGGCGTTACTAATACGAAAATGAAACAATACATAACGGAACATTACAACATACAAACTATACATTTTATTAGATCATTTCACCAACCTTTCTGTGCAGCGCCTCGCCTCCATTGGCCATCAGCCCCAGCCGGCTATTCCATTGGAATTTATCTCCTCATATTCTCCATTTTAATAGGTATTATGGAAATACTGTTTCTTAAATTTACACTTGACATTTTTATCGGTATTTTTAAATTAACTATATTCACAAATTGCACTCTGACTAGCACAAAAATCACTTCTTCTGACACACGGATTTGCGTTATTGAACACGTACTTATTGCAGTTCTCTTCCACACGGTCCGTAAAACTGCAGTGCGTCTTACTTTCACGCCCGGGGTGTTGAAGCGGTCGTCAACCCAGGTAATTCATCTCAATCACCCGTCTACCCTTGGCTGAAAGGAACGTTACCATCCAATATAAAATCTGTTTGGCTGCACATTTAACCTCGCTCTCTGAACCTAAATATCACCTTCATAAAGCTGTAATGGCCTTTCATGTCGACGAGCGATACAGGTCCAAACACTAACTGCCTAATTAGACTTGAGTTTCAGTCATTTACATTGTGAAGTTTACTGGTTCAAAAGTTACTGTGAACTTATTGTTCTCCACTCCTATCCAATAACTTTAGCGTACTTATAGAGAACGTTTCAGAGCTCAAAACTCGTGGCGCGACGCAAAGTGTCGCAGACCAAGTCCGCACAACTTCGACAGAAAGAGCAATTAGCCTCGTTCGCTGTAAGCAAACGCTGTGGCGGTAAACTTCCCTCGCAATCCCGAATCGGCCAGGTCCTTTCTGCGATCCTGCAGGACTTTTCCGCTGGAAAATAGTTGGTCTGGTTCCAAAAATCCAGGCCATTTCACTTGAGCTACAGACATAATTTTCTCTTCATACATAGGCTACTGGCCGAAATTCCATGAGCGTGGGTAGATCTATATTCTCATCCTAAGACGGAATAGCCATGCTGTTACACGAAAATAATGTGTGCAGTTAACCTTGTCATCACCTATCTTTACACGAGCCGAATTCAAGTTTACAGAGGTCTTATTCTTGATTACTTCTTTTTATCCAGAAAAATCACCTTTAATACTAACATTCTGTAGCTTCAATTCTAAATACGCCGTAATTTCTTCAATTTTATCGAAAAAAAAACTGCTTCAACAACGCGAAACGTCGCGGATTGTGTGTGCTTCCGCTTCCTTGGGAATAAATTTAGTGGAGAACTGCTGTTACCTACGAGACTGACCGAGCTCGATAACTGCAGTCGCCTAAGTGCGGCCAGTATCCAGTATTCGGGAGATAGTGGGTTCGAACCCCACTATCGGCAGCCCTGCAGATGGTTTCCTGTGGTTTCCCATTTTCACTCCAGACCATGGCCGCTACCTTCCCACTCTTAACTCTTTTATGTCTCATCGTTGCCGTAAGATCTATATGTGTCGGTGTGACGTAAGGTAAGGGTGTACAGTATTCTGCCCGAAGACAGGTCCGCAGAGGTGTACCTGAGCCGGAGTTTACACACGGTAGGGTGGCCAGTTCCTTTCCGCTCCTCCATTCCCTTAACCCCACCAACAGCGCGCGGCAATCCATCCAAATCTTGACCACGTCCAATGTTGCTTAACTTCGGAGATCTCACGGGACCCGGTGTTTCGACACGGCTACGGCCGTTGGCTGTGCGACGTAAAGCAACGTGCAAAAGAAACGAAAACAAAATAAGATTGGAGACTCAGGTTCCCTCTCTTCTGCAAACAGTAAACACACGGCCTTCGACCAAATATTGATCTTCTTCAAACGATCACAGAACAAAATATGGAGAAAGGGTTACGTTCTTTTCCAGAACTCAAAATAACGATACTTTCCACATGGAAGATTTAGAAATTGGTTTCAATATAGAAAGGTATTTTTACGAGTTTCAGTACTGATTTTCTCTTAAACTGTAATTTTGCTTTCCAAAATGCAGAATCTAATTCGGTCCAAAATTCATTGTCTTAACTTTTACGTACACAAGTGCTGCCCACGTAGTTTTACCGCCACTGATTATCACCACAAACATCAGCCTCTTGAAATGCCAATTACTTTACAAGACCACTATCGTTCATGGTACATACTGGTTCGCCATTCAATTCATTTCCTGTGGCAGTGCTCTGCAGGGAATTGAAACGTGCTCAGTAGACAAACAACGCTCTGCACATGCCGCCAACAATAGGTTGTAATCCCCGAGTAGAGAGTGTTAACGGTGGCACAAATAACAGTTTCATAACTAACAATTCAGACGAGAGCTAGACAATGATTCTAACCCATAACGTACAAGTCTTGAGAACAACAATATTACGAAATACAAAGAACTGTGAACACCAATTAGCGATAGGTTATCAGTTCGTAGAAAGGACGCGGACTCGAAGTCTTGTTCAGACGTGATTTTGATGCAAATAAAGAAACTGCCAGCAAATACCGCTTAAGGGAACCTGGACCCTGAAAATGATCAAATTTTGGATTTTAGGTTTATTATGAAATACAATACTACAGCTTTTCCTCTTTAAAATGACGCATTAATCTTCCCGATAGCTCAACTCAAAGTATTAAAACATATTTTCTGAATTATGTGCTGTAGTGGGTGTCTCAACACATACAATTTCCATGGACACGTGTTCAATGAAAACATCCCTATTCAAATTACCCGGTCTTTCCGAAGATATATTAATTACTAGAAAGATACCCGTGCTTCGCTACGGTATTATACTGAAATTTATAATTGAATGCTTATTGTTTTAGATATATAATCCGCCGAAATTCGCGATCTAACTCGTTTTCTGAGAGAATCCGCCAAAATTCGCCATCTGACTCGTTTTCTAAGAGATTACGGCAAGGTTCCTCCCAATTTTTCAATCTTTCTTTCCAGCAATCGATTTCGTACTTCCCGGGCTAGGTCCAGGTATTCCACCCGGACAGTTGGGTTCCTAAATCTTTGCCATCATTTCCTATAAGCATTTTAATATGGATCAAATCCTTGAGGAGATCCGGCGTGGTACCGTCTTGGGTGCCTTGGCGGTACTGAACCCGCGGCCGAACAGCAATCGTAGTCATTACCCAGCCAGGAAACGTTTCCAGCGCGGTCCGCACATTTTGACGACGGTCCAGAACATTATTATTATTATTATTATTATTATTATTATTATTATTATTATTATTATTATTATTATGGACCTCGCAGCAACATGCAAGACCGCTACTTGGCGGTAAATTAGATCTGCTGCCATTGTCATTGTTGAGAATGTGACCAGCACCATTGTCGCGCGTAGGCAAGTGTGAGGGATTTCTGGCGATACGAATGACATACTTCCGTGCGTTAAGACCTTATTATAGAGGAGAACCATTGGACGGTCAATCTCATTCCTATCGTTTATTTCAAAGGTGTTTAAATTTTTATTTATATGCCAGGAGAATCTACTGTAATCTAAGAACGTTCTCCGAAGGAAAAGATGGCTCTTGAAAACGAACCCAGGAAAGATTAAAAAGATCGGATTATGATCAGAATAAGTACATCGAAAATCTACAGCCTGTTTCCAGTCATTCGACAGGGTCAGGAATGGAATGAATAAAGCCCCCATCCAGCGGCGACAATAGGAATTGTGCCGGCTGCCGAAGCCTGTCGCACTCCTCTGGGGCAATGGATACTGAATGATAAATGAAATGAAATTATATTGTACAGTGTTGCTGGAATGAATGATGACAGGGAAAACCGGAGTATCCGGAGAAAAATCTGCCCCGCCTCCGTTTTGTTCAGCACGAATGTCACATGGAGTGACCGGGATTTGAACCACGGAACTCAGCTGTGAGAGGCCGGCGCGCTGCCGCCTGAGCAACGGAGGCTCCTTATAAGTACATTATGAACAGTAAAATCAATTGGTCTCGCCTCCTTTTACACCCCACCACCGTTAAGTTTATTTACTCCCACCCCTCAACAAATAATTAAAAGAAGGCGTGTTTCTTTCTGTTTAAAGGAGATTCAAAACACCAATGTTCACGTCTATTACCTTCAGTTTTGAGATATAATTATCCTCATAAAAATAATTCACTTTTGTTTCACTTCCTTTCACACTCCTCCCCCACCTTAATTTTCCGGCAAAAATACTTGTTTATTTAATAGTAAAGGATCTTCTAAATACCAATTATCACGACTCTAACTTCTTCAGTTTTTGTTTTATGTGTACTCATGAAAGGAATTCAACTCCTTTTCTCTCCCGCCGCCCAAGATGATTCCCCACCCTCCAAAAACAAGTTTTTCCTTGTATTTAAAGGAGATCCAAATACCAATTTTCACGCCTGTAACAACTTTAGTTTTTATTA
This sequence comes from Anabrus simplex, assembly GCF_040414725.1. NCBI lineage: Eukaryota > Metazoa > Arthropoda > Insecta > Orthoptera > Tettigoniidae > Anabrus > Anabrus simplex. The sequence continues at coordinate 1,049,741,307 of NC_090266.1, forward strand.
GATGTAAGTATTCTCATTCAATTAAGTCAATTAATTTTTCAATTCTTTCAACCCCCCGCCCCCTTCATTGGATTTTCCGAGAATACGTGTTTCTTTACTTTTAAAGCAGATTCCAAATATCAAATTTCACGTCTGTAACATCTACATTTTTGAGATATCAGTAGCATAATTAAAAGAATTCAATACCATTTTCAGTCACTTTTACCCTCCCTCCTCCACCCAAGTGGTATTTCGGAAAACTAAAAATACACGCTTCTTGATTTTTAATAGAGATAAAAATACCATTATTCACTTCTGTAACATTTTAGGTTTTTTGAGATTTACCGTAGAAATTCTCACTTAAAAATTTCACCCCTCTTTTAGTTCCCCTGAAGTGGAGTTTCCAAAAACAAATCACCTATGTTTCTTTACATTTACAGGAGATTCCAATACCACTTTTTACGTCTGTAACATTTTACGTTTCTCAGGTATTCTGTAGATATAGTCTTTCAAAAAATTCACACCAATTTGTCACTCCTGCTTAACCGCAATTAATTGGATTTTCCAAAAAATACTTGTTTCTTTATTTTTAAAGGAGATCCCATATACAAATTTTCAGTTCTGTAATATCTTCAGTTTCTGAGTTATATGTAGCCTCATTAAAGGCATTCAACCCATTTTTCAACCTTTGTCACCCTTCCTATTGGGATTTTCCGAAAAAAAAATACGTGTTTCTTTATTTTTAAAGGAGATTCTAAATACCAATTTTTACATCTATAAACTTTAAAAGTTATGAGATGTAGATACACTCATTTTAAAAATTTACCCCTTTTTACCCCCCAAAATTTGGATTATCCAAAAGCAAAAAAAATTGTTTCTTTATTTTTAAAAGAGATCCCAAATTCCTATTTTCAGGTCTGTAATATCTTCAGTTTCTGAGATATAAGTATACTCATACTTGGATTTTCCAAACACGAAAAAAAGACCTGTTTCTTTATTTTTGAAGTAGATCCCAAATACCAATTTTCAGGTCTGAATTATCTTCAGATTCTGAAATATAAGTAGCCTCATTAAAAGTATTCAATCCATTTGTCAACCTTTGCCACTCTTCCTATTGGGATTTTTCGGAAAAAAATACGTATTTCTTTATTTTTAAAGGAGATTCTAAATACCAATTTTTACATCTATACACTTTAAAAGTTTTGAGATGTAGATACAGTCATTTGAAAAATTCACCCCCTTTTCACCCCCCATGAATTGGATTTTCCAAAAATCAAGAAATACATGTTTCTTTATTTTTAAAATCCCAAACACCAATTTTCAGGTCTGTAGTATCCTCAGTTTCTGAGATATAACTATCCTCATTAAAGGCATTCATCCCCATTTTCACCCCTTTTCACCCCTCCTATTGGGATTTTCCGAAAACAAAAAAATACATGTTTCTTTTTTAATGAAGATCCTAATACCAATTTTTACATCTGTAAACTTTAAATTATATTTATTTATTACAACTTGCTTTACGTCGCTGCGACACAGATGGGTCTTATGGCGACGATGGGATAGGAATGGCCTAGGAGTTGGAAGGAAGCGGCCGTGGCCTTAATTGAGGTACAGCCCCAGCATTTGCCTGGTGTGAAAATGGGAAACCACGGAAAACCATCTTCAGGGCTGCCGACAGTGGGATTCGAACCCACTATCTCCTGAATACTGGATACTGGCCGCACTTAAGCGACTGCAGCTATAGATATAGATGCACTCATTTTAAAAAATCACCCCCGTTTTCACCCTCCCATTAATTGGATTTTCCAAAAATAAAAAAATACGCGCTTCTTTATTTTTAAAAGAGATCAAAAGTACCAATTTTCAGGTCTGTAATATCTTCAGTTTTTGAGATATAAGTACCGGTATCCAGATTAAAGGCATTCAACCCCTTTTTCAACCTTTTTCACCCCTCCTATTGGGATTTTCTGAAAACAAAAAATACGTTTTTCCTTATTTTTAAAGAAGATTCTAAATACAAATTTTTATATCTATAAACGTTTAAAGTTTTGAGATATAGATAAACTCATTTTAAAATTTCACCCCTTTTTCCACCCCCTTAGCGAAGGAATATCCAAAAATTCTCCCTTAGCGAGCACCTACATCTTAATATGAATGTATCCCCAAAATTTCATTCCTTTACGTCCAGTAGTTTTGGCTCGGCGATGATGAACCAGTCAGTCAGTTAGGACAAGTTACTTTATATATACTGTACTAGCAAGATACCCGTGCTTCGCTACGGTATTATATTGAAATTTATAATTGAATGCTTATTGTTTTAGATATATAATCCGCCGAAATTCGCGATCTGACTGGTTTTCTATTATTTTACAGCACGTTTCCTCCTATTTTTCAATCTTCCTTTCCAGCAGTCGATTTCTTACTTCCCGGGCTGGGCTCAGGTATTCCTTCCGGTCAGTTGGGTCCGTAAATATTTGCCATCTTTTCCTATAATCATTTTAAATATGGATAAAATCCTTCAGGATATCCGACGTGGTGTCATATTGGGTGCCTTGGCGGCACTGAACCCGCGACTGGACTTCATTCTTAGTCATTACCCATCCAGGAGCCGTTTCTAGCGCGGTCCGCACATTTGACGACGGTTCGGCACATTCTTCTTCTTCTACTTCTTCCTCTTCTTCTTCTTCTTCTTCTTCTTCTTCGTATTATTATTATTATTATTATTATTATTATTATTATTATTATGTGTTGCTGGAATGGCTGATGACAGGGAAAACCGGAGTATCAGGAGAAAAACCTGTCCCGCCTCCGTTTTGTCCAGCACGAATGTCAAATGGGGTGACCGGGATTTGAACCACGGAACCCAGCTGTGAGAGGCCGGCGCGCTGCCGCCTGAGCAACAGAGGATCCTTATAAGTACATTAATAACAGTAAAATCAATTGGTCTCACCTCCTTCTACACCCCACCGCCGTTAAGTATATTTACCGCCACCCTGCCCCCCCCCCCAAAAAAAAAGAAATTAAAAGAATGCTTGTTTCTTTATGTTTAAGGGAGACTCCAAACACCGATGTTCACGTCTATTACCTTCAGTTTTGAGATATAAGTATCCCCATAAAAATAATTTACTTTCTTAACTTTATTTCACAATACTCCCTCCCCCCCCCCCCAAGTGAATTTTCCCGCAAAACATACTTGTTTCTTTAATAGTAAAGGATCTTCTAAATACCAATTATCACGACTCTAACTTCTTCAGTTTTTGATTTATGTGTCCTCATGAAAGGAATTCAACTCCTTTACACTCCCGCCCTCCAAGATGGTTTCCCCACCAAAACGCGTTTTTCTTTGTTTTTAGGAGATCCAAGAACGAATTTTCACGTCTGTAACAACTTTAGTTTTTATTAGATGTCTGTATTCTCATACAATTAAGTCAATTAATTTTTCAATTCTTTCACACCCCCTCCCCCTTCATTGGATTTTCCGAGAATACGTGTTTCTTTACTTTTAAAGCAGATTGCAAATAACAAATTTAACGTCTGTAACATCTACATTTTTGAGATATCAGTAGCCTAATTAAAAGAATTCAACACCATTGTCAGTCACTTTTACCCCCGCCTAAGTGTTATTTCCGAAAACTAAAAATACACGTTTCATTATGTTTAATAGGGATAAAAAATACCATTTTTCACTTCTGTAACAAGTTAAGTTTTTTTTTAGATATACTGTAAAACTTCTCATTTCAAAATGTCACCCCCTTTGAGTTTCCCTTAAGTGGAGTTTCCAAAAACAAATCTCCTATGTTTCTTTACATTTACAGGAGATTCCAAACACCCACTTTTTACGTCTGTAACATTTTACGTTTCCAAGATATTCTGTAGATATAGTCTTTCAAAAAATTCACCCCAAATTGTCACTCTTGTTTAACCGCCATTAATTGGATTTTTCAAAAACTAAAAAATGCGTGTTCCTTTATTTTTAAAGGAGATCCCATATACAAATTTTCAGTTCTGTAATATCTTTCGTTTCTGAGATATATGTACCCTCATTAAAGGCATTCAACCCATTTTTCACCCTTTTACACCCCTCCTATTAGGATTTACAGGAAACAAAAAAATACGTGTTCCTTTATTTTTAGAGGAGATTCTAACTACCAATTTTTACATCTGTAAATTTTAAAGTTTTAAGATGTAGACACACTCATTTTAAAAAATTAACCCCCATTTTCACCCCCCAATATTTGTATTTTCCAAAAACGAAAAAATACGTGTTTCTTTACTTTTAAAGTAAATCCAAAATACCAATTTTCAGGTCTGTAATATCTTCAGGTTCTGAAATATAAGTAGCCTCATTAAAGGCATTCAACCCATTATTAACACTTTTACACCCTTCCTATTGGGACTTTCCGAAAACAAAAGAGTACGTGTTTCTTTATTTTTAAAGGAAATTCTAAATACCAATGTTTACATCTATAAACTTTAAATGTTTTGAGATATAGATACACCCATTTTAAAAAATCACCCCCTTTTCACCCCCCCCCCATTAATTGGATTTTCCACAAACAAAACATACGTGTTTCTTTATTAAAGGAGATCCCAAACACCAATTTTCAGGTCTGTAATATCTACAGGTTCTGAAATATAAGTAGACTCATTAAAGGCATTCGACTCCTTTTTCAACCTTTTCCACCATTCCTATTAGGATTTTCCGAAAACAAAATATACGTGTTTCTATATTTTTAAAGGAGATTCTAAATGCCAATTTTTACATCTATAACCTTTAAAAGTTTTGAGATATAGATACACTCATTTTAAAATATTACCCCCTTTTCACCCCCCCTTAATTGGGTTTTCCAGAAACAAATAAATGCGTGTTTCTTTATTTTTAAAGGAGATCGCAAATACCAATTTTCAGGTCTGTAATATCTTCAGTTTCTGATATATAACTAGCCTCATTAAAGGCATTCAACCTCTTTTTCACCCCTTTTCACTCCTCCTATTGCGATTTTCCGAAAACAAAAAAATACGTATTTCTTTATTTTTAATGAAGATTCTAAATACCAATTTTTACATCTGCATACTTTAAAAGTTTGTAGATATAGATTCACTCATTTTAAAATTTCACCCCTTTTCACCCTCCCATTAACTGGATTTTCCAAAAACAAAAAAATACGTGTTTCTTTATTTTTAAAAGAGATCAAAAGTACCAATTTTCAGGTCTGTAATATCTTCAGTTTCTGAGATATAAGTACCGGTATCCTGATTAAAGGCATTCAACCCATTTTCCCGCATTTTCACCCTTTTACACCCCTCCTATTGGGATTTTCTGAAAACAAAAAAATACTTGTTTCCTTATTTTTAAAGAAGATTCTAAATATCAATTTTTACATCTGTAAACTTTCAAAGTTTTCAGATATAGATACACTCATTTTAAAATTTCACCCCTCTTTTCACCCCCTTAGCGACGGAATATCCAAAAATCCTCTCTTAGCGAGCACCTACATCTTAATATGAATATATCTCCAAAATTTCATTACTTTATGTCCAGTAGTTTTGGCTCGGCGATGATGAATCAGTCAGTCAGTCAGTCAGTCAGTCAGTCAGTCAGTCAGTCAGTACAAGTTATTTTATATGTATAGATACTAGCAAGATACCCGTGCTTCGCTACGGTATTATACTGAAATTTATAATTTAATTCTTATTGTTTTATATATAATCCGCCGAAATTCGCGATCTGACTGGTTTTCTGAGAGAATCCGGCAAAATTCGCGATCTGACTCGTTTTCTAATAGATTACGGCAAGTTTCCTCCCATTTTTCAATCTTTCTTTCCAGCAATCGATTTCGTACTTCCCGGGCTAGGTCCAGGTATTCCACCCGGTCAGTTGGGTCCCTAGATAGCCCCGAATACACGTTCACAATAATAGTAAATAAATAAATAAATAACTAATAATAAACGCAGTCCAACCCAAGCCACCACCCTCCACCACATACAAAATAAAATGAAATGAACACCTCATCAGCCTGTTCTATGTTTACAATCTGCTGCTGGTGTTGCAACTTGCTGCTTGTTATCACTCACACGTACCCACTCATCACGCGACCTTCTTGCTTCAGCAATTCCATCACCTCTATTGTTCCCTGACCTACTCCAAAATAAGCTACACCAGCAACATTACACTATTGCATACCAAACCAGCCATGACACTAACATTGCATTCAATCTTTCAGATTCCACCTCCTATAGTACAAGTCTAAATAATAACAACAATATTCCGTCATAACATTCCAATCCATCATACCACAGCTTTTACCAATCAGCGTTAACATTGCTTCATATCATTTCAATCCGCCATAACACTCCATAATAAAATTACCTCTCCATCTCCCAAAAATTTCGACCATGCATAACAAATACCAATCACGCCTATACCAACACCTCTCCAACATCATACTCCTTCCTCCTCTCCATACAAACAAACCACAATTTACAAAATTGTAATAAAATCACCTCCCTCCAGCTCCAAAAATTCAATACTCATACCAGACACCAATACAATAATACTCTCTCCCAACTTCCATGAATTCGGCCGTAAATAAACCATCTCAATACCATACCATACATCACCCAATCATACATACTAAGCCTCCAATGCTTCCGACACCATATCTCAGCAATACAACACATACCAACACCTCTCCAACATCATATTTCTTCCTCCTCTCCATACAAACAAACCAAAATTTACAAAATGACAATAAACTCACCTCTATCCAGCTCCAGAAATTAAATACTTATACCAGACATCAATACAATAATACCACCTCCCAACTCCCACGAAGTCAACCATAAATAAACCATCTCAGTACCAAACCATACATCACCTAAATACTAAACCTTCAATACTTCCCACACCACATTTCAGCAATACAGCACCAACTCCACATTATATACCACCTCTACTTATATCACCACTTCTCCCACACTACATTCCAACGATATAACACTTTTCCAACACCACATTTACCACCACTCCTCCAACTCCAAATATCACAATAAATATATCACTTCACCATTACCACATCTCAGCCTTCACCAATTATTTACCATCATAACCTAATGAAATTACAATGAATAACCAATACCAGTCACGCATATACCAACACCTTTCCAACATATTTCTTCCTCTTATACCACTTCTCCATTACCATATTTATACCACCACTCCTCCAACTCCACATATCAACAATAAATATACCACTTCACCATTGCCACATTTCAGCCTTCACAAATAATTACCATCATAACCTAATAAAATTACAATGAATAACAATTACTAACATATCATAAAACAAACAGACCATGCAATCCTGCCCTCTTACCCAACTCCACCTAACTAAGTACTCAGTCCCTATCTTCCCTAATCCATTAGAATTTTAACATACTATCCCCTTCCCTTATACAGATAACTATTCCACCCCCCTATTCCCCTGCCCACCCTCTAACTCACTCTCCTTCATTTTACTCTCGCAGGCCTTTTTTGTCGCACAAAAATACCTGTTCAATTCACCCCCTTTTTCCCATTGTTTAATAATCCATCTCAGTATTGCGTTCTCATCTCCTCTCCCCAGTATTTCCCGATGCTCGGCACTCAATAATCCATGTCTTAACCCCCTCGTTACCTCACAGTCTCTTAGCAAGTGAAACTCATCATTTACATCTCCACAAAGTACACACCTTGTCTTATCCCTGCCTTGTAACCAGCCTTTATTCCTTGGCAGACCTAAAAGCCACCACATCATCCCATATCGTTTTGACCTATCGACGTATCTAATATTCAACCCTGCTATCTCCTCTATTTTCGTCAAAACAGTCAGCGAATTTCTTAGTCTGCTTTCCCCCAATAATTTCTGCCTATGGATATCTCTAATTCTCCTTTCCAGTATATTCATCCCTCTCACTTCTGTCTTTGACCAAACCTCCCCCCACAGGTGTCCTAATCCTATCCTCTCCAAATATCCCTTTATTTTTTCTAACCATCCACCCTTATACATGCTCTTAAATTGCTGTACATATGCTGCCTGTAAAACTCTCCCACCTTCCTGTCTTTTTAAATTCATCCAATATCTAACTATTCTTTTCACACCCTCTGATTCCAAATCCTCCCCACACATTAATTCCGCCCCTACATTTGCTGTACACCTCGGTAAGCCCATCACTAACTTGGCAAAACTACTAACAATCCTTCTTAGTTCCTCTCTTTTCTCATCCAGCCCCCAAACTTCTGCTCCGTATAATACCCTCCCCACGATTACCGACCTGAACACGAGTCTCAGTGTTTTGTAACTGATCCCCGGGTACTTGAGTAGCAAATTTCTGACTGAGGCTAAGGCTGCCAATCCTCTATATTTCATTCTTTTGATCTGGTCACTCCAGGTTCCTTTATCATTAAAAATAACTCCTAGATATTCCAGCTTCCTTACCTGTTCCAATCTTTCTCCCTGAATTACCCAATTCCCTTCTATCTTTCTTCTTTTGTTCACCTGTACTACCAATATTTTAGACTTATTTCCATTAATTTTCAATCCCCATTTCCTCGCAAATAGCATCACTGACTCTAAGGCCCTATTCATCGCCCCTGAAGTTAACGTCATCAATAACACATCATCCGCAAATATCAGTCCTGGCACTTCCAAACCATTAATTACTGGTACAGCCCAATTTTCTGCCCCAAACCCCTCTAAAATATCGTTGATAAATAAAATAAACAGTATGGGCGATAACTTGCATCCTTGTTTTAAACCCACCTTGGACTCTAATGGTCCACTCATTCTCCCTTCTCCCAATTTTACACAAAACCTGACGTCCCTATATATTCCTTCCACTGCCCTCAACATCTTCTCCGAAATCCCTAACCTACCTAATTTCTCTAGTAGGGCCTCTCTATTTACCTTATCAAAAGCTTTCTCAAAATCTATTGCTGCTACATAAACCGTACTTCTATCCATATTCTTATACTTTTCTAAAATAGTCTTTACTATCATTATATTATCCACTGCTCTTTTCTTTTTCCTAAATCCCCCTTGGTAATCTGTCAAAATTTCATTTTCTTCCGCCCACCCGCTTATTCTGTTCGCTAGCACCCCAGTATATATTTTACTCAAAGAATCCAACAGAGATATACCTCTATAACTATTCACATTGTTCCTACTACCCTTTCCCTTGTATATAGGGCATATAATTCCTGTTTCCCATTCCCTAGGATAATTTCCTCCCTCGAATATCCTATTGAATAGTTTCACCATGCCCTCTATCATTATCTCATTTTTACTAATTTCCTTCCAAAACTTATTATTTATACCATTACACCCCCCGGCCGACTTCGCTCTGGCTCTGCTTATCACTCCCCGGATTTCCTCTCTTGTGATTTCTTTATCCAAGTCATAAATTGCCACTCCCCTATTCCTCCAAATTACTTCTTCTCCCGAACCTCTCCATCTATCACCCCCCTTTTTTCCTAGTAATTCATCGAAGTGCCTGACCCATTGCACTTCCTCAATACTCGTTCTCTCCATATTCCTTCCACCCTTCATAATTCTATTAATCTTATCCCAGACTCTCTCAAAATTATTAGTCTTGCAGTCATTATTTATGGCTTCCATTTGTTCCTCTAACCACGTCTTTTTTGTCTCAGAGATTTTCTTTTTATACTCCTTCCTCATTCTACAGAAAAACTCCCTTTCTTGGCTCCCACCTTTCCTTCTATATTCTCCTAACGCGTCCAACACCTTTCTCCGCAATCCTTCACACTCCCTATTAAACCATTCTTCTCCCTCTTTCTTATTTCCTTTTCTAGCTTTCACCTTCTGCGCTATCATCTTTATTGGATGTAGCAACAATTCCAAGGCTTTATCAGTATCATTCTCTTCTAACGCCCCTTCCCACCCATATTTCAGAAGATGTAGCTCCTCCTTTACTACCCTATTCCAATCCCGGCCCACCTTCTCTGTCCATTTGTACTTATTATAACCCCTCCCTCGTTTATCCTTTGTCTCATTTTCCTTCATTGTACACTTCTCTTCCTCTCTTTTCAGCATAACCCTCACCGGGAAATGGTGTGACTCAATCCAATCTCCTATTTCCATACTTACAACTTCCTCAATCATCCCTTCCGAGCTCAAAACCATATCTATCACACTACCCCCTTTCTCCGTAACATATGTCAATTTCCCCGTCCTGTCGCCCTCTATCCACCCATTCAGAATATACAAGTTTCCCACAGCACACATCTCTAGGAGCTTCTCTCCATAACTATTTGTAATTTTGTCCTCACTCCTTCTGCTTTCTAACAAACACATTCCATCCTCCCTACTATAAACTGGGCTCTGTTCTCCTATTCTCGCGTTCCAATCCCCAAATAACAACATATCCTCCTCCCCTGGATACATTCCCCTTATCCTACCAATATCCACCAATAACTCTTCAAAAAAATATTTATTTGCATATTCTGAATTACTAGGGTGGCAGTAAACAAAAGCTAGATTTATTTTCTTCCTCCATCCCTCTCTCCCTCCCAAATTCAATCTCAGCCATATGGTTTCCATCATATCGGTCTCTATATCCTCTACTCTTTCACTAATTTCTTCCCTAATTAGAACTATCATCCCTCCTGGTGCTCGTCCCTTATTCCTCTCTTTTCTTCTATATTTATATTTTATCTCAAACCCCTTCCATGCAATCTCCCTCCCTGTTTCCAACCACGTCTCCAAGAGTGCCACAACATCGAAACTTTCAATTACTTCCCTAACTTTCTTGTTTCCTAATTTGCTCCTTACTCCTTCAATATTCACACATCCTATCTTCCAATATTGTTATAACTTTCCCTCCCTCCCTTCTAGGTCTCCCCCTCTATTCTTACTTCTAGTATTTATCGACCTCTCTCCCTCTGTATCCTCCATCCCTTTACGTACTTTTCCCCATATGTCTTTTAAGCTCTTACTCCTGACTTTACTCATAATTTTTTTACCTTCTTGTCGATCTGTCTCCTCTTGACCTTTCTTGTTCACTACACCACTGCACCCTGCACTCACCCTTTCTTGCTGCTCACCCCCACTCTCCCCCTCACTATTTTGGACTTCTGAATCCACCTCCCTTTGTCCTTTCTTGCTCACTGCACCTCTACACTCTCCTCTCCCAGTTTCTTGCGGCCCACTCTCACCGTCCACTTCACTATCTTGGTCTTCTGTCTCCCGGCTGCACTGCCCATTCTCTTCCGAGATGCCCTGCTCTCCTGCCACGTCCCTCCTCCTCTTCTTTTCTTCTTTCTTCTTCCCATCTTGCCTTGTCCTCTCACCACTCTCAACCCTCTCGTTTTCGTCCATTTCCTTTAGCTTAGTCACTGAATGAACTCTGACCCATCGCCCGTTTGTCACCTCCAACCTCAGACCTCTTATTCGGGCCTTTAGCCCCTGGTTCCTCGCTCTCCATAGGTGCCTATTCAAGATCTTCGCGTTTTCACTTCCTTCTCTTCCCATGTCTCCTTTCACCCCTATTTTCCGCCCTTGTAAATTCTTGCTGTTCCTTAACACAGAATCTGCCATTAAGGTTGAGAACAATTTAACCCTAATTGGCCTCCGACCTTTGATTTTACCAACTCTCTCTACATCATCAATGTCTACCTCACTAAAGTTTATCTTCATAACATCACGTATAGCTTCCACCACCTTAAATATCAGCTCAAACTTGCTCTCTCTCGCCCCTTCCTCAATTCCATATATAAATATGGCTTTTTTCAATCTCTCCTGCCTGTACCCCTCCGCTTCTTTCTTCAACTTCATCACCTCATCTTTCAGATGTTTCACTTCCCCTCTCAATAACTCGATTTCTTTCTCGTTATTGACCACTCTCCTGCTCGATTCCTCTGTCTTCGTTTCAAGCCATTTCTTCATGTTCCCTATCTCCCTTCTCTGCTCCTCCATCATGTCTTTTATTTCCTGCACCTTATCCCATTGACACTTCTCCTGCATAACTTCACTTACAACCACCCTGAGTGCGGCCAAATCCTCCGTACTATATTTTCCACTGGTATTTGGGCCTGGGTTTACTTCCACCCCCCCAATAACCAGTAACACTGCTATCACTGTCACCACCAGCACCGCTTCACTCATTTTCAATCCGCCCGTCACCAATCCACTCCTGGCCTCCTTCTTCTGCCTTGCCTGCCATTTCCCAATAGCGGCCCGGTACTGTTCAATGCCGACCATGTTTACAGCACGCACTTCGCAACGCAACCTCTCTCCTCGACCGCTCGAGCTAGACTGCGGGTCCCTAGATATTTGCCATCTTTTCCTATAAGAATTTTTAATACGGATCAAATCCTTGAGGAGATCCGGCGTGGTGTCCTCTTGGGTGCCTTGGCGGTACTGAACCCGCGGCTGGACTGCATTCTTAGTCATTACCCGTCCAGGACCCGTTTCCAGCGCGGTCTGCACATTTGACGACGGTCCAGAACATTATTATTATTATTATTATTATTATTATTATTATTATTATTATTATTATTATTATTATTATTATTATTATTATTATTATTATTGTACCGGGCGGTACACCTCCACGCCGCTAATTCAAATATTGCGCCAGTTGAAACTCCTCTACAGGAGAAAGCCTGAACTTTAACAAACTGTATTAACTCAACGGTTTCTCGGAAGATGTCTCTACTGTAAATTTGGTTTTTTTGAAAGGTTCTGAACTGTGTCTATTTCGAATTGTGTTTGTTTTGCCCTGTATCAAGAAGTGTGGACATTCACTTCTAGATGTCTCTACAGAGAAATGACTACGATTATGCACTCTGGTGCGAAGTGATGGAACTGTTTTTTTTAAAGAAAACTTGTATCCATAAGTTTGTTCGTTGCTAAATTTCTTTCTTTCAGTTTTGGGTTGGCAATATTGATCTCTGTTTCCGCCAGTTTTGAATTCAGCCAATCCCGAATTTTCTAAATTAATTTTCCTCCAATCCTAGGTTTCTTGTTCATGTTGGTGTTAGCCAATAAAGCGAAAGGGTGTGTCTTCTCATTCCTGAGAGGTCTCGAATGTTCCACGAGGGTATATAAACTAATGATTTTCTTGTCTCCACGCCACTTCAGTAACATATTTCGCAGCGTGTGAATATGTAGTAGGGGGCGGGAAGCGCCTCTTTCTTCAAGCAGCCGTTCATCTACAAGGTAATGGCCTGTTAACATCTTCATTTCTTGCTAGCTCAGCAGTTTAACTCTCGGGGAGGGTTCGAAGCCTTTAATATGTAACCTTTTCCTTTGAAAAGTAAATTTCCTTTCTGTGCATGTAAAAACTTCAAATCTCTTTTACTATAAAGCGGGGATAGAGAGTGCTTCACCCTCTCGAATTCCCCTTCATTGTGAATTTGAGGTGACTATGTTTCATAACCGGTTTTCTCTTCCTTCTTAAAGCCTTAAACTTATTTTGCTGACTAGTCACCTCCATAGATTGGGATTAGCCCCTGTATTATCGGCCTAACGCCACATAGGTTTTTAGACAAAAACGTTGTGTAGGAGTGCAAGTTATCGCCTCCATTCTATTTTTCATTATGGGCCAGTAACTTAACCTGATGTTTTGTTTTCTTCATGTGAAGGCCCTGTAGGTTGGGTACAAGATACCCCTGTTTCACTGTATGTGTGCCGTGAGGGCAGTTACGAGTGAAGTTTGTTGTGGCCTTTGATAGGTTTGTAAAATTGAGAGCAGGACTGCTCTTTCCTAATTTGATCTCCGCGTGCCTCTAGGAGGCTCAACATTGTAATTAGGGGCAAGTGCTCCTTGGCATGATGGGGTTTTCTGCCCCTTTGTTCTTTTGGTAACTGGGTAAAGTTGAGCTATTCACTCAAAGGTTGTGAGTGTGGGGCTCGAAGCCCAAAACTTGGTAAAAAACCCCTGACGGGAAAAATCATTTTGTACCTGACTTTCATTGTTATTTCACCTAGTGGAAATTGTTGAATGTTGTTATCAGTTATTTGTTGATTTTGAAAAGAAAATATAACCTTTGTTAAAGTTTTAAATTAACTTTAATTTGGTAGTTGAGACCTATTCCAACCCGTACCTTCTTTCACCTCTGCTGTTCCACAGTACCCTCGGAACAATTATTATTGTTGTTGTTGTTCGGGACTCCACAGCAAGATTCAAGACGGCTACTTGGCGGTAAATTAGATCTGCTGCCATTGTCAATGATGACAGTATGACCAGCACCATTATCGCGCGTAGCCAAGTGTGCGGGATTTCTGGTGATACGAATGACATATTCCGTGCATTGTTGACCTTATTATAGAGGTGAACAATTAGACGGTCAATCTCATTCCTATCGTTTATTTCAAAGGTGTTTAAATTTTTATTTATATGCCAGGAGAATGTACTGTGATCTATGAACGTTCTCCGAAGAAAAGGATGGCTCTTGAAAACGAACCCAGGAAAGATAAAAAATGATCGGTTTATGATCGGAATAAGTACATCGAAAATCTACATCCTGTTTCCAGTCAATCGACAGGGTCAGGAATGGAATGAATAAAGCCCCCATCTGGCGGCGGCAATAGGAATTGTGCCGGCTGCCGAATCCTGTCGCACTCCTCTGGGGCAATGGATAATGAATGACAAATGAAATGAAATGATATTGGACAGTGTTACAGGAATGAATGATGACAGGAAAAACCGGAGTATCCGGAGAAAACCCTGTCCCGCCTCCGTTTTGTCCAGCACGAATGTCTCATGGAGTGACCGGGATTTGAACCATATAACCCAGCTGTGAGAGGCCGGCGCGCTGCCATCTGAGCAACGGAGGCTCCTTATAAGTAGGGGCCTACATTATGAACAGTAAAATCAACTATTCTCACCTCCTTTTACACCCCACCGCCGTTAAGTTTCTTTACCCCCCCCCCCCCCAAAAAAAAATAAAAAATAAAAGAAAGGCATGTTTCTTTATGTTTAAAAGATATTCCAAGCACCAATGTTCAAGTCTATTACCTTAAGTTTTGAGATGTAAGTATCCCCATACAAATAATTCACTTTTCACTTCCTTTCACACTGCTCCCCCCCACCAATTGAATTTTCCGGCAAAAACCTTGTTTCTTTAATAGTAAAGGATCTTCTAAATACCAATTATCACGACTCTAACTTCCTCAGTTTTTGATTTGTGTGACCTCATGAAAGGAATTAAACTCCTTTTCAATCCCGCCCCCAAGATGACCCCCCCCCCCAGAAAAAACGCGTTTTTCTTTGTTTCTAAAGGATCCAAATACCAATTTTCACGTCTGTGACAACTTTAGTTTTTATTAGACGTAAGTATTCTCATACAATTAAGTCAATTTTTTTTCAATTCTTTCACCTCCCCCCCCCCACTTTATTGGATTTTTCGAGAATACGTGATTCTTTACTTTAAAGCAGAATCCAAATATCATATTTCACGTCTGTAACATCTTCATTACCGGGCGAGTTGGCCGTGCGCGTAGAGGCGCGCGGCTGTGAGCTTGCATCCGGGAGATAGTAGGTTCGAATCATACTATCGGCAGCCCTGAAGATGGTTTCCCATTTTCACACCAGGCAAATGCTGGGGCTGTACCTTAATTAAGGCCACGGCCGCTTCCTTCCAACTCCTAGGCCTTTCCTATCCCATCGTCGCCATAAGACCTATCTGTGTCGGTGCGACGTAAAGCCCCTAGCAAAAAATCTTCATTTTTGAGATATCAGTAGCTTAATTAAAATAATTCAACACGACTTTCAGTCACTTTCCCCCCCCCCCCCCCCTCCAGCCAAGTGGTATTTTGGAAAACTAAAAATACACGTTTCTTGACTTTTAATAGAGATAAAAAGTACCATTTTTCACTTCTGTAATATGTTAAGTTTTTTAGATATACTGTAGAAATTCTCATTTTAAAATTTCACCCCGTTTTAGTTCCCCTTAAATGAAGCTTCCAAAAACAAACCCCCTTTTTTTCTTTACATTTAAAGGAGATTCCAAATACCACTTTTTACGTCTGTAACATTTTACGTTTCTCAGGTATTCTGTAGATATAGTCTTTCAAACATTTCACCCCAATTTGTCACTCCTGTTTAACCGTCAGTAATTGAATTTTGCAAAAAAAAAAAAAAAAAAAAAATACACGTTACTTTATTTTTAAAGGAGATCCCATATACAAATGTTCAGTTCTGTAATATCTTCGGTTTCTGAGATATATGTATCCTCATTAATGGCATTCAACCCAATATTCACCCTTTTACACCCCTGCTATTGGGATTTTCCGAAAACAAAAAATACATGTTTCTATATTATTAAAGGAGGTTTAAATACCAATTTTTACATCTGTAAACTTTTCAGGTTTTAAGATTTAGATACACTCTTTTTAAAATTTCACCACCCCCTTTTCACCCCCCTATTTGGATTTTCCAAAAACGAAAAAATACCTGTTTCTTTTTTTTAAGTAGATCGCAAATACCAATTTTCAGGTCTGTAATATCTTCAGGTTCTGAAATAAAAGTAGCTCATTAAAGGCATTCAACCCATTTTTCACACTTTTCCACCCTTATTACAGTATAGGGAATTTCCGAAAACAAAAAAGTACGTGTATCTTTATTTCTGAGGGAGATTCTAAATACCAATTTTTACATCTATAATCTTTAAAAGTTTTGAGATATAGATACACTCATTTGAAAAATTCACCCCCTTCTCACCCCCCATTAATTGGATTTTCCAAAAACAAAAAATACTTGTTTCTTTATTTTTAAAGGAGATCCCAAACACCAATTTTCAGGTCTGTAATATCTTAAGTTTCTGAGATATAAGTATCCTCTTGAAAGGCATTCAACCCGCTTTTCCCCCATTTTCACCCCTCTTAATGGGATTTTCCGAAAACAAAAATACGTTTTTCTTTACTTTTGTTGAAGATTCTAAATACCAATTTTTAAATCTGTAAACGTTCAAAGTTTTGAGATATAGATACACTCATTTTAAAAATTCACCCCCTTTTCACCCTCCCATTAATTGGATTTTCCAAAATTAAGAATACGTGTTTCTTTATTTTAAAAGAGATCAAAAGTACAAATTTTCAGGTCTTTAATATGTTCAGTTTCTGAGATATAAGTACCGGTATCCTGATTAAAGGCATTCAACCCCTTTATCACCCTTTTTCACCCGCCTATTGGGATTTTCTGAAAACAAAAATATACGTATTTCCTTATTTTTAAGGACGATTCTAAATACTAATTTTTACATCTGTAAACTATTAAACTTTTGAGATATGGATACAATCATTTTAAAATTTCACCCCCCTTTTCACCCCCTTAGCGATGGAATATCCAAAAATCCTCTCTTAGCGAGCACCTATATCTTAATATGAATGTATCCCCAAAATTTCATTTTTTAATGTCCAGTAGTTTTGGCTCGGCGATGATGAATCAGTCAGTCAGTCAGTCAGTCAGTCAGTCAGTCAGTCAGTCAGTCAGTCAGTCAGTCAGTCAGTCAGGACAAGTTATTTTATAAATATAGATATAGATGTATGGCATATTTCTTGTGTTGGCTTCTTGATTTAACAGGCTATTGTTTTGTCTGCATTTCTGTATTCCTTGGATATCGTTGTTACATGAGTCATTTGGTGGTTTGTTCAAGATTTGTATCGCATTATTTCCATTGTGTAACCGGAACTTATCGAACATACCTTCTTTTAGTATTTTTTTTCTTTTTTTTTTACTATTTGCTTTACGTCGCACCGACACAGATATATCTTACGGCGACGATGGGATAGGAAAGGCCTAGGAATTGGAAGGAAGCGGCCGTGGCCTTAATTAAGGTACAGCCCCGGCATTTGCCTGGTGTGAAAATGGGAAACCACGGAAAACCATCTTCAGGGCTGCCGAGAGTGAGGCTCGAACCCACTATCTCCCGATTACTGGATACTGGCCGCACTTAAGCGATTGCAGCTATCGAGCTCGGTGCTTCTTTTAGTAATAAAGTGTATAAGACGAAGCAGCCACCTTAGAGGTACACTTGTGGAAATGAGACAATTTCTCATACCATAGGAAATGATTTTGAAAATAGTGAGGTTATACATGAAGTGATGTCTACTCCTGTCTATAGTACAAACAAGAAGTTACATGGATCAACTGAAACATACTCCAGTTTATTGGGAGAGTGTATTGATGATGAGGTGAACGGAATATTAACATTTTATTGCTATAAAAGTTGATGGATAATTCAGTATTGTGTAATGAATGTTGCAAAATGGCCTATGTCGCTAAATATCAAGCGACACAAGGGACTTCAAAACGAAATGTGAGTGTAAATAATGTAATTTGGATCAGAATCCCAAAAGATGTGTTCATGAAAATATATACTTTACATTTTGCAGTATATGATTCCATTGCTACATACAACAATGGTAACATTATAAAGACAGATGTGCAGCAGATGGGAGTGATGCCCGGAAAATACATGGTCACTGCTACGATGTCGATGTACAATAAGAGGAAATGGAATGCTGAAAGAAAAGAAAAGGTGTGTGAGAGGCAAATCAGACACAGAATGAAAGGTGTAAAAAAAAAAAAAAAAAAAAAAAAAAAGAATAGATGAGGATATGTCTACTGGCAGTGAAAACCCCTCTGATAGTGCTGGTCTCCACCAGAATGTTAGTTCAACTTTGAATCTCGTTTTCCACAAGTTTACTTTTTGGCCATCTAAGGAACATTTTCTACTAAACTATTAGAGATATGGACCTCAAATTTTCAGGGATTGAAAACAATTCCAATATACACCTTTTGTAGTAGCCCTTTTATCCTAATTAATTGATGACAAATTGTGTGTCAAAGATAGTATGTCAAAAAAGTGTCAATTATTTTCAGCAACAAAATAATGAATATCTTCCCAGAAAATACCAATACATTAAAATCCCTATGGTGCGTGGTGGTAAATAAATGTAATATACTACCGTAAAAGTTTCAACATTCTGATGTTAATAGTTTAGAAGGAAATGTTCCTTACATCTAACATTGGAGGTATAGGAAGGTCCGGGTCCCTTTAAGAAATTTATCTCTCTTTCCTGTTATTCTCAGCTTTCAGTAATGATATCTTTAACCAATGACTTCGGATTTGGCATAATTTGATAAGTTAGTGTTAAATCATTTCATGTTATGTTTAACCATTTTCAGAATTTATGTTGGATAGTGTGCAAGATTAACGCTCTAACAAAGGAACTGTTTGACCTGGACCAGGCAGATGTCAATGGAAATTGGGTGAATGACCAAAACATGTCCCATTTAATGGTAGGAAACATTTTGCCGCAAAAATCAACAGAAGTGTTATTTACTGAAAAATAGCTGAGCGTCTCAGAGCAGTTAACTGATGATGTAGAATGACATTGCGTGTGCACTATAAAAATATACCGACAGCTCTCTTTTAAAGTTCCATAGATGGCCTAGGCGTCTCTGAAGAGCCTTATAAGGGAAATAAGGAAGGAGGTAGTTTCCCGTTGCTTTCCTCACCAAGCCGGAAGTTGCTGTTATATATCAGTCTGCCAAGCCCACTGAAATGCACTCATCAACCGACCATATGAGTGACATTTTCACACCATTCATAACAGGGACTGGCTGCATAAGGAATGGTATTACTAGCATCGCTCATACCTCAGTCACTTTCATATTGTCAGAGTCAAGGATGAGACTGAGACAGGCAGGGCCGTAACGTTAGGGCATGCAGGCGGGCCCGGGTTTTAAGGGGCCCCGCAGACTTCTCGCAAAAATAAAAATAAAAATAAAAAACCCTAGCCTAATGTCACTCTACACGGAAATTGTCTTTTTTTTTTTTTTTTGCTAGTTGCTTTACGTTGCACCGACACAGATAGGTCTTATGGCGACGATGGAACAGGAAACGGCTAGGAGTGGGAAGGAAGCGGTCGTGGCCTTAATTAAGGTACAGTCACAGCATTTGCCTGGTGTGAAAATGGGAAACCACGGAAAACCATTTTCAGGGCTGCCGACAGTGGGATTCGAACCTACTATCTCCCGAATAATAGGATACTGGCCGCACTTAAGCGACTGCAGCTATCGAGCTCGGTGGAAATTGTCTGGGCAGTTTTGTAGAATCAGTCGAAATTATTTGTTTGTATAAATTTTGTTCGCAGAGGAGTTGCCACTAGGTTGCATCTAGCAGCAGTTTATTTTATTGCGTGTAGCACAGCACTGCTGTAAAATATACTTGCCCTTGCCGCAACACCGCGAAACGTACCTCAAAAACGACCTGCACCAAATTATTTAAAATAATTACAACTATGAAAATTGATACCGAAATAGTACATCTTAGCTAGGAAATGATGATTACTTGATGGGTAGTGCAGGTGAGATTGAATTATGCACAAATTTTGCAGAACATTTAACTTTTGTCACACATTTATTCGATAACAGTGTATAATGCCAAATAGAAGTATAGTACCAATCAATCTAGTCAGTTTCGAACGAGCTGTCTTTGCGCGAAGTTCAGAATAGGATTATCAGTTGTGAGTTTTTCAAACTTTATTTGAACAGATTTTGATTTAATTTTGTTCGTATATTTTTATGTGTTTTAATCGAGTAAATTATTATGACCGAGACTTCGGTATCGGTTACAAATTACAATTCTGCAGTTGCTGAGAAATGGAACCAACAGTTACGCACGATCATCTAAGTGGTTCATGGTTGGCAGTTCAGCAGCTTAGCCGTTAACCCACGGAGGAAGTCAAATAAAACCTATTAAAATTATTTTTTGATAATCATGCAATAACGAATAATCTCATTGTTGATATTCATCATCATCATCATCTGTTTACCCTCCAGGTTCGGCTTTTCCCTCGGACTCAGCGAGGGATCCCACCTCTACCGCCTCAAGGGCAGTGTCCGGGAGCTTCAGACTCTTGGTCGGGGGATACAACTGGGGAGTATGACCAGTACCTCGCCCAGGCGGCCTCACCTGCTATGGTGAACAGGGGCCTAGTAGGGGTATGGGAAGATTGGAAGGGATAGGCAAGGATGAGGGAAGGAAGCGGCCGTGGCCTTAAGTTAGGTACCATCCCGGCATTCGCCTGGAGGTGAAGTGGGAAACCACGGAAAACCACTTCGAGGATGGCTGAGGTGGGAATCGAACCCACCTCTACTCAGTTGACCTCCCGAGGCTGAATTGACCCCGTTCCAGCCCTCGGACCACTTTTCAAATTTCGTGGCAGAGCCGGGAATCGAACCCGGACCTCCGGGGGTGGCAGCTAATGACGCTAACCACTACACCACAGAGGCGGCTATTGTTGATATTACTTGACAATATATTGCATTACTTCTATCTGCTGTAATTAAATTTATATTAGGTTATTCATAGGTTTACCTTGTATTTGAGCGGGCCCGATTTTTTATTTGGGCAGGGAAGCCCATATCGCATTCGTTACCCCCCTGGAGACGGGTCAATGAAAGTGACAAATCTATTCTAGCCCATACCATAAGACATAGTGTACTATAAACACTAAGTTTTGCCAGCAAAGTCAGGTAGTTTATAATGGATGTTGAAATGATATTTAAATAATATGTGGTATGAAATCTTAGACATCTATATACGAGACATCGTATATACATTATACGTGCATGTCATGAATATAAAATTTTAGCACAAACGAGGAAACTGACGGACTCCTCTTCAGAATTTCCCATATTGTCATGTTGTGGACAGCCTATGAAAAAACGCCAGGCGTGCAGCGGTATTCTGATGTCTTACTCGATCATCCTACCTGGTTGCATTGCAATCGATGCCTTCGATGCACCACGTTCCATTTAAAAATGGACCAAGAAATTATTATTTTTTAAGTGCGTAGATAATACACTGACTGACAGAGCAAATGCAACACCAAGAAGGAGTGGTTCGAAAGGGATGAAAGTTGGGGAAAAAACAGAGACGGCACGGACGAATAATTGATGTTTATTTCAAACCGATATGCAGGTTACACAATGCGCACGACATCGACTCAGTAGGATGTAGGACCACCGCGAGCGGCGATGCACGCAGAAACACGTCGAGGTACAGAGTCAATAAGAGTGCGGATGGTGTCCTGAGGGACGGTTCTCCATTCTCTGTCAACCATTTGCCACAGTTGGTCGTCCGTACGAGGCTGGGGCAGAGTTTGCAAACGGCGTCCAATGAGATCCCACACGTGTTCGATTGGTGAGAGATCCGGAGAGTACGCTGGCCACGGAAGCATCTGTACACCTCGTAGAGCCTGTTGGGAGATGCGAGCAGTGTGTGGGCGGGCATTATCCTGCTGAAACAGAGCATTGGGCAGCCCCTGAAGGTACGGGAGTGCCACCGGCCGCAGCACATGCTGCACGTAGCGGTGGGCATTTAACGTGCCTTGAATACGCACTAACGCACTAGAGGTGACGTGGAATCATACGCAATAGCGCCCCAAACCATGATGCCGCGTTGTCTAGCGGTAGGGCGCTCCACAGTTACTGCCGGATTTGACCTTTCTCCACGCCGACGCCACACTCGTCTGCGGTGACTATCACTGACAGAACAGAAGCGTGACTCATCGGAGAACACGACGTTCCGCCATTCCCTCATCCAAGTCGCTCTAGCCCGGCACCATGCCAGGCGTGCACGTCTATGCTGTGGAGTCAATGGTAGTCTTCTGAGCGGACGCCGGGAGTGCAGGCCTCCTTCAAGCAATCGACGGGAAATTGTTCTGGTCGATATTGGAACAGCCAGGGTGTCTTGCACACGCTGAAGAATGGCGGTTGACGTGGCGTGCGGGGCTGCCACCGCTTGGCGGCGGATGCGCCGATCCTCGCGTGCTGACGTCACTCGGGCTGCGCCTGGACCCCTCGCACGTGCCACATGTCCCTGCGCCAACCATCTTCGCCACAGGCGCTGCACCGTGGACACATCCCTATGGGTATCGGCTGCGATTTGACGAAGCGACCAACCTGCCCTTCTCAGCCCGATCACCATACCCCTCGTAAAGTCGTCTGTCTGCTGGAAATGCCTCCGTTGACGGCGGCCTGGCATTCTTAGCTATACACGTGTCCTGTGGCACACGACAACACGTTCTACAATGACTGTCGGCTGAGAAATCACGGTACGAAGTGGGCCATTCGCCAACGCCGTGTCCCATTTATCGTTCGCTACGTGCGCAGCACAGCGGCGCATTTCACATCATGAGCATACCTCAGTGACGTCAGTCTACCCTGCAATTGGCATAAAGTTCTGACCACTCCTTCTTGGTGTTGCATTTGCTCTGTCAGTCAGTGTATTTTATGGCAGAATGATTATTATCATGAAGTTTATGGTGCTTTAATTGAGTATCTTACCGAGTTCCATTGCAATTAGTCTGGTGCAGCCCAGATAGTGCCCTTGTAAGGGTCTACGATTCTCATTAGCATATACAGGGCGGTCGGAAACAATGTGCACCGTGTATAAGAGAATTAGAGTGTTGCCTATGCTGATAAATAATTTGAAAGAAACAATTCGATATCTCGTGCCATTGTCATTTTATCAGCCGCTCAAGTTAGCCAATCAGATCGCTTCCCGGGAGAATTGAAAATGGCTTTGCGCGGCGGTGTTGCTAAGTCTGCACGTGACTTAAGATCGGCTTGTGAGCCATGCCGAGAATTCAGTATCAAACACAAACACACCGTTGGTTTCAGCCTGTGTCACGTTGCCTTGGCGCGATCGTGTCAGTTCCGAGGTATGTATTCAAACCTCTCCCCTGGCTAAGTTTCACTCTCCAATTGGTTCTCTCAAGCTGGTATTAAGTCACGTGCAGGTTTATCAACACCGCCGCGCCAAGCCCATTTGATTTCGCCCACGGAATGATTTGATTGGCTGACTCCAGCAGCTAATAAAATGACAACGGTGCGAGGTATCTAATCATTATATCAAATTATTTACCAGCATGACCAACCTCCTTGGCTGAATGGTCAGCACAGTGCTCTTCGATTCAGAGGGTTCCTGCTTCGATTTCCGGCCGGGTCGGAGACTTAACCTTAAATGGTTAATTCCCTTAGCTCGGGAACTGGGTGTTTGTGCTGTCCCCAACATCCCTGCAACTCACACATAACACTATCCTTACCACAATAACACGCAGTTACCTAAACATGGCCGATGCCGTCCATCCTCATCGGAGGGTCTGCCTTACAAGGGCTGCAGACGGTTAGAAATAGCCACACGAAATTATTATTACCAACCCTCACATACCCGATTCACATTGTTTCCGACCACCCTGTATATTCGCATGTATATTTCCAATATTCCCAGTTTAGAAAGCCAAGCATAACAGGCGAGAGGATTCGTCGTGCTGACCACAAGACATCTCAATCTGCAGGACTTCGGACTGAGCAGCGGTCGCTTGTTGGGCCACAGCCCTTCGGGGCTTTTGAGCCATGGGGTTTGGTTTGATTTATTTCCAATATTGCCGACTTTAATGGCGCAGTCGTTGTAATTCTGTTTCCAGGATAGTGGTTTCGATACCTACTGACGTCGACGATAACTCATTGTGCTTAATTGCAACAACTCAGTACTGTTAATTTCTGCCACGTTAAAAATATCTCCTCTAAAAGCAAATATCCCACGCCCCAGCGTCTCTTAAAATCTGTAGTAATTTAAAGTACGTTTAATTTTTTTTCAATTACAAGTTACTTTATGTCACACCGACACACATAGATGTTATGGCGACGACAGGATAGGAAAGGGCTAGGAGTGGGAGGGAAACGGTCGTGGTCTTAATTAAGGTACAGCCCTACCATTTGCCTGGTGTGAAAATGGAAAACCACGGAAAACCATTTCCATGGCTTCCGACAGTGGGGGTCGAACCCATTGTCTCCTGAATGCAAACTCACAGCTGCACGTCCCTGACCACACGGCCAACTTGCTCGGTAGTTTAACAAATAACATTAATTTTATTATTTGTCATATTTCCAATAGATGTTGCGAAACAAGGTATCTCGAGCAGCTATTCATGTAATGGTTCTTGTCTTGGTGACCAGACACCATCACATGATCTAGGACAGCCAATGATTACTGCAAACATAACCCGCCTAGTAGCCATGATCGTTAAGTCTGACGTGGTGATTAGCTGGTAAGAGTCTTGTTGCTGAAAAAACAAATTATCATCAGAATATTAGCCGGGTGTAGGAAAGGTAGGGGCTGCCTGGCCGAGACGGTAAAGGCGTGCTCGGCTCGCCCGGATGGACGTGGGTTCGAATCCCCGTCAGGAAGTCGTAAAATTTAAGAAACGAGATTTCCACTTCCGGAGGTGCACCTGGCCCTGAGGTTCACTCAGCCTACACCAAAAATGAGTACCAGGTTAATTCCTGGGGGCAAAGGCGGCCGGGCGTACCCCATCAAGTGCCGAGGTTACGAATAGTGGAAGCCTTTACCTTCCTCGACTCCAAGGGCCTTCATAGCCTGTACGGAGATGACTTTGCTTTTTTTGTAGGAGAGGTGGTGGTAATTTATAATCACTAGATTACGTGCTAAAAGCCTAGGTTCAACTCTAAATCTCTCCGCAGTGTTCATATCGAGTGAGGGTACATGACGCTCATTTGAATTGAATTCGTGTCCGCATCCCGAGGTGTTGCAGCTCCTTTCAGGGACAACCCCAATGGAGGTGAGCCGCGTGTAATAGTCTAACCAAATACCAGTCCTCCTGTGATTCTTAAATCGAACCGGGGCCACCGAGGGCGGCAGCTGATATTGCTAACTATTACACTGCGGAGGCGGACTATGACGCGCATGAAGTTGTTTCATGCATCCGATGGATAACTTAAGCCTTGAGCAAACCCCCTGGAGTTAGTGGGCAGGAATTTGAATTTGAATTTATTGATCATTATTTACATGCCACTGAGGCTGAAAAGCCCCTTTATGTAGCGTCTTCTTATAATACAATACAGGTTTATGAACACACTAACACACTAACTACATTTTTATAATACTAAAGTATTAAACTAAACATAAAAACTTAAAAAAATATGAAAATACAGATACCAAATCCAGTAAGATTAAAACATACACTATATAATAAGTAAGAAAGTAAATCATTAAGCCCAATTGGTTTTTTAGATTGCATGGATCTAAAGAATATAAAGCTAAAGCAGAGAAACAATTTTCTTCGAAAATACATATTTCTGATTGTTAGACACAAGAATGCCTGATCAGCCTTTTGCGACTCCTCCAAAAAGATAGATGTTAAGGACTGCTTTAGTTGGGTACAGTTAATGTTATTTGCGAAACGGTGAAGATTAAAGGCGTTAAAGATACGTGATGCAGTGCAAACAAAGGATTTGTTAAATTTAGTGGTACGATGGAGGGGAATTTGAAGGGTGGTTTTTGTAAACCTATTATCTCTGTTATGTACCGACGCCATAGGTTTAAATGCATTATAAAGGTAGGATGGTTTTTGCGTAGCAACAACTACTGAGATGTCCCGACGTTCATGGAGTTTCAACCATTGTAGCTGTATGTAATAGGATGTTATGTGTTCATCACGCCTAGCATTTGTAACGTAACGAACACATGCGTTTTGTACCCTCTGTAGTTTTATGTTCAAAGTTTCAGATAAGTCGTTGTATACGACTGAACCATAGTCAATTACTGGAAATATAGGACTTTGAACAAGTAGTTTTCGCATGAAAGGTGGTGTACATGACACATTACGTTTCAAAATATGCATGGATGACACAACTTTTAGGATTACATTTGACGTATCATCAGATCAGAATAAGGTTCTGTCGATAAGTAGACATAGATTGTTAACGGTGTCACTATAATGAATATCTGTCTCTTGAATTTTTTTTGCTGGGAGGGATTTGAGGTCAACAGTTTTCAGGAGTTTTGTGTAACCTATGCAAATAAGCTGGGTCTTAGCCACATTTAATTGGAGGTTATGATTTGCGCTCCATTCGATCAATCGAGAGATGTCATGGTTAAAACGCGTTATACAAGAAGATGCGTTAGTGAGACAAAAGTGGAAGTAAGCTTGTAAGTCATCAGCATACATGTGAAAGGTTCTGCTTTTGAAGACTTCAGCTATTACAAGTCATAAAATACATTTTTCGTCCGTACTGAAAATGTCATAAAATGTATATAGGAAAATATTCAATATTTATTTCCACCTATTCAATACAATGCAAGATGTTGGCATGCCAACATACACTAAACATGAAACTTCGTGTCCTCATCCCGAGGTGTTGCAGCTCCTTTCAGGGACAACCCCAATGGAGGTGAGCCGCATGTAATATTCTAACCACATACCAGTCCTCCTGTGATTCTTAAATCGAACCGGGGCCATCGAGGGCGGCAGCTGATATTGCTAACCGTTACACTACGGAGGTAACATGCATGGATGAACACACTAACTACATTTTTATAATATTAAAGTATTACACTAAACATGAAACTTTAAAAAAATAAATCAATTAAGCCCAATTGGTTTTTTAGACTACATGAATCTAAAGAATATAAAGCTAAAGCAGAGAAACGATTTTCTTCGAAAATGCAGGTAGAAATCATGGATATTGGAATATTATCTGGACCTTTATTTTTAGTTCAAATTGCCGGGCCGAGTGGCTCAGACGGTTGAGGCGCTGACCTTCTGACCCCAACTTGGCAGGTTCGATCCTGGCTCAGTCCGGTGGTATTTGAAGGTGCTCAAATACGCCAGCCTCGTGTCGTTAGATTTACTGACACGTAAAGGAACTCCTGCGGGACTAAATTCCGGCACCTCGGCGTCTCCGAAAACCGTAAAAGTAGTTGGTGGGACGTAAAACCAATAACATTATTATTATTATTATTATTATTATTATTATTATTATTATTATTATTATTATTACGGAGATCTCCGTGGTAGTTAGAGGTGAAAGAAGGTGCGGGCTGGAATAGGTCTCAACTACAAAATTAAAGTTAATTTAAAACTTTAACAAAGGTTATATTTTCTTTTCAAATCAACAAATAACAACAACAGAGTAACAGGTACCAAGTAGCAGGAAAACAAGTTAAGAAATTACAATTCGTTACAAGGTTTGGGCTTCGAGCCCCAAGATTAATTTCTGAGCTCTCAGCTCACCACCACAATTGCTAAAGGGCAGAAAACCCTCAGTACAAGGAGCACTTGCTCCTAATTACAATGTTAAGGAAAAGAGCCGCTCTCAATTGTCAAGCCTCTCAAAGGCCACAACAACTTTCACTTCAGACTGCCCTCAAGGCACACCAGGAAACAGGGGTATTTGCTACCCACCATACAGGGCCTTTACATGAGGAAAACAAAACATCAGGTTAAGTTACTGGCCCATAATGAAAAATAGAATGGAGGCGATAACTTGCACTCCTACACAACGTTTTTGTCTAAAAACCTATGTGGCGCTAGGCCGATAATACAGGGGCTAATCCCAATCTATGGAGGTGACTAGTCGGAAAAATAAATTTAAGACTTTAAGAAGGAAGAGAAAAACGGTTACGAAAACATAGTCACCTCAAATTCACAATGAAGGGGAGTTCGAGAGGGTGAAGCACTCTCTATCCCCGCTTTATAGTAAAAGAGATTAGAAGTTTTTACATACACAGAAGGAAATTTACATTTTAAAGGAAAAGGTTACATATTAAAGGCTTCGAACCCTCCCCGAGAGTTAAACTGCTGAGCTAGCGATAAATAAAGATGTTAACAGGCCATTACCTTGTTGAAGAACTTCTGCTTGAAGAAAGAGGCGCTTCCCGCCCCCTGCTACATATTCACACACTAAGAGAGATGTTACTGAAGTGGCCCCGAGACAAGAGAATCAGCAGTTTTTATACCCTCGTGGAGAATTCGAGGCCTTTTAGGAATAAGAAGACACACCCACACGATTTTATTGGGTAGCTAATAGCAGCATATCCATATGGAAGAAGACATACATGATTGGCTGAAAATTAATTACGTAAATTCATGATTGGTTACATTCAAAACGGGCGGAAAGAAAGGATTTATATTGCCAACCCACAAACCATAGAACAAAATTTAGTAAAACTTAGGAATACAATATTTCTTCAAGAAAGTTCATTCCATTGCACCAGAGTGTCTTACCATAGTTTTGGGTAGCGACATCTGTTAGAGAATGTTCAAACTTCTTGAAACGGAGCAAACAAACACAAAAATAGACACAGTTCAGAACACTTCAAAATTACCAAATTTACGGTAGTGACATCTTCCGAGAAACCGTTGGGTTAATACAGTTTGTTAAAGTTCAGGCTTTCTCCTGTAGAGAAGTTTCAACTGGCGCAATATTTGAATTAGCGGCGTGGAGGTGTACCACCCGGTACAATTATTATTATTATTATTATTATTATTATTATTATTATTATTATTATTATTATTATTATTATTATTATTATTATTATTATTATTATTTAGTTCGAATTGATCTGACAGCTTTTTCTACCTGTGAAGGGTGTACGTACATGAAATAGAATTTATCTCTGTTACTTGGAGTGATAAGTCTATAATGTTTGGCAGTCTCTGATACTTTCGGAGAGTTGGAGTTAGAGACTGATGTCATGTAATATTCACTTAATTCAGATGGAGTAACAGGCATATGGCTATCTAGATAGTAACTGACTCCAATACCAAGAGATTTTGCAGCACGCCAAGAAGCTGAGGTGCTCTTACACTTACGGAAGATGTTGTACGTGTACTTCACTTTAGTGTTCCTAATTACTTGTTTCGTCTCGTTACTTAAGATCCTGAATTGCTCATAATCATCTGGAAGTTTTGTTTTAATAAATTTCTTCCTAGATCTGTCCCATTTATTTATCAATTCCTTAATACGCTTATTGAACCATGGTGATGACTGGTGTTTTACGAGAATTCTTTTTTGGGGTGCATGCTTGTCATGATCTAAGTCCATTAGACTGAAAAAAACATATTCCAGGGTACTAATTTAGCGTCAGCAGGAAAATTGTTCACGTCAAATTTACTGAAGTCTCGAACAAGAACTTTTTAGGAATTTGTTTTGGCGTGGATAAAGTGAATACAGCATACAGCAAGTCATGACCAGATAAACCGGCAGCTGGTTCCTGTCCGTATTCTACTACCAACTCATTGCAATTCGATGATTTTTTTTTTTTTTGTTCGGGGGGGCCCCCGAAGCCCGCTCCCCCCGCGTGACCAACGACTCAATCTACATGGCCTCCGACATGCTATTATTTCTAAGAAGAAGAAAGAGATAGCAGGGAAGAGTGGGAAGTGATACAAGGAGTATCTGCCGGTTTCCGAATCAGACTCGCTACCACGGCAAAGTTTGTGTTGGTTGGATAGTGTTAAGGTATGGTATTGAAGGGTCAGGGAAAAACCACATAGGCAGAAAGAAGAAAGAGCCTACATGTAAAACCTGACATCTTGTGATAGCACATGCAAGGATGTGGGCTGGAAAAAGACCAGAGGTTGTGTTAGTTAGGAACAGGTAACATGCACAAAACATAAACCAATTCCTCGCCATTCCATCGCCTGGGGATCAGTCCGTCTGGGCACTGCTGGGACTAGCGCGGTCCTTGCCGGCTGCGGAGCCATGCGTCAAGTACCACTAGGGCCTGTCGCACGACTCCACCTCCTTGGGGTACCTCGTACCCAGTCTCCGATCCCGGAGAATGAGGCCAAGCCCGCCGAGGCGGGGGCCTCCTGGAATGGGGTGGGTCATGGCGCCGGGCCTCCCTCCTCTCTGCCCGCGCCATGGCCCTGTAGACTGGGCAACTGCGGTGGGAGGCCGGGTGGCCCCCCGCGCAATTGGCGCACACCGGCGCCTCCTTAAGTGTTGCGCAGGCCGTGTAGTGGTGATCACCACCACAGCGGTTGCACTTCACTTGGAGTCCACAGCTAACTTGACGGTGGCCCCACCTCAGACAGCGGAAACACTGCAAGAGCTGCTGAGGGGGACGTTTGACTCTCACCTGACTGCCGCTACCCGCTGAGGTCCTCTCCTGATTGGCTCCTCGGTTGACTGCTGTCCTGGGAGCAGTCCTGGGTTGCGGCTTGGCGGTCCTCTCCTGGTGAGCCAGCGACGCCTTCTGCTTCCTGGTGCGGCGTCGTCTTCTTCTTCTTCTTCCCGGGGGTTGCTTCTCGGCGGGGGAAGAGGCCTCGTCCTGGTGGCCCTCCTCCCGGCCTGGTGACCCCAGGGTAGCTGGTGGTTCCGCTGCGTCGCCGTCTTCTTCCTTCTCCTGGCTGGCGGCGGCGGCGTCGGTCGCTGCTAACGCTTGACTGCGTTCCCTGTCCTGTGGGGCGCACATCGAGGTCTGCAGCTCGACAGACGTGCTGTCAGGCTGGGCCTGGACAGCAACCTCAGAACGCCAGGGGGCGTCCTCCTCCACAGAAGTCGCACAGTCGCGACGCCAGGGGGCGTCATGCCCCACCTCCGTGGTGGCGTCGCTGGTCGCCGGCTGGGTGGCCAGGACTAGGTCGGTATTAACCGCCCTATTCCTTAGCCTCCTCGGCGTCTCCCTGGTCTCCGTCGCGGCCCTGACTGCGCCGGTGTTCATCCCTGGCACTCCGTCCCTCCCTGGTAGACGGATGACCTGGAACAGAGAAGAAAGCTCCCTCTCTGCGTCGCGCATCCGCTCCTGGTCGTGATGCCTGATGATGAGGCCTCCTGGTAGGAAGCTCTCGACGGCCATGGTTGTCGAGATGATCCTGCCTCCTCGGCGAGGGCGCCGCATTCTGTCCAGGACGAGGCCCCGTTCAGAAGTTACAGGGCGCCCCGGCCTGTAGTACACGAGCAGCGCTTCGTGCGCCGGGTCGGTGTAGCCTTCGGAGAAGAAGAAGCCGTTAGGGGGGTCACACCCGTCCCTGTAAGGCTCCGTCTCCACCTCGATCTCCGGGTCCTCCTGTGGCAGCTCCGGCTCGGGTGCCGGGGTCTCCGGCACAGGTTCCAGCGTCTGCGGCTCCGTGTTGCTCTCCGGTGTCGGTGTCATGCCGGTGAAGAGATCTCGGAGCAAGTGCCCGATCGCCACCGCCCGTTCCTGGGTCGTCATCGTATCCGCCTGGTTGTCCATCCTGGTCCTCCTGTAACAAACTCTGAAAGAGAAAGAGCGAGCACTGAGAAGTGCTCAGCTCAGACAATGCTCTTTCGAAGATGTACTAACAAGTACAGCTGCCTGACTAGTACTGGGAAAGTACAGAGCGCCTGGCAAGGAGAGAGAGAGCGAGCGGGAGGAACACGTCCTTCCACTACGGCTGTCGAACTCGTCCTTGCAATTCGATGAGATTATGTCGAGAGTGCTATCGGAAGTGGCAGTATGAAAGGTTGGATTGAATGGAAGGCAGTCGAGATTACAAGCGTTGAGCACATCACGTATTTTTTCGCTTCCAAACGTCCCAGTTCTGAACCGAGCATTAACATCGCCAACAACGAATATATATTTATAATTCATAACATGAGAATACATATCATTCAGGAATGTATCCATGAACCCTACTTTTGATGGACGATATATACAAGCGAGAAGAATTTTAGTGTCTGAAAGGGCTATATCAAAGATTTTGTACTCAGGTTTCTTACTGTACTCTCCAGGAGATTTACTAAGTACACTACATTTTATGCTGTTCTTCAAATAAACTGCAACACCACCAGCGGCTCTGTTTAATCTGTCGTTATGGAAAACATTATACCCATCGAGACAGATGGCAGAATCTGGTACTGAAGGTTTAAGAAATGTTTCATTGACTGCGATAATATCAAACGAACTCTTGCCAAAAATGTGCCGGAACTCAGATGTATGGGAGGAGTCGACAAGAGACTGAGAATTGACATGAATGACTTTAAGATTTCTTGTGTTTCTCACACTAACATCGTATAGTAAATTAGATAAGACTCACTCATTACTTGTCATGAGTACAATATTGTACAAAGGGTTCAATAGTTCAATAGCAGATCGTTCAAAAAAGTATGATGATTTTAGTGGCCTATACTAATATAAAATTATTTAAGGATTTAGAAATTATGTGATGAAGTGAGATAAATAAATGAGTAGAAAATATGTGCCGACACCGGGCTTCACCCTCTCCCTTCCTCATTATCATAATCATCGCACTACAATCCGATGCGCAAATCGCCCATGGGATTCAAACACAAAAACCTGCACCAGGCCTCTCCAAGGCCACACGACATCGCCACCACTATAAACAACATGCAATTAGTTTCTTTCTTTCCTGTTTACCCTCCAGGATTGGTTTTCCTCTCGTACTCAGAGAGGGATCCCAGCTCTACCGCCTCAAGGGCAGTGACCTGGAGGGTGAGACGCTGGGTCGGGGATACAACTGGGGAGGACGGAGGACGACCAGTACCTCGTCCAGGCGGCCTCACTTGCTATGCTGAACAGGGGCCGTGTGGGGGGGGATGGGAAGATTGAAAGGGATAGACAAGGAAGAGTGAAGAAAGCGGCCGTGGCCTTAAGTTAGGTACCATCCCGGCATTTGCCCGGAGGAGAAGTGGGAAACCACGGAAAACCACTTCCAGGATGGCTGAGTTGGGAATCGAACCCACCTCTACTCAGTTGACCTTCCGAGGCTGAGTGGACCCCGTTCCAGCCCTCGTACCACTTTTCAGATTTCGTGGCAGAGCCGGGAATCGAACCCGGGCCTCCGAGGGTGGCAGCTAATCATGCTAACTACTACACCACAGGGATTATTATTATTATTATTCATTTTAAAAATTAAATTTTGTTTCTTCAAGATAGGTCTTATGGCGACGATGGGATAGGAAAGGGTTAGGAGTGGGGAGGAAGTAGTCAATAATAATAATAATAATAATAAAATTAATATTAATCATAATAATAATAATAATAATAATAATCTACACTGTACATTCGAAACGTCAGTTCCTTTGTAAGTGGGCCGTAAAGTGAAACAGTTCAGTCCATGAATTTACAATGGAACCTGGAGCGGATTGATGTCATGATCGAAGTAAATAATGGGACTTAATACAAACCAAACTATATTCAATTAAACGTTTTCTGCCTTTTGCGCATATTTCGATTCCTTTTATTTTGTGTGAAAAATTTTCTGGTCTTACTGGCCGCAAGACACAAAGGAAGGGCTATGACTCTTAACCCCACGTCATCATGGTGACTGATAATTCAAATGTAATTATAAACCGATACCATGTAAACTTCACGTTATTCTAGAATCATCATATTAGCAATATTGAAATTAAAGACTAACTCCGACATTTTACACGTAACTGAAAATAAATTAAGTAATAATCATCAATACTGAGCAAATTGGTCACGCGATACGGGCCGTGTAGCTGTAAGCTTGCATTCGGGAGATGGTGGGTTCAAAGCCAACAGTCGACAACTTCAAACATAGATTTCCATTTTTAGATCAGGAAAATGCCCGGCCTGTGCGTTAATTCAGACCAAGGCCGGTTCCTTTCTAGTCGTAGCCTTTCCTCATCCTAGCATCATTGCAAATCTATCTCCATCAGTGAATTTCCGAGCTCCTTCTTTGTGTCATACGAATGTTCATTGCGGCTTATAAAGTGGAATTCTTGGCAATTCGTACTTTTTCTCGTTTAGATCTGTTTTCAGAACCCATATTTATGCATAATGCAATATCCTATTCTTTTTTTTATTTACGACGAATTTATTTATTTATTTATTTATTTATTTATTTATTTATTTATTTAGTGCATGGCTTTTTGGATACATTCTGAGAAACATAATATTATATTATAATACTAGCAAGATACCCAAGCTTCGCTACGGTATTATACTGACATTTATAATTAAATGCTTAACGTTTTATATAAAATCCACCGAAATTCGCAATCTGAATCGTTTTCTGAGAGAATCCGAAAAATTCGCGATCTGACTCGTTTTCTGAGAGATTACGGCAAAGTTCCTCACATTTTTCAATCTTTCTTTCCAGCAATCGATTTCGTACTTCCCGAGGTAGGTCCAGGTATTCCACGCGGTCAGTTCGGTCCCTAAATCATTGCCACCTTTTCCTATAAGCATTTTTAGTATGGATCAAATCCTGAAGGAGATCCGGCGTGGTGTCGTCTTGGGTGCCTTGGCGGTACTGATCCCGCGGCTTGACTGTATTCGTAGTCATTACCAGGCCAGGACCCGTTTCCAGCGCGGTCCGCACAATTTGACGACGGTCCAGAACATTATTATTATTATTATTATTATTATTATTATTATTATTATTATTATTATTATTATTATTATTAGATGTTCTGAACCCCACAGCAAGATGCAAGACCGCTACTTGGCGGTAAATTACATCTGCTACCATTGTCATTGTTGATAATGTGACCAGCACCATTGTCGCGCGTAGACAAGTGTGCGGAATTTCTGGCGATACGAATGACATACTTCCGTGCATTATTGACCTTATTATAGAGGTGAATAATTTGACGGTCAATCTCATTCCTATCGTTTATTTCAAATGTGTTTAAATTTTTATTTATATGCCAGGAGAGTCTACTGTAATCTAAGAATGTTCTCCGAAGGAAAAGATGGCTGTTGAAATCGAACCCAGGAAGGATTAAAAATGATCGGTTTATGATCAGAATAAGTACATCGAAAATCTACAGCCTGTTTCCAGTCATTCGACAGGGTCAGGAATGGAATGATAAAGCCCCATCTAGCGGCGACAATAGGAATTGTGCCGACTGCCGAAGCACTCCTCTGGGGGCAATGAGCGATGAATGACAAATGAAATTAAATATTGGACAGTATTGCTGGAATGAAAGATGACAGGGAAAACCGGAGTATCCGGAGAAAACCTGTCCCGCCTCCGATTTGTCCAGCACGAATATCACATGGAGTGATCCGGATTTGAGCCACGAAACCCAGCTGCGAGAGGCCGGCGCGCTGCTGAGTGTGCAACGGAGGCTCCTTATAAGTACATTATGAACAGTAAAATCAATTGGTCTCACCTCTTTTTACACACCACCGCCGTTAAGTTTATTTACCCCTCCCCCCAAAGAAAAATTAAAAGAAGGCGTGTTTCTTTATGTTTAAAGGAGATTCCAAACACCAATGTTCACGTCTATTACCTTCAGTTTTGAGATATATGTATCTTCATAAAAATAATTCACCTTTTTTCACTTCCTTTCACCCCGCCCCCCCCCCCCCAGCAGGTGAATTTTCCGGCAAAAAATACTTGTTTCTATAATAGTAAATGATCTTCTAAATAAAAATTATCACCACTCTTAACTTCTTCAGTTTTTTATTTGTGTGTCCTCATGAAAGGAATTCAACTCCTTTTCACTTCCGCCGCCCAAGATGGTTTCCCCTTCAAAACGCGTTCTTCTTTGTTTTTAAAGGGGAGCCAAATACCAATTTTCACGTCTGTAACAACTTTAGTTTTTATTAGCTGTATGTATTCTCATATAATTAAGTCAATTAATTTTCAATTCTTTCACCCTCCCCCCCCCCTTCATTGGATTTTCCGAAAATACACGTTTCTTTACTTTTAAAGCAGATTCCAAATATCAAATTTCACGTCTGTAACATCTTCATTTTTGGGATATCAGTAGCCTAATTAAAAGAAATCGACACCAT
Source organism: Anabrus simplex (assembly GCF_040414725.1). Classification (NCBI taxonomy): domain Eukaryota; kingdom Metazoa; phylum Arthropoda; class Insecta; order Orthoptera; family Tettigoniidae; genus Anabrus; species Anabrus simplex. The sequence continues at coordinate 1,049,777,869 of NC_090266.1, forward strand.
TTTCAGTCACTTTTACACACCCCCAACCTTCCACCCAAGTGGTATTTCCGAAAACAAAAAATACGTCTTTCTTTATTTTTAATGAAGATTCTAAATACCTATTTTTACATCTGTAAACTTTAAAAGTTTTGAGATATAGATGCACTGTTTTTAAAAATTCACCCCCCTTTTCACCCTCCCATTAATTGGATTTTCCAAAAACCAAAAATACGTGTTTCTTTATTTTTAAAAGTGATCAAAATTACCAATTTTCAGGTCTGTAATATGTTCAGTTTCTGAGATACAAGTACCGGTATTATGATTAAAGGCATTCAACCCTTTTTTTTCACCGTTTTTCACCCCTCCTATTGGGATTTTCTGAAAACAAAGAAATACGTGTTTCCTTATTTTTAAAGGAGATTCTAAACACCAATTTTTACATCTGTAAACTTTCAAAGTTTTCAGATACACTCATTTTAAAATTTCAACCCCCTTTTCACCCCCTTAGCGACGGAATATCCAAAAATCCTCTCTTAGCGAGCACCTACATCTTAATATGAATCTATGCCCAAAATTTCATTTCTTTATGTCCAGTAGTTTTGGCTCGGCGATGATGAATCAGTCAGTCAGTCAGTCAGTCAGTCAGTCAGTCAGGACAAGTTATTTTATATATATAGATTATACTATATTATAAAATAACATCTAGTTCTTGGATGTATCTGATGGAAATTGGGGTTGCCATTAGGAATTCCTCATACTCTCCTTCGAAAGCTCTATTTCTGCAGTCTTCTCTGATATGTTGAATTGTCTGCCGTGGTGCGCCGCAGTCACATGCGGGTGAGGATTGCACTCAACACTTGATGAGTGAGTCTCCACATTTTCCATGCCCTGTTCTCAACCCATTGATTGTTGTTCATACCTTGCGATGTAGATCAAACCCAAGGACAGTCTCTGAGATGCATGGTAACAGCTGACAGGTTTCTGGACCATTTTGAAGCCATTCTCTTCTCCAGGAATCAATGATGTTAAATCTAGTGGGATTAATTCCAGGTGTGCGGGAAGGATGTCCTGAACGAACATCAGGTCTGTTCCAATAACCACGAAGACGAAAGAAGGAAAGATTTGGAAAGTTAAGAAATTCAAATATCGTAGCGAGATGATCCACTACAACGATTTAGAAAAGGAAGCAGGATCCGGAAGATGGAACTGACATTCCATATAACGAAGGATGCGTACAGAAGGAATATAGTTACGAACTTGGTAAAAGAACTAAGACATTATAACGTGCTGATCAAACTGAAAGCTTTGTACGTTGCTGGAACATTGGATCCATCAGGCAAGGGATTAGTAGGAGGTCTGGAAAAATAATCTTGAGGAAGTTTCTATAACCTATGTACGAAGTATGTTGGCGGAAAATAGAGACTAGGATCTGACAGTGAACTGTACAAAGAAACCGAGGAAATTATGGAATAAACGAAAAAGAGATCAACATGTGTCATGGGTATCTCCTCAGAATAAACAATTACATGAATGATTCTGACCCAATTCGAGGAGAAAAACGTTCTCATCAGACGACGCACTGAAGTCTGTTCTGGACACCAGATAGAAACTTATCCACTAGAGAAACCATTTCAGGCGAATGGTGTCAGAGTTCAAAAGTTTCCGAGAGGAAATTGGAAGGAAACATCCAAGGTGCTCTTTTCGGGAAAGAGGACAAATAAAATAAGCGACAGACTGAAGGAATACTGGCGAAACATCAAAGGCAATGGGGGAAAATTATTTTAAATTACTATATTGAAGTTGTTAATGCAAGGTCCACAGTGACCAATATCCAGCAGCAGCAGAAAATGAATATGAAGAAGAGGTTGATATTTATATAAAACACATTTTTTTCATGAAATGCTTCACTTCTGCATATGGACATTTTATTTTGAAATTTCTTGGTTTCAAAAAGAACCCTAATTATTACGAGACTCGAGGGATGTAATTTCGTTTCCGTAATTCACAACGAATCCCAAGCTTGCTGAATAAGCAAGCTATGTCCACGCAAACAATGAGCAGTTCTGTTGCTAAGGTTTTCATCAAGTCAGGGGCGAGGTTTATAGTTATTTCTGAAAAGACGCTCGAGTGATTCTCGTTAGAGAACCTGGCCTCAACAGCGAATATCGTGACACATTCACAGTTATCATTTTCTATACATTTAGTCACAGTTATTGCTCCATTCGTTTCCAGCTTACACACACTTTCTAGATTTATAAGAACCTCAAAATTTGATCACTATGTTTATATAGAAAACTTGCATTCGTCTAAAGACAACATCAGGACTATGAACATTTCTCTGCTTATGTCGAATAATTCACATTTTTATCTGTATTCCACAACTAATTTATACTGAAAAACATCTGCACCGTTCATTTCAGTTTTTCTTTCATGCAAGAAGGGACAACGTAACATTTCCTCTGTTCGAACAATCATAATAACGACCGTACTATTTTTGTGCAAGTCAGCCATTGAATTAATTGCTGACCCACTTTTCTTCCTCCAAGCATTGGCACTGAAATTATGTTTGAAATAATTGGGATCAAGAGGGCTCAGTAACGATTTAGAATTTTCTTATTATTAATGAAAAAGTTTTTCCAATCTCTAGTCAAGCTCAGTGACTTTTCCTCCCATTCCCAAGTTAGTGGGTTAGATCCCGGCTAAGATCAGTGACATTTGAGGGTGTTTAAATGTGACAACTCCGTGTCGTTAGCTTGCGGCATGTTAAGAAACCCCTGTGAGACAAACTTCCGATACCTTGGTGTCTCTTGAAATCTGTATACATTTCAGGGATGTTAAAAAGATAACATTATTATTTCTTACCTCCTCCACGATTGATGTGTCGATGGAGGCCTACGATCATACTACGCACCTTCTTATGCACATCCTGCTCCTTTCCCCCTCCCAAGGAAAATTTCTGTAAAGACATTCAAGTGATTCTCGTTAGAGAACCTGGCCTCAACAGCGAATATCATGACACATTCACGGTTATCATTTTCTGTACATTTAGTCATTGTTATTCCAAAGCATCGTATTCCAGCGTAGTGAATGAAAAAATATCTATCTTCAGATATTTATGAACTTCATGATGCAATAAATATAGAATCTTGTGCTTTCTAACTGCAAAAAACAAAACCTCGTATACTGTAATGCACATATTTCTGCTAATACTAAAGCTTGTAAATTCATGCCTTGAATATATGAGGTTTAAGTTTCTTAACATAAAACCTCGTAAATTCACGACTTGGACATTATTTCAGACATTAAGTTATTAAAAAACCTTCGTATCTCTAAATGACCTGACAATGAATTAATGCCTACACTTCGTATATCCATTTTCTGTTATATAATTTTAAATTTGTAATTAATTGAATCACAATAGAGTTTTCTATGTTCGTTAACATGACATTTATTAATTCGTTTCCAATTCTTCTCCAAAAGTTACGCTCAATCAATATTTTTCTCCTTCCTAAGAAACTGACATTTCTTGGGATACAGGATTTTAGATTAACAGCGACGATATGCGATGAACAGCTCCATGGCTAAATGGTTATCGTGCTGGCCTTTGATCACAGGGGTCCCGGATTCGATTCCCGGCAAGGTCGTGAATTTTAACAATAACAATAATTGGTTAATTCCGCTGGCACGGGGACTGGGTGCATGTGTCGTCTTCATCATCATTCCATCCTCATTACCACGCGCTGATCATCTATGGGCGTCAAATGAAAAGACCTGCGTCTGGCGAGCCGAACTTGTCCTCGGACACTCCCGGCACTAAAAGCTATAATTATGCCATTTCATTTTACCTTACAAGTGGTAATAAAGTAAAGTTAAAACATCATTACCCAACAACACCAAGAGCAAAATGAGCAATTCCATGGAAAGAAAATGTTACAAGAAATACTAGTATTTTAACATTCTGAATCCAGCTTCATCATATACATGTTCGCACACAACTGAAGTATTTCCAGTGCTTAACACTACAGCCTACAATACTATAGGTTGTGTTTACTGCTAACTTAATATTACAAGTTATAGCAATGTAAAGTTAAAAACACGATTACCCAACAACAACAAGGGTGCAACAAGCAATTCCATGGAAAGAAAATATTACAAGGAATACTACTAGTTTAACATTCCAAATCCAGCAGAAAATCACAAATTCAGTGTCCATCATTTACAACTTTTACTTTTCACTTTACATTGGCACTAATGATCTTACACGATTTGATACCGGAAGGGAATCTATCAGAGATTGCTGCAGGTAATTTATACCAATCCCTTATCGTCGTGTTTACGGGGGAAAACTTGCCCACATCCGTATGCTGGTTTCTGGCCCTTATTTTATGATTGTGATCATTTCTCGATAAGTACGAGGGAGGTTCCAAGCTATTCCTAATAGTACTCCACACAGGCGAGCTTAATTCTTCTAAATTCAAGACTTTCCCAATTAATGGTCTTCCTCCTACTCCCGTTTACGAAACCCATCGCTCTTCTTTGAATTTTTTGTAGGAAATTTATTAAACCTACCAAAATTAGCTTCCTTGAGATTCCGCATAATAAAATGTAACGATCTCCAGCATTTCTTAACTACATTTTTCACTTGCTCTCACCAGTTTAAATCTTTCTTTAATAGCATCACGTAAGTACCTACAACTATAGACTTCAACAACACGTCCCCCCCACCACAAATTCATAATCCCTCTTTCCTGTCTTCTTTCTTTCTTTTTTTTGTTACTGAAACACAATTTCTTGCTTTTTCCGCTGCGGATTTTCATTCGATTTTCACGCGCCTATTTTTCAATAGTATCTAAATCCTGCTGAAGCAATACTTCGTCCCTCTTTGTCTTTATCCCCCGATATATGAAGCAATCATCAGCAAAGAGGCGCACTTCCTATTTTATCGAATCAGGCATATCATTCATGAAAAGTATGAAATTTATTGGCCCAATAACTCTACCCTCAGCCACACCAGACGTAATGTTTATTGGAGAAGATAGCGTTTCTCCCACGCGCACCCTTTGAGATGTTCCATTGAAGAGTTTTCGTATCCATTTCACCACTCTGATATCAATGTCCATACTCGCTAATTTGTTAAGAAGAATGTCATGTGGCACAAGATTGAATGCCTTGGCAAAATCAACTACTACTGCGTCAGTCCTTGACCCATTGTCGAGCTTATCCGATATATCTTGACATACGAAACAGAGCTGGCTTTCGCAGGAGAAGCTTTCCCTAAAACCTTGCTGCCCCTTAAATATCATTCCAGAAGAGTCCCATTTTAACTTCAAATAATCTACTATTAATTTGTCCAGTTGTCTGCATACGATTGACGTCAAACTTACCGGTCTGTGGTTATTCAAGTGGATCTTGTCACCCCCTTTGTGAATAGGAACTACAATGGTCGATTTCCAATCGTCAATCGTCTGGAACCTTCGTACTGTTCAGTGTTATATTAAAGATTCTTATTAAGTACGGTAAGATCGCTTCACCCCCGAGTTTAAGTGCCCCTCCAGAAGTAGAATCTGGCTAATTTATTAAGGAGGATGTCATGTGGCACAAGATCGAATGCCTTAGCAAAATCAATTTCTACTGCATCAACCCTTGACCCAGTAGTAGTAGTAGTAGTAGTAGTAGTAGTAGTAGTAGTTTTATGTCCCATGACATACTTTTACGGTTTTCAGAGACGCTGAAGTGCCGGATATTGGTCCCACAGGATTCATGTTACGTGTCGGTAGATTTACCGTACAGGGGCACCCTCAAATACCACCATCGAACCCACCAACATGCGATCAGAAGACCAGTATTCTACCATCTGAGCCTCTCAGCATGGGCATTATTATTATTATTACTAATATTGTTGTTGTTGTCCGATTCCTTGGCTGAATGGTCAGCGTTGAGGCCATCGGTTCAGAGGTTCCCGGGTTTGATTCCCGGCTGGGTCGGTGACATTAACCATGTCTGATTAATTCTTCTAGCTTGTGTTTGTCCCAACACTCTCATCTTCATACTCAGACAACACACCACACCACCAACCATCACAGAAACACGCAATAGTGATTACATCCCTCCACATTGGGTTGGCGTCAGGAAGAGCATCCGGCCGTAAACAAGGGTCAAATCCACATGTGCAACATAGCTCGCACCCGCGACCCCACAGGTGTGGGAAAAGCGGAAGAAAAAGTATGATGATGATGATGATGATGATGATGATTAGGCTATTATTATTATTATTATTATTATTATTATTATTATTATTATTATTATTATTATTATTATACGTCAAGGACAGGAAATATTATTCATTCCTAACAGAAAACACTGGTTCTCCAGGATTGCTAGGGTTTAGTGCAGGGCTGATAACCCAACCCATTAAACAAACCCGTTTCTAAATCCAAAGAATATTAGCCGTCTGACTTATTTACTGCAACGTGGCAAACGTTTGCCGTATTTGAGAATTAGACCACAGAATGTTTTAATTTTGTACCAGATCGGAGCTCTAAGAAAGCGTTTAGATCAGCTTGACACGTATCGATAAGATATCACTGCTATCCATGAAGTGAGATGGAAAGATGTAAGTTATAGAAAAGAAGGTATAGTATTCTACAGCTGCCACACGAATGATCACATATTGGAACTGCTTTTGTTGTGAATAAGAAAATAAAACACCGCACAGACTGTGCAGTTTAAGAATTCGAGGAAAGTTTTTCAACTATAGCTTCATCTGTGTACACTGTCCATCTGAAGACAAAAGCGATGAAGAGGAAAACTTGTTATACGATAAGTTGGATAAGCCAAGTAGTGAGTGTCCAAGAGGTGATTACAAAATAATTTTCGGGGATATGAATGCCAAGTTAGGACAGGAAGTCTTGTATATGCCTGTGATGGCTAAATAGAGTCTGCATAGCGAATCAAATGGCGAGGGGATCAGGATAATAAACTTTGTTTCTTAAAGGAACATTGTAGTGGGAGGTACCCTTTTTAATCATAAAGACATACATAAAATGACGAGGAAATCTCTAGATGGAAGCAATTTTAGTCAAATTGACAGTCTCCTGCAAATGCAAAGCACTTGTCCAACTTGAAGAACATAAGAAGTTAAAAGGGGGTAAATGTTGACTTTGTTCATTGCAAAAATTAGAAGCAGAATATTTAAAGTAACGAAATCATATGGATTCCAGGGTGCTAGACTGAAAGAACCAGAAGCTGTTCTCAGGTATACTGATGAAATTAACGAGGCACTGTCAGTTCTCCCTGATAGTAGGAGCGTTGGTGATATCTGGTGGAACCTCAATGGTGCCCTTGTTACAGCTGCAGATAATGCCTTAGGAAGAAAAGATGTGTAAAAATGCAATGTTTGGTTTGATGAAGAGTGTAGACGTGTGACAGCTTTAAAACATGAGGCATACAAGAGGATGTAGCAAAAAAATCTGTGGAAGAATATATAGTGGCTAGAAGGGAAGAGAAGAAACTACACAAAATGAGAGAGAAAGTACTGTATGACATAAAAGAACACATGGAGTTAGAGCATCTAAAAGGATCCAATGAAACTAAGGCTTTTATCATAAATTAAATTAGAGTCGAAAGGCTTTCCAACCAAGAACAACTCTGTGTAGAGATAAAGATCGTACAATCTTGAGCATTGATTAAACGATACTTGACTGGTGGGTTCAATAGCATTTTAATGAACTATTGATGGAAATATACCGCATAATCAAGGAAGAATAATCATAGCAGAAAATGCAGACAGTCTGGGAACTGAGGTGCAAGTGTCATCGCCAACCATTGATGAAGCATGTCTTGCTAGTACAAACTTGAAGAAGAACAAAGCTCCAGGAATGGACCTCATCCAGTCAGAACTTGTAAAACATGCAGGACCAGAGTGTACTAAAAACCTTAATAACCTAATGACAAAGATGTGGGTTGCTGAAGAATTCCTGATGAATGAAACTTGAGCATTATACGTCCAATTCACAACACGGTGATGTCATGGTATGCTGCAATTGCAGGGGAATCAGTTTACTGTGTATTGCCCATAAAATATTCACTACCATTACGTTTAACAGGCTTGTTCCCTTTGTCGATTTCATTAGAGACTACCAATGAGGATTCCGACAAGGAAAATCAACTGTCGATCAAATTTTCATAATACACCAAATACTTGAAAAGTACATCGAATTTGTTATTGATACATATCACCTATTCATTGACTTCCAAACGGCATATGTCATTGCCCATTATTGATAGACGTTGCCTATATATATGGCATTTCAAAAGTTACACATTCCTCAAAAACTGACTTCATTATCGAAATATACCATGGAAAATACTCGATCTCAAATTAAAATTAATATGTTGTCAAACCTTGTAACAACTACAACTTGAGTTACACAAGGAGATTCACTGACCTGTCTTCTGCTCAATATTGCGTTAGAGAATGTGGTTTGAGATTCTGGCATGAAAATAAGGGGCACTATCTTCTATATATCAGTGAAGATTCTTGCGTTATGCGGATGATATTGATATCACACCAAGAGCTAGGAAAGAGGCCTCGACTAACCTGAAAAAGCATCAAGAATGATGAATCTTCATATCAATGAAAATGAGGCAATGTACATGCCCGTGACCAAGGTAAATGATGCAGAAATTGGCTCATCCAAATTTGAAGTTGGCAGCAGACACCAGTTTTGAAAATAATATTATTGATGTCCACCTCTGTGGTGTAGTGGTTAGTGTGATTAGCTGCCACCCCTAGAGGCCCGGGTTTGATTCCCGGCTCTGCCACGAAATTTGAAAGTGGTACAAGAGCTGGAACGCGGTCCACTCATCCTTGGGAGGTCAACTGAGTAGAGGGGGAACCGATTCCCACCTCAGCCATCCTCGAAATGGTTTTCCGTGGTTTTCCACTACTCCAGGAAAATGATGGATGGTACCTAATTTAAGGCCACTGCCGCTTCCTTCCCCCCTTCCTTGTCTATCCCTTCCAATCTCCCCATGCCCCCACAAGGCCCCTGCTCAGCATAGCAGGTGAGGCCACGTGGGCGAGGTACTGGTCCTACTACCCAGTTGTATGCCCTGATCAAAAGTCTCACGCTCCAGGACACTGCCCTTGAAGCAGTGGTAGTGGGATCCCTCTCTGAGTCCACGGGAAAAGCCAACCCTGCAGGGTAAACGGATTAAGAAAGAACGAAAGAAAATGTTATTGATAAATGCCACAAACGGATTATCTGCAGAAATAGGTGCCTTTAAGACCTTCGATTAAGTATCGAATAACTTACTAAAGATATTGAAGAAGAAAACAAAAATAACGATGTACAAGGTCGTAGTGAGATCTGTGCTGAAATATGGTGTCTTCAATATCAGATGAAAGACAGATTGGTATCTTCGAGAGAAGAATACTGAGATGCAATTTTGGACGAGTAGAACAAAATGGTTTATGTAGAAGACGATACAATCATGAGCTTAACAATCTGTTAATTAATCATTCATTGTTAAAGTCATCAAGAGAAGTACAGTGTACGGTACTCCGTGCCAATTACTACTGGGTGATGAGGAAAGATATTTAATACGCTGGCAAACGGATCGCAAAAGGTTGGAAGACCAAAGCTGAGGTGAGAGGAATGTGTGCGTCAGGACATCAAGGTCCTGGGAATTAGGAACTGGAGGAGAATGGCACTGAAGAGGAAAGACTGACACAAACTTCTGAGGAAGGTCAAGGCCCACAAAAGACTCTCGAGCAATGATGACGATGAGGATTATTATTATTATTATTATTATTATTATTATTATTATTATTATTTCTTTGTTTCTTTCTTTCTTAATCTGTTTAACTTCCAGGGTTATTTTTTCCCTCGGACTAAGCGAGGGATCCCACTTCTACCGCCTCAGGGGCAGTGTCCTGGAGCGTGAGATTTTGGGTCGGGGATAAAACTGGGTAGGAGGACCAGTACCTCGCCCAGGCTCCCTCACCTGCTATGATGAACAGGGACCTTGTGGGGGGAGGATGGGAAGATTGGAAGGGATAGACGAGGAAGTGGGAAGAAAGCGGCCATGGTCTCAATTTAGGTACCATCCCGGCATTTGCCTCGAAGAGAGGTGGGGAAATCCCCAAGTAATATTTTCACATGGTTGTCAGTGATTTTTGAAGTCACCGATTCTAGTTTTTCCCAGGAGTAATCAACCTTTTGTGGGTTGGCTTGATTGTCGTCATTAATTGGAGCTTGAGCATTAATGAGGGTGTACCTTTTCTTTGCGTACTTAATGGTTAGTACTGAAAGGCTTCCATTTGGGGATTGGAAGTCTGTAACTGAAGTGCCATGATCAGTACTTTTTTGCTGGTCCATTACGTCAGTGAGTTGCTTGAGTTTCCCTGTTTTTTTTTTTTTGCTAGGGGCTTTACGTCGCACCGACACAGATAGGTCTTATGGCGACGATGGGATAGGAAAGGCCTAGGAGTTGGAAGGAAGCGGCCGTGGCCTTAATTAAGGTACAACCCCAGCATTTGCCTGGTGTGAAAATGGGAAACCACGGAAAACCATCTTCAGGGCTGCCGATAGTGGGATTCGAACCTACTATCTCCCGGATGCAAGCTCACAGCCGCGCGCCTCTACGCGCACGGCCAACTCGCCCGGTTTTCCCTGTTTTTAGTAGAGATTTATATTCAGTGTGCCGAAAAATTGTTTTCATTTAGGTCTTAATTTTGGTGTATTCAGACTGAATGCGGGCGATGGCAAGGGGTTTCCTAGACGCTCCGACTCGTCTATGAATGCTGTTTTGGGCTCTCCAGAATCTGATGGCCTAAGTGCGCTGCTCGTGGCAGTGGTGGATTTCCTTTTCAGGCTACTACCTGGAGTAGAAATGTTTCCATAATGCGAGTTATTGGAAGTTGCTGGGAGAGCCAACCGGGATACCACTAAAGTTGTAAGCCTTAGGGTTGCTCCTTTGCAGTAGATGTGTCTATATTGTAGCTCCACTGCCGGGGATAGATGACTCTTCCACCTTCTCCACCGTTGAGGTTGTGTATTCATGTCCTGTTGAAGCTGTTGGTAGTCTTCTTCGTCTGTAACCCAGAAAGGGGGCCCTTACAGGCTGCTTTCATCCGGAGTTATATGAACCCTGGTATTTTTTACGAGGTGTTACTCCTCTCCCTCCTCCTTTCTCAACCGGCCTTATTATTATTATTATTATTATTATTATTATTATTATTATTATTATTATTATTATTATTATTATTATTATTATTTTGCTAGTGGCTTTACGTCGTGCCGACACAGATAGGTCTTATGGCGACGATGGGATAGGAAAGGCCTAGGAGTGGGAAGGAGCGACCGTGGCCTTCATTAAGGTACAGCCCCAGCATTTGCCTGGTGTGAAAATGGGAAACCACGGAAAACCATATTCAGGGCTGCCGACAGTGCAGTTCGAATCCACTATCTCCCGGATGGAAGCTCACAGCCGCGCACCCCTAACCACACGGCCAACTCGCCCGGTATATTATTATTATTATTATTATTATTATTATTATTATTATTATTATTATTATTATTATTATTATTATTTCTTCGTTATGCCCAACTAAGGAGGGCGATTGAACTTATTTAGCTGATGCCGTTGCCTTTTCCTTCTCCCAAAATCTCTTCATCTTCTCGCTGTGGCTCTCCTTGCGATCTTCTGACCAGGGTTTGTTGGTGGTGGTGCAAGCATGATGTTTAAAGCGGTGATTGTCGACTAATTTCCTGAACTTAGATCTGTATAACACAATGCCATTTGTGATGCCGATTTCTTAATGAACTTTTCCAACTTCAAGCAGCATTTTTTTAAACTTTCTTTGATAGGGCAAAGTTCAGAATTATTTTGGCAAATCTCTTGATTACTCATTCTGAGAATAAGCCAATAAAATTTTAAACGTCTTTTCCTAATTATGTCTGAAATTTTTCTCTGACAAAGAGTGTTGGTACAGGTCATGAGCTTTCCTTAACATCCAAATTCCTCCTGTAGAGACTGCTCCAAACATTTTCCTTAAGATTTTTCTTTCTTGCTTTTATACATTTTTTTTGCTAGGGGCTTTACGTCGCACCGACACAGATAGGTCTTATGGCGACGATGGGATAGGAAAGGCCTAGGAGTTGAAAGGAAGCGGCCGTGGCCTTAATTAAGGTACAGCCCCAGCATTTGCCTGGTGTGAAAATGGGAAACCACGGAAAACCATTTTTCAGGGCTGCCGATAGTGGGATTCGAACGTACGATCTCCCGGATGCAAGCTCACAGCCGCGCGCCTCTACGCGCACGGCCAACTCGCCCGGTTTATACATTTTTAATCTATGATCTGTCCGCAATGGTCATTGCTCCAACTGTATATAGTGCTTCAGGCTCCATTACAGTGTTACAATGTATTAATTTTGCATTTCGGGATATAGATTTTTTTTAATTATACGTGTTCCAAGTGAGTCTGTATGCTCTTTTTAGTTTAGAGACACTTTCTTTGTTTACTTCACGATTCAGTCCTGACCGCTCTCAATCTTTCAAGCCTATTTAAGGCCACAACAATTTTCGCATAGCCTGCCTCTCAAGGTTGCACGACTTCTCAGAGGTATTTGAATGTAGACACTAGGGATATTTTGCCACATTCGGTTTTCACTGGTTGTCCATCTAGGTACCGAAGAGATCCTTCCATGTAATGAATTCTCTGATATGAGATCAGGAGTCCTGTTCTAGATGAACTTTCATGGAGCTTTTCAATGGATGCAATCGCTTCCTGTCTGTTATTGGACAACACTGCTAAGTCATCAGTGAAGACCAAACACTGTAAATTAATTTTGTTTCCACGTAATCTGCCAAGCGTTATTCCTTTAACTTCTTTTTCTCAAGTCCTAATATCTTTTATAATAACAAGATTAAACTATAAAGAGGACAACAGATCTCCTTGTTTTTTATTACCGGTATTATTATTACTTTTTATTATTGTTCCGAGGTATCTGTGGAACAGCAGAGGTGAAAGAAGGTGCGGGATGGAATGGGTCTAACTACAAGTCCGAAAGATGAATTAAAAATTTAAATAAACAAATTTTACAAATTTTTACATAGAATTTGAAAACTTAACGAGTACAACAAGTCAACAGCTATCCAATAATCAGGTACAAGACCAGAAAAGCAAGGATTTAGAGACAAATTAATGATCTGGGGTTCAAGCCCCACATTTTACAATCTCTGAGTTCTCAGCTCACAACCACAAATTACCAAAGGGCAGAAAACCCCTCATTACATGGAGCACTTGCTCCCAACTAGTAATGTCAAGCCTCCTAGAGGCACCTTTCAAAACACCCTAAAGAGCTGACCGCTCTCAATCTTTCAAGCCTATTAAAGGCCACAACAACTTTCGCATTGCCTGCCTCTCAAGGCACACTTGCAAATGAACAGGGGTACCTTGTACCCATTCTACTGGACCTTAAATTTTAAAAAAAGGTTAATTTAAACGGCCCTAAATACAAAAGGAATGGAGGCGAGAACTTGCACTCCTACATGAAACTAGTTGAAACCTAAGTGGCGCTAGGCCAATTCAACAGGGGCTATTCCCACACTAGGGAGGTGACTCGTATAAGAAAATTTTACTACATTAGGAAAGAGAAGAAAATCGGTTATGAAAACGTAGTCACCTCAGATCAAAATGCAGGGGAGCTCGAGAGGGTAAGGCACTCTCTATCCCCGATTTACAGTTAAAGTAACATGAAAATTTTACATCGAAATGGTATAGGTTACATCAAAAACGGTTTCGGACCTTCCCCGAGGATTAAACTGCTGAGCTAGCAAGAAAATAAAGATGTTAAACGGCCATTACCTTTTTGAAGGGCTGCTGACTGATGAAAGAGGCGCTTCCCGCCTCCTGCTATTCTTCCATACACTAAGCTAGATGTTGTACGAGTGGCCGAGAGACCAGAAAATGAGCAGTTTTTATACCCTCCTGGAAGATTCGAGACCTTTCATGAATGATTAAGACACACCCACATGCGTTCATTGGTCGGCTAAAAGTTACAAGTCAAAAATGAAGAAGAAACCTGTGATTGGAGGGAAATTAATTACAGAAATTACTGATTGGGTAAATTCAAAACAGGCGGAAAGAAAGCATTAATATTGCCAACCCACCAACGAAAGAACGAAATTTAGTAAAGACAACAACTTATGAATACAAAATATCTTCAAAAAAAGTTCCTTCACTTCGCACCAGGGTGCATGATCATAGTTTTTGGTAGAGACATCTGTGAGAGAATGTCCACACTTCTTGATAATTAGTAAACAAAAACGATTCGAAATTAACACAGTGACATCTTCAGATAAACGGTTGAATTAATTCAGTTTTAAAGTTCAGAGTTTCAGCTGTAGAGGAGTACCTTAAGGCGGAAAATTCAAATGAGCGGCGTATAGGTGCACCAACCGGTACAATAATAATAATAATAATAATAATAATTATTATTATTATTATTATTATTATTATTATAGGATGAGGAATAAATGATTAACGTGACGCGCAGTGGGTTTTCTGTGAAAAGCGGGAAGGATTGGAACAAGTTTGCCCGAGGTGTTCCTCATTCCTTGCTCAGCTCAAGATAATGGCGTAATAGTAACTAGGGACCTACGCCAGTGCCTTTGAGAAGATAATATGGCACTTTCTATCAATTTAAATTAGGGAATCTTGTGAAACCTTTTCGAGAATGAGAAACGCGAAGCAATTTCTCTCTCAAAACTTTGGATACTAACTACCAAGGCCAGCGTCTGAACATATTATGGTATCCTGGTATCAACCAGAAAATGACTGCGAGTGTGTCGAATGCTCCTGAATCCCCCCTTCGTCCCACACCGCACCAGAATACACAACGCGATGACGTCAGGATGACGTTTAGCACACTTGACGTAGCAGTACGAAAGACCAGGTGCCGAGAGATTTTACCTCATCACGATGAGCAGATGGTTTGCGTCGCACAGATCTGTCAGTCATTGAGGGTGGTGGGCTGCAGCCCGTCTAATTATATCTCATCCCACATCTCTCCAGTCCGCCCTGTCACTCAGTATTGCATGTCTTCCTTCAGGATGGAAGCTGCTCGTGTGGCACTTCAAGATGAAAGTGAAGCCTGGCTTTGGTGATTTCTTGCGAAATAAAACTTTTAGATATCGTCGCTGAAAACCTGTCTTAGTACTACGATATTAAACAACTTAAAAAAAAATTAAGCCCAATGAGAATGATGGCCTACTAGTCTTGTTCTTACTAGGCAGGAGAAGTGCACAAGGAATATATTTAATTATTTGTCCTAGTAACTTTTGGGTCCACTGGAGCCATCCTCGCTCATTTTGAGTTTAAAATCCAGTCACCATGGTTAAATGTTCGCCTCTGTGACCCATGGCGCTAATATGCTTCGTTGAAATGCAACCAAAAATAGAGTTACAGGTCTTCAACGTTCGTTGTACCAACTGATAGCTAAAAACACAGGCCTATCGTCCTTCTACTTCACCACAGCCAAATTAATTCAGATCTTTTACAATTGTTTACGTCGCACCAACACGGATAGGTCTTATGGCGCCAGCATTTGCCTGGTGTGAAAATGGGCAACCACATAAAACCATCTTCAGGGCTGCCGACCAGTGGGGTTCGAACCCACTGTCTCTCGAATGTAAGCTGATAGCTACGTGGCCCAAACCGCACAGCCACTTGCTCGGTTTAGTTTGTTGGGATGAACAATAATGTGCCTTTATTTCAAAACATGTCGAACCAGCTTCCATTCAATTATACATGTGTGCATGCGAGTTGCCTGCGCGGGACAAGTCGTTAGACTTTCATGTAGGGCCAGGAATTTTATGCTGTAATATGTTATAATTAAGCTGAGGATATTTAGGCACTAAAAATCCTGTTTTAGGTAGTCTAAATAAACATTGTAGATATTCAAAACGTCACTATCAAGAATTGTATTAATTACCTAACTGCAACAAAAAAAGCATTAAATGATTTCCTGAACGTTGTTAAATAGGAGTTTTACTGTGCCAGTTTGTTAATGATCTCAATGTCCGACGCGTTAGCTGAATGGTCAGCGTACTGGCCTTCGGTTCAGAGGGTCCCGGGTTCGATTCTCGACCGGGTCGGAGATTTTAACCTTCATTGGTTAATTCCAATGGCCCGGGGGCTGGGTGTTTGTGCTGTCCCCAACATCCCTGCAACTCACACATCACACATAACACTATCCTCCACCACACCAACACGCAGTTACCTACACGTGGCAGATGCCCCCCACCCTCATCGGAGGGTCTGCCTTACAAGGGCTACACTCAGCTAGAAATAGTCACACGAAATTATTATTATTATTATTATTATTATTATTATTATTATTATTATTATTATTATTATTATTATTAATGATCTCAATACCATTCTTTACCAGCGGTTTAACGTAGCACTAACTCAGATAGGTTCGTGGTAACGATATGATAGGAAAGGGCTGGGATTGGGAAGGAAGTGGCAGTGGCCTTAAATAAAGTGGCTTGATGTGAACGAGGGAAACAACACAAAACCAAGTTGAGAACTGCCGATGGTTAGATTCGAACCAAACATCTCCTGAATGCAAACTTACAGTATATTGAAATAAACTCTCATGCTACATTACAATGGGAAATTCTGTGTATTTTTCAAGGTTTTCTGGTGTAAATTTATGCTTCGTTTCAGTAAGGATATTTTTAAATCCAAAAAATATCCTCTCAGTCTCACAGAATGTGATCGGGTGATACCCTCTGCCGACCAACGAGATAACGAGATAAGGGTCAAAACAGGCATTTATAGACACTAATAAATGCCTTTTATTCTTCATAATTTGACCTGAAACGGATTTGTAATTTTACAGGAACAAATACCCTCAGCTTAGTTATCAAATACAAACTTGTTGCCCACTCTGCGATTGTGTAAGAAAAGTTGCGTAAATAATAGGAATTATAATAAGTCGTATCCCAACAGTCTAGCAAAACCTTTGAGCGGGTAAGGAGTTCGAAAGTCTTTGGCATTCCAGCCAATTACTGCAAGGCGTCCATGGTCTTATTACGACACATTACGAAAGCGATCAATTTTCGTAGGGAATATCTTGTCGTTTCTGGACCTACCTCTTAAAACACTAAGCTTTAATTGACCGGGCGAGTTGGCCGTGCGGTTAGGGGCGCGCAACTGTGAGCTTGCATCCGGGAGATAACGGGTTCGAACCCCACTGTCGGCAGCCCTGAAGATGGTTTTCCGTTCCTTTCCATCTCCACACCAGGCAAATGCTGGGGGCTATATTTCATATCAGTTTTCTTCGTTAATCCACCCAGTGTTCCTCAACTAAAAACATGTCTGAAGAAACCAGTTTAAAAAGTAAAATTTACTGTGTCATCCTCTGTGGTGTAGTGGTTAGTGTGATTAGCTGCTGCCCCCGGAGACCCGAGTTCGATTCCCAGTTCTACCACGAAATTTGAAAAGTGGTACGAGGGCTGGAACGTAGTCCACTCAGCCTCGGGAAGTCAAATGAGTAGAGAGGATTCGATTCCCACCTCAGCCATCTTAGAAATGGTTTTCCGTGGTATTCCACTTCTCCTCGAGGCAAATGCCGGGATGGTACCTAACTTAAAGCCACGGCCGCTTCCTTCGCTCTTCTATGTCTGTCCCTTCCAATCTTCTCACCCCCCCCCCCCACACACAAGGCCTTTGTTCAACATAGCAGATGAGGCAGAGTGGGAGAGGTACTGGTCCTCCTCCCCACATTTATCCCCCACCCAAAGTCTGAAGTTCTAGGCTACTGCCCATGAGGCGGTAGAGGTGGGATCCCTCCCTGAGTCCGAGGGAAAAATTAACCCTGGAGGGTAAACAGATTAAGAAAGAAAGAAAAAGTACTGTGTTCGGATTCCTCCGTTCAACGGAAAAGCACAGGTTACCAATAGCTTCACATTTCCTTAGTCTCTCTTTGCTTGATGATTCATGTAAACGCTGATTTTTTTTAAATAGACTAAAATAAATTAAATTATTTTGGAGGAAATAATGGAAAATGTATTTTTGCAGTTAACACTAATAGTTGCTTAGGCTAAATCTTCGATATTCCTGTTGCTATTTCTGAATAGATGTAGCTTTGGCGCTGCAATAGCACTTTCTGGCTCAATGACGAATGTAATAGCAAACTACCTCACTCGCCATCTTGCCTAGTACGCCTCATTATACGCCATTGGTTCCCTCCAACAAGTGCATTACCTTCGATGGTGTAACACGAGGATCCAACTACCCTCTAAGCTCATGACTTAAAAGACGGTCATATCTTCGGTCACATTCGTTGAGTGATTTAAAGTACTACTTTTTACAGCTTTATAATAATAATTTCGTGTGGCTATTGCTAGCCTGGTACTGCCCTTGTAAGGCAGACATTCCGATGAGTGTAGACGGCATGTGCCGTGTACGGAAAACTGCGTGTTATTGGGTGAGTTGCTGGGATGCTGGGGACAGTAAAATCATCCAGTATCCGAGCCGAGGTAATTAACCATTTAGGGTTAAAAACTCCCATCTGGCCAGTAATCGAACCCGGACCCTCTGAACCGAAGAGCACTCTGTTGACCATTCAGCCAAGGAGTTGGACTGTGTCAGCCGTGTCACTTTCTCCCTAAAGGGCACTTCAGTTCTTCTACTGTAAGTAGGGTGACCAGACGTCCTCTTTTACCTGTACATGTCCTTCTTTTTAGACCTTTGTCCGAGGTCCTGGTTGATTATTAAAAACAACTGAAATGTCCTGTTTTAGTGAATCCGCGTATTTCGGAGTAATATGTTTGACGGCATCACCGCTATCGTATCAATATATAAAAATGTGATTATGGATATACAGTGAAAAAATGAAAATCTATAGCATGTTTCCAGTCACTCGACCGGGTCAGAAATGGCATGAATGAACTCCCCCTCTAGCGGCGAGGATAGGAATGGTGCCGGCTGCCGAAGCCTGTTGTCGCGCTCCTCTGGGGCGATGATCAATGAATGACAGATGAAATGATATTGGAGAGTGTTCCTGGAATGAAATATGACAGGGAAAACCGGAGTACCCGGAGAAAAACCTGTCCCGCCTCCGCTTTCTCCAGCACAAATCTCACATGGAGTGACCGAGATTTGAACCACGGAACCCAGCGGTGAGAGGTCGGCGGGCGATCGCTTGAGCCACAGAAGCTCTGGTTATGTAGTACAAGTGATTCTTCTTCTTTTCCTGACGCTTTTTCCCCACACCTATGGGGTTGCGGGTGCGAACTGCGGCGCACATGTAGATTTGGCCCTGTTTTACGGCCGGATGCTCTTCCTGACGCCAACCCTCTATGGAGGGATGTAATCACTATTGCGCTTGTCTGTGGCGGTAGGTAGTGTGGTATGTTGTCTGAATATGATGAGGAAGAGTGTTGGGACGGACATATTCCCCCAGTCCCCGAGCCAGAAGAATTCATCAGATGCGATTAAAATCCCCGACCTGGCCAGGAATCCAACCCGGGACCCTCTAAACCTGACCTTTCCGCCAACGTGTCGGACATGCAGTACATGCGATTATTCAATGCGTACCATGTATTGTGATAATAGATGCTATTTACCATTCCGTATAGGCTACTGTATGCTTCTCTCTCAGCAATACCCCGTCAGAACACTGCTATGCTAATGTGTGACAGCTGACAACGTGACAAGCGATAGGAGATAACTCGGATTTGAAGGAAGAAGCCACTTTTAAATGGGATGGCACTGAAAAGTAATATTGATATTGATAATTGTGATGCTGAAAAATGTATTCTGTATTTGCAAACTAAGTCTAAATCCTTTTAAATTGATGAGGTGAAATATTTTGATCAGTTCCTCAATTTCAAACAATTCCTGAATGAGAGTAATAATGATCCTGAATTTACCAAGTTACCGTGTACTGAGCAACGGGCAAAATATTTCAATTTGCAGAAGTCAGTTGATTGTAGTTCAGAGTTATTAAGACTTGCAGAATTTTTCTATACCAGACCACAATGCAATTCCTGAAATACCGTACTATTTTCATTGATCTCAGTACAATGGACTGATTAATACGAACCGTTTCAAAGTAGAATCTGTGAAAATCCTCTTAATGGTTCAATATAATCTAAAGAATTTACATGAGTATCCTTTTGTAAGTATACTAGCAAGATACCCGTGCTTCGCTACGGTATTATACTGAACTTTAGAATTGAATGCTTATTGTTTTATATATAATCCGCCGAAATTCGCGATCTAACTCGTTTTCTGAGAGAATCCGCCAAAATTCGTGATCTGACTCGTTTTCTAATAGATTATGGCAAGTTTCCTCCCATTTTTCAATCTTTCTTTCCAGCAATCGATTTCATACTTCCCATGCTAAGTCCAGATATTCCACCCGGTCAGTTAGGTCCATAATCTTTGCCATCTTTTCCTATAAGCATTTTAATATGGGTCAAATCCTTCAGGAGATCCAGCGTGGTGTCGTCTTGGGTGCCTTGGCGATACTGAACCCGCGGCCGGACTGCATTCTTAGTCATTACCCGTCCAGGAACCGTTTTCAGCGCGGTCCGCACATTTGACGACGGTCCAGAACATTATTATTATTATTATTATTATTATTATTATTATAGATGTTCTGGACCCCACAGTAAGATGCAAGACCGCTACTTGGCGGTAAATTACATCTGCTGCCACTGTCATTGTTGAAAATGTGATCAACACCATTGTCGCGCGTAGGCAAGTGTGCTGGATTTCTGGCCATACGAATGACATACTTCCGTGCATTATTGACCTTATTATGGTGTTGAAAAATTGGACGGTCAATCTCATCCCTATCGTTTATTTCAAATGTGTTTAAATTTTTATTTATATGCCAGGAGAATCTACTGTAATCTAAGAACGTTCTCCGAAGGAAAAGATTACTCTTGAAAACGAACCCAGGAAAGATTAAAAATGATCGGTTTATGATCAGAATAATTACATCGAAAATCTACAGCATGTTTCCAGTCATTCGACAGGGTCAGGAATGGAATGAATAAAGCCCCCATATAGCGGCGAAAATAGGAATTGTGCCGGCAGCCGAAACCTGTCGCACTCCTCTGGGGCAATGATTAATGGATGACAAATGAAATTAAATTATATTGGACAGTGTTGTTGGAGTGAATGATGAAAGGGAAAACTGGAGTATCCGGAGAAAAACCTGTCCGGCCTCCGATTTGTTCAGCACGAATGTCACATGCAGAGACCGGGATTTGAACCACGGAACCCAGCTGTGAGAGGCCGGCGCGCTGCTGCCTAAGCAACAGAGGCTCCTTATAAATACATTATGAACAGTAAAATCAATCAGTCTCACCTCCTTTTACACCCCACCGCCGTTAAGTTTATTTAGCCAACACCCCCCCCCCCAAAATAAATAAATTAAAGATGGCGTGTTTCTTTATATTAAAGGAGATTCCAAACACTAATGTTCACGTCTATTACCTTCAGTTTTGAGATTAAAATAATGCACTTTTTTCACTTTCACACTACTCCCTCCCCCCTAAGTAAATTTCCGGCAAAAAGTATTGTTTCTTTAATAGTAAAGGATCTTCTAAATACCAATTATCACGACTGTAACTCTGTAACTTCTCCAGTTTTTTATTTATGTGTCCTCATGCAAGGAATTAATCTCCTTTTCACTCCCGCCCCCAAGATGATTTGCCCCCAAAACGCGAATTTTTTGTTTTTAAAGGAGATCCAAATACCAATTTTCACGTCTGTAGGCCCTAACAATTTTAGTTTTTAATAGATGTAGGTATTATCATACAATTAAGTAAATTCATTTTTCAATTCTTTCACCTCCCCCCCCCTTAATTGGATTTTCCAAAAATACGTGTTTCTTTACTTTTAGAGCAGATTCCAAACATCAAATTTTACGTCTGTAACATCTTCATTTTTGAGATAACAGTAGCCTAATTAAAAGAATTCAACACCCTTTTCAGTCGCTTTAACCCCCCCCCTCCACCCAAGGGGTATTTCTGAAAACTAAAAATACACGTTCATTTATTTTTAATAATGATAAAAAATACCATTTTTCACTTCTGTAACATGTTCAGGTTTTTTTTAGATATACTGTATAAATTCTCATTTTAAAATGTCACCCTTTTTTAGTTCCCCTTAAGAGGAGTTTCCAAAAACAAATCACCTTTGTTTCTTTACATTTACAGGGGTACCACTTTTTACGTCAGTATCATTCTATGTTTCTCAGATATCCTGTAGATATAGTCTTTCAAAAAATTCACCCCAATATGTCACTCCTGTTTAACCGCCATTAATTGGAATTTCCAAAAAAAATACGTGTTTCTTTATTTTCAAAGGAGATCCCATATACAAATTTTCAGTTCTGTAATATCTTCAGTTTCTGAGATATATGTATCCTCATTAAAGGCATTCAACCCATTATTCACCCTTTTACACCCCTCCTATTCGGATTTACAGAAAACAAAAAATACGTGTTCCTTTATTTTTAAAGGAGATGATAAATATCAATTTTTACATGTGCAAACTTTTAAAGTTTTGAAATATAGATACACTCATTTTAAAAATTCACCCCCCTTTTCCCCCTCCCATTAATTGGATTTTCCAAAAAGAAAAATATACGTGTTTCTTTATTTTTAAAAGAGATCAAAAGTACCAATTTTCAGGTCTGTAATATCTACAGTTTCTGAGATATAAGTACCGGTATCCTGATTAAAGGCATTCGACCCATTTTTCACCCTTTTAAACCCGTCCTATTGGGATTTTCTGAAAACAAAAAATACGTGTTTCTTTATTTTTAATGATGTTTCTAAATATCAATTTTTATATCTGTAAACTTTCAAAGTTTTGAGATATAAGTATACTAATTTGAAAAATTAACCCCCTTTTCACCCCCCGATTAATTGGATTTTCCAAAAACAAAAAAATACGTGTTTCCTTATTTTTAAAAGAGATCAAAAGTACCAATTTTCAGGTCTGTAATATCTACATTTGTAAACTTTTAAAGTTTTGAGATATAGATACACTCATTTTAAAATTTCACCCCCCTTTTCACCCCCTTAACAACGGAATATCCAAATATCCTCTCTTAGCGAGCACCTACATCTTAATATGAATGTATCCCCAAAATTTCATTTCATTATATCCAGTAGTTTTGGCTCGGCGATGATGAATCAGTCAGTCAGTCAGTCAGTCAGTCAGTCAGTCAGGACAAGCTATTTTATATATATAGATTTAGACTCGCCAAAACTCCTGAAGGCAACTGAATCTTCAGAAAAGCACTACAAGGATTGTAAATTAGTTTCACTGTATACATTTTGTAAGAATTTACTGTATAATATGGAGAGGGATAATTCTTGTTTATGTATGCGAAAATGGGAATTCATAAGTCTCTTTTCTATCTGTTTACATCTCGTCACCCTAATTGTAACCCTCTTTCACCTCTGTCTTTGTTTGTGTCATATTTTTCAAGGTGACCACTATCTCTAACTGCCTCGACCATAATTGTTATAGAGTTTTGCTGAGTATGTTTCTCCATACATACGCATATATAAATCTTGTTTACTTCTAATACGAAAAAAATTCCCTGACTTTCTGCGTGATATTCAGCATATGTTATTTTATTAACATGTAAAATCTCTGAACGAGAAAGTGCCTTACATACGTGATACGAGAGGGACATCTGTAGTTCACCATAAATATAATTTTCCGAATCGAAACTAGGCTATAATTTCATTAATCATACAGCAGACAAAAAACTTCTTGGGGTCATTAACGCCTTTGTGCTGGTCATCACGCTACCTGGCTCATTTACAGAGCTGACTCATACTTCGTGTGGGTCGTCAAGTGGCCTTCCTCTGACGTCACACGTCGAAACTCCTGCTCCGAAACCTCATGCAATTATTTCAGTCTGACCCTGTCAAGTGTCCTACTTTATGCTGATTGTCATGAAGAAGACGCTGGCTATGTAAGGTGGTTGTTTAGCCGTACGCCTCCTATATATAACAAATAACGGGAAATGGGTCCACCAGATAAAAGAAGCAAAATGGGAAGCATTATCAGTAATTAGAATTCTTGAAAATAAATTTCCAAATATAGATTATAAGATTCAGAAAAATGCCCTGCAGTCTGTAGTGAAAAATCGAATGTTATATGTAGCTGACCTATGGCGAGTACAGAAAGAGTGCGAGATGCTGAATCAGGTAATAAGTAAGTTTTGTAAAATTATAATGGGGTTGCTAAATTGTACAGCAAACTGTCGAGTAAGATTAATATGTGAAGAAAGTATTCAAGCAGATATTCTAAAGAGAATTTTGAAATATTTGTTAAGATAGAAAAGAAGAGAAGGTCGCAAGCTTCTGCAGATTACAGAGAGAAAATATTGAGGGAGAGTACTGGCTAACTAAAAATAAAAGTATACTAGACAGGTTCGGATTCGGAAATTATTGCGCGAAGACCTTCGAGTGGTTGGCCGTATCGACGAGTAAGCTAATTATTATACGACTTAGGGATATTCAGACAGTAGTTGGTATCCGAATGTATTAGCAGGGCGACCCTCCCGGAGTTCAATTGGATAAGGAAGGGTATGAGCATAAATATTGTGAATGTAAATAGAAGAGAAACCAGAGGTTTGATATGGTGGATGATGGAAATTTATAAAAATAAGGGATGGATTAAGGGGAAGGATAGAAAAATTTAACATGCTGATATCCTGTAAAGAAACCCTAGCGGTTAGAAGAAAAATTTTGAATAGCAAATGGTAAGTGAGAATGTTAATTATTAGGATGATAAGAAAAGACTGGTATAAGCCTAGTAACCTCCGTAAGTTATTAATTGTAATTAGAAATTTATATAGAAGAAAGGTCCAAGATCCTGTAATGCGGGTAGAGCAGATTACGGATGGATGTCTGAGTTATGAATCGGTTAGTTAAGAATCAGTCATTAGTGGCAATTAGTATAGTGAGTGTTAGTATCACTGCATAGTTGTTGTTAATACTCCATAAAAAGTAATTAATTGATAAATTGCATGTAATGGATCAGGGTCCAATAGATGGAATGTTTCATGTTCAGCTACTGGTGTTCCGTAGCTGTAGGATGAAAACATTCATTCAATCATTCATTAGCCCATCCATTCACTCATTCATTCAATCATTCATTTATTGGGATGGTCTCACAGTAGCTGTTGGCGGATTGTAGCTATAGGCCGAGTGCATTTAATTCATCCATTCATGCATTCATTAATAAATCCATCCATGCATTCATCCATCGACTCATTCAATTAAGAACGCTCTCTCCTCAGTTGGTGGTTACCCGTGACTGGGAGAGAAGGGTTTATTCATTCATGCATGAATACAATTCAGTCACGCAATCATTCATTAATCAATTCATTCATTCATGTAGCCATTCAGTTATTTGGTTCATGCATAGTGTCTGTTGAATTTGGAGAATTCTGTACAGACTTATGAGAAATAAAATAATACATACAGTCACCATGTGCCTCCTGTACCTTAAGCTGCGGGATCGAATCTTAGCGGAATCCGTTGGTCTTTAAGGATAATGAGAGAACGAGAATGTTAACAATAAGGAGTAGGTTGTGTATCTATAGTCTTGAAGTCGGGAGATGGTGGGTTCGAACCCCATCGTTGGTAGCCCTTAAGATACTTCTCCATTTTCAATACATGGAAATGTAGGAACTGCATCATATTTCAGGTCACAGTCATCACCCTCCCAGTCCTAGCTCTTTCCTGTCCCATCGTCACCGAAAACATGCCTATGTTGGTACGACGTTAAACAGCAAATAAAACAAAAAAAGAAACAAACAAACAAAGAAAGAAAGAAAGAAAGAAAGAAAGAAAGAAAGAAAGAAAGAAATAAATAAATGGATACATGTGAAAAAATCGTGTTTTAAAGTGCACTCTCTAGGCCAAATTCCACACTAGTTATTTTAAAACCAATATCAGTTGCTAAGAAGTTGAACACAGAGCATTTTATATTATTATCATTATTATTATTATCATTATTACTATTATTATTATCATTATTATTATTATTATTATTAGAATAAAATTGAATAAAATAATGTCAATAACCAAGGCCCAAATTGTTACTTTATAACACCCTCTATCGATTGTTTATTTTGCTCCAATTACCGGATGGTGATGGTGTTTGTTGTTTAGCGGGGCCTAAGAGCTAGGTCATCGGTCCCTATTGGTACGAGGTGCAACGAAATGAAATAATAATTAAAACTTCAAAATGTATCCACTGACTAAAATATCAAACGAATGATGATGACAAAATGACCATAAATCCAAAACAATCAGTGGATCCAATTCACAACGCCATATTTTCTAAGATGTTGCTTGTAATAAAAAATGGGTCCAAAATCCAGGTCACCGGCCCCTCGTAATAGTACCAATCACTGGTAAAGCAGAACGATGGTGTTCCTCCTATAATGGTACTAATCACAGGTGACGTAGACCCATGGTTTGTTACACGTCATGGCACCAGTCGCAGGCAACAGAGCCCCATGGTGTTCCTCACATAAGGGCACCGCTCGTCGGCAACACAGGTCCATGGTGTTCCTCACATAGTGGGACTAATCACGAGCGCCGGTATTCCCGTGGTGTTCCTCAAACAGTGGAACTAATAACAGGCCACGTATACTGTTGGTGCTGCTCACCTGGTGGTACTAATCACCAATTGTCGGGCCTATGTTAGGTCCCTTAGAACAATCATCATCATCATCATCATCATCATCATCATCATCATCATCATGTTTTCCGACTCGTTGGCTGAATGGTCAGCGTACTGGCCTTCGGTTCAGAGGGTCCCGGGTACGATTCCCGGCCGGGTCGGGGATTTTAACCTTCATTGGTTAATTCCAATGGCTCGGGGGCTGGGTGTTTGTGCTGTCCCCAACATCCCTGCAACTCACACACCACACATAACACTATCCTCCACCACAATAACACGCAGTTACCCACATATGGCAGATGCCGCCCACCCTCATCAGAGGGTCTGCCTTACAAGGGCTGCACTCGGCTAGAAATAGCCACACGAAATTATTATTATCATCATGTTCTTGTTACTTCATTTCATTTTTAAATTTAACTAGTGAATGATAGATAGAAAATAATAATTTGCATTTTGGATACTTTCCTAATAAAATCTTTTTTATTCTATTTAAAATATATTAGGTATTACTTCCATAGGACTCACGTAAATGCGTTGATGAAAAATCATGTGTATGTATAAGTATCCCGCAGATAATCTCACTGAAGATCCACTGGATTTGAGAAATATAATAGGATCACAAATTAATATATATGATTTACTTTTATGTAGCAACCACCACAGAAACACGCAATAGTGATTACATCCCTCCATATAGGGTTGGCGTCAGGAAGGGCATCCGGGCGTAAAACACGGCCAAATTCACAAGTGCTACACAGTTCGCACCCGCGAACTCACAGGTGTGGGAAAAAAGCGGTGGAAAAAGAAAAGGAAAGATGATGCACTTTTATGTAGCCTATATTAGTGTGATCTGTTTTTTTTTTCTTGTTTCACAATTTGCTTTACGTCGCACCGACACAGATAGGTCTTATGGCGACAATGGGATAGGGAAGGCCTAGGAGTGAGAAGGAAGTGGTCGGGCCGTGGCCTTAATTAAGTACAGCCTCAGGATTTGCCTGGTGTGAAAGTGGGAAACCACGGAAAACCATCTTCAGGGCGGCTGACGCCGCATTGATTCTGAAACGGACGTCTTGATTCCCATTAGCTGTCATCGTATCTATCCGACAGCGTAGGTATTGATTCGTATTAGTTGCCATCTTATTTTCCCATAGCGTACGTCTTGATTCCCATTAGCTAACAACAGTGCCATAATATTTCCCTTCCCATTTTACACATTTGTTAGAACTGTCTACATGCGGTAGGTATAGTTAAAAATGTTTGGCTTTTCGTTACTCTCACAATGTAAATAGAGTACAAGCAAAGTTGCAATTGTCAAGCATAAGTAATAAAATTGTGTAACTTAGGTGCGAGAAACTTGTACCAGATGTTTGGAAGATATTCATACCGGGAAATGGTTAAATTAGACAGTTTTTCCATTTGTTCTTTTATGTAGTTTGTTTGTCCCGCATTTGTTTGAGAGTAGTTGTCTTCTCACTTCTCATTTTAACGTAAGTTTCGGTTTGAACATCCTTTAGTGTCTCTAACAGATGGAACGTGCTGGGGTGGGAAGAGTAAATTTGAGCGTTCAGTTTAGAGTGGAACGCCTCACAGCACTTAGTAGTCCGTTCAGAACTACTACTAAAGTCGGCCCACATAATGGGTTGAAAGTCGCTATTTGCAAGAATATAGACATGAATTAAATAATCAAAAAATAATCGAGATGTTCATTGTTAGGTTTGCGGGACATCAGGTCTTCGACTACGCAATCTTCGATTTGGTCAGTGGGCAGGAGAGGCAGTACGAACAAAGTTTTCACAAGTCTTCCGAATTTAGATTCCTACGATTTAAAATCATTTGATTATCCCAATGACTGTATCTTTCTCCACCCGAGATGAAATCTGCAACCCTTTATATTCGTTTGGGCCAAATGTAAGCAATTGCCTGGTACATTGCCGTCTCAATGTCAGCGAATATATAATGTCCGGATTGGTGTTATTTTCAATTAAAGACAAAGCTCTCTTATATGTTTCATTCTTTTGTCTGGGAAACAAACCAATGAGAAATAAGTTTTTTTATTTACCCCATGAATTATACATATTTGGTGGAACAGCGTAGGGCAACTCCTGAAGGTCCCATCTATAAAGAAAGTTCTTGACACTTTCAGAAAATCTAAATTGCTTTGGCATGAGAAAAGCACAATATTCTTTTCAGAGTCGTTCACAAATAAAAATAAAAAGTCCCCCACCCTTGACTCTTTGTGTTGAAAACATTTTTCGTCGCTGTTTCATGTAATTCTGGTGAAGTATTGGGCAACTTTGGAAGTTTGCGTAATCGAGTAGCATTAATATTTTTGCTTATTCGGACCAAATCATGAGCTGCGAGAGTGTCAATGTCACCATTAGCTAACTCGAGGCGGATAAGTTTGGAGGTGCGCTCACACACATTTCCTTCGGCCTTTCTCTTCACAATATTACTGGCTCTTTGCCGGTTTAATACACCAGAGTCATCCTTTTCATGATTATGTTGTAATTGCGGCCTGACATTACAATTTAAAGAATTTAATTTAACAAAACACTTACATGCTCTCCTCGTACACTTGCATCTATCAACGCCTCGACGAGACACTTATGGAAACAGAATTTATAACCGTCTAGCACCAACAGATTCTTGCCCTTTTCACTTGTCATTATATCAAACTTAATCGCTCACACACAGTGCAGTGACTACTTACAAGCCTGTCTGATGCGTGGGGTTGGAGTGGCGTAGCGAAGCGCCGCCAGCCGAAAGTTAGCGGAATCAACACGGATGTTATTGTTCGGCGAACTTATCGAAAGCGGGAATGAATTCGTCCACTATTCAACCGCAGGGCAGCAGCGTTCAGGGCTGCCGTCAGTGGTGTTCGAATCCGCGCATGCAACCTCACAGTTGCCCGCCCCTAACCACACGGCCAACTCGCCCGGTAATCTAAAAAGTTGTCCGGCTCCATAGCTAAATGGTTAGCGTGCTGGCCTTTGGTCACAGGGGTCCCGGGTTCGATTCCCGGCAGGGTCGGGAATTTTAACCATCATTGGTTAATTTCACTGGCACTGGGTCTGGGTGTATGTGTCGTCTTCATCATCATTTCATCCTCATCACGACGCGCAGGTCACCTACGGGTGTCAAATCGAAAGACCTGCACCTGGCGAGCCGAACATGTCCTCGGACACTCCCGGCACTAAAAGCCATACGCCATTTCATCTAAAAAGTTTAAGTTACAAATTTGTTCCTCCTCAAGGTAGATCTTGTTCCCTACATAAAACGAGTAAACCCTACAAAATTGCTGGTCATTTAGACTATGTAAAGGGGTCACAACCATATTCACCATCGTGATTACATTTTAAAAATAAAAGCAAGTATACGAAAAATTACGTTTATTATTTACATAAAAACATTTACTCCATAAATTGGAACAAACACAAATCATCGTCGTATATTCTTCTCAGGCGTTGTTATATATTTGCTTACTTACCTACTTGTCACACGCACTCTCTCACACACATAATATCGAGCGGGTTGGTCACGTAAATGTGAGCTTGTATTCAACAGATAATGGGTTCGAATCCCACCGTCGGTACCCCTCAAGGCGGTTTTCCATGAATTCCTATTTTCACACCAAGCACATGTCGGGGGTGTTTTTAATTAGTGCAACGGCCTCTTCCTTCCAAATCCTAGCCCTCTCCCATCCTTGCGTCGCCGAAAACCATCGCTGCGTCAGTGCGACGTTAAACCACTGTCTGTCTGTCTGTCTGTCTGTCTGTCTGTCTGTCATTTCATCAGCCCAGACGCAGGTTAAATCATCAAATAGCACCACCACCGGTCGAGGTGGCCGTGCGATTAGGGGCGCGCAGCTGTGAGCTTGCATCCGGGAGATAGTGGGTTCGAACACCACTGTCGGCAGCCCTGAAGATGGTTTTCCGTCGTTTCCCATTTTCACTCCAAGCAAAAGCTGGGGCTGAACCTTAATTAAGACCACGGCCGCTTCCTTCCCACTCCTATGCCTTTCCTATACCATCGTCGCCATAAGACCTATCTGTGTCCGTGCGACGTAAAGCCAATTGCAAAAAAAATAGCACCACCAAAGGCTATGCAGTTCTGGGAAAACCATAAAAACCAAAGGCAGCACCAAAATGAGCCGTACTAGGCAAGATAAGGAGTGAGGCAGATTGCCACTGCTTTCCTCACTGGGCTAGGAAGTGCTATTGCAGCACGACTAAACCTATGAGTTGGTTTTCCGTGGTTTCCCATTTTCACACCAGGCAAATGCTGGGGCTGTTCCTTAATTAAGGCCACGGCCGCTTCCTTCAAATTCCTAGGCCTTTCCTGTCCCATCGTCGCCATAAAACCTATCTGTGTCGGCGCGACGTAAAGCAAGTAGCAAAAAAAAACCTATGAGTAACACCTTTCATAACACTCAGACGCACTGGTCATGCTCCGAATGTCATTACTCAACACTATCCATACCGCAGCAACTTCCATACTGTCACAGCCATGGATGAGACTGGGACTTCCGTGGAAGCTACATTTTGCTCTTACCGGGCGAGATGGCCGTACGGTAAGGGGCGCGCGGCTGTGAGCTTGCATCCGGGAGATATTGGGTTCGAACCCCACTATCGAAAGCCCTGAAGATAGTTTTCCATGGTTTCCCATTTTCACACCAGCTAAATGCTGGTGCTGTACCTTAATGAGGGTCACGGCCGCTTCCTTTCCACTTCTAGGCCTTTCCTATCACATCGTCGCCATAAGACCTATCTGTGTCGGTGCGACGTAAAGCAAATAGCAAAAAAGAAAATGCTCTGGCGTGTGTCAAGAGACGGATGCAAAAGTACTACATCCATAACTAGCAACAAAAAAAAGTATCTCTCTCTCTCTCTCTTGAATTAAGAGCGTAGCGTGGTGGCCACCAAATCCCATGCTGAATCCGACAATCCTTCAACTTGTGTGCCCTCGCTTTTATCCTTCCTATACGTTCTCCCTCGGCCGTCCTTTGTTCTCCTCCAACCCCTACAGCATTAAAAATGAGAGAATAAGAAATGTTTACACTTTCACGCCTTTCATGCCCTGACACCTTCATTCTTCGAAGCTTGGGCATCTCCCTGATATGATTAAAGTTAATATGGGATCATTATCTCGTTCCATGTGGGGTACGGGTCACTAGCCAAAAAGTGTAGTCTTCCTTCAGTTCCAGCACAGAGCCACAACTGCTCCGCGCTTTGAAGAAACGTTGCAGAAACTGAGGCGCACCATTAAGTGAAAATGCCCGGACATGTTATTGCCCGCCTCCACACGGCCAACTCGGTGAGAAATATGCTTCAGGGCTTCAGGTGGAGATCTCTTTCTCCTCAAAATACTACTGACTCTCTGCCGGTTTAATACACCAGAGTGGGCCGATGACCTTCGATGTTAGGCCCATTTAAACAACAAGCAATACACCACAGTAATCCTTTTCTTGATTATGGTCTAATTGCGGCCCGACAATACAATTTAACGATTTTAATTTCACAAAACCGGGCGAGTTGGCCGTGCGCGTAGAGGCGCGCGGCTGTGAGCTTGCATCCGGGAGATAGTAGGTTCGAATCCCACTATCGGCAGCCCTGAAGATGGTTTTCCGTGGTTTTCCATTTTCACACCAGGCAAATGCTGGGGCTGTACATTAATTAAGGCCACGGCCGCTTCCTTCCAACTCCTAGGCCTTGCCTATCCCATCGTCGCCATAAGACCTATCTGTGTCGGTGCGACTTAAAGCCCCTAGCAAAAAAAAAAAAATCACAAAAAAACTTGCATGTCCTCCTCGCACACTTGTAGCTATCAACGCCATCGACGAGACACTTATGGAAGCAAAATTTATAACCGTCTATCACCAACAGTTTATTTGCCTTTTCACTTGTCATTATATTAAATTTCATCGCACCGGGCGAGTTGACCGTGCGGTTAGAGGCGCGCGGCTGTGTGCTTGCATCCGGGAGATAGTGGGTTCGAATCCCACTGTAGGCAGCCCTGAAGATGGTTTTCCGTGGTTTCCCATTTGCACACCAGGCTGTACCTTAATTAAGGCCACGGCCGCTTCCTTCCAACTCCTAGGCCTTTCCTATCCCATAGTCGCCATAAGACCTATCTGTGTCGGTGCGACGTAAAGCCACTAGCAAAAAGAAAAAAAACATCGCTCACACACAGTGCAATGACTACTTACAAGCCTGTCTGATGCGTGGGGTTGGAGTAGAGTAGCGAAGCGCCGCGCTGCCAGCCGAAAGTTAGCAGAATCAACACGGATGTTATTGTTCGGCGAACTTAACCAGTCTCTCTACAGCCAAAATCTCTCCCCATGTGATTTTCACATTATTGGGGAGCTAAAGAAAGACATTCATGCATCTCGGTTTGCAGCGGACGTATACGTGTGTGACTGAGTACAGATGTGGTTCCGTCGACAGCCCGCCAGCTTTTTCAAGAATGGGATTGACCGTCTCATCATCCAGGGGGATAAATGTCCTTACATTTGAAGTACGATATTTTCTAATATACTTTTTGGCAGGTGACCCGTTTTCATTACTTTCCCTCAGAACAATAATTATCATTTATCCCTCTATAGACGGCTTCGCGGTGTAGGGGTAGTGCGCCTTCTTCTTACCCGGACATCCCAGGTTCGATTGCCCGCCAGGCCAGTGAGTTTTATCTGGATCTGAGGTCTCGCTCGAGGTCTACTCAGCCTACGCGATTACAATTGAGGAGCTATCTGACGATGAGATGGCGGCCCCGGTTTAAAAAGCCAAGAATAACGGTCGTGAGGATTCGTCGTGCTGACCACACGCTATTTCGTAATTTGAAGGCCTTCGGGGTGAGCAGCGGTCGCTTGGTAGGCCGTGGCCCTTCGGGGCTGTTGCGCCATGGGGTTTGGATTTGGTTTTTATCCCCCGATAACCGACATCACCCAACGTTGATCTCTAAGAGAGAAGCCTTGCAGTCTTTCCCTAACACTACTGAACATAGCTATTTTTTTCTTTGCTAACTAATAATAATAATAATAATAATAATAATAATAATAATAATAATAATAATAATAATAATAATAATAATAATAATAATAATAATAATTTCGTGTGGCTATTTCTAGCCGGGTGCAGCCCTTGTAAGGCAGACCCTCCAATGAGAGTGAGCGATAATAATAATAACAACAACAACAGCTGCGTGTGGCCTCCGGAGAGGCCCGGTGCATGTCTTCCGACGTGACGCCTTACAGGCGAACTGCGCGTCTGTCAGGATGGACCCTTACCAAAGGTGAAATCAAACGATGTAGACGGCACACTCACCCAGCCCCAGACCCATCGGAAATAACCAATGAATGTTAAAATCTGGCAGGGAATCGAACCCGGGACCGTCTGGACCAAAGGCAAGCGCGTTAAACATTTAGCCATGGAGTCGGACTATTTACTAACTGTTGAACTGTATTCTGCTTTGCCACCGATACAGTGAAAAAATCTTGCTAGCAAATACATCTTGTACTTCATTTTTAACTTGCATTTTGGCAGCATTTTTCGTGATTCGCGAGAAGTTGAACAGTACCAATGATCACACACGTTATATTGAAAGCCACTATTTGGTGCATTTCGGACTAAAACTGATTAATACAGGGTGTAGAAAAATCATCCACTAATCACTGGTGGGGATATTCAGACAACACACCACACTACTAACCACCATAGAAACAAGCAATATTGATTACATCCCTCCATATTAGGGTTAGCGTCAGGAAGGGCATCTGGCCGTGAAACAGTGCCAAATCTCCATGTGCGGAGGAAGAAGAAGATTTGTTTTCATATATAACTATTCAAGTTGGCAACTATGATAAAATTTACTTAGGTCTGATATATCTGCTTTCTAGTGACCAGTTTTATACGATTTCGACTATACATACAGTACAATGAGTGCAGTGTGATGCAGTGTCCCTGTATTAATGGGTATTTCAGTAGACATTTGTGAATGACCCCGCAATGGTAATGAATCAGAAGGCCACAAAAGGCATGAACTGTGATAAAGCAATTTTTTGCCAGCTGCAAATGCTGTAACTTCGTAGATTACGTATGTGACAAGAGGCTAATAAGGTTTGACCTTGTGTGTTGCGTAACATATCCACGCTCGGTTGTTTTTTTCGCCCCACTGTGAGCTCTCAATGAAGTCCATCACATTTCCTGCTTTTTGAGCAACAGATCGCATTATCTTATCCCTGCTCTGCCGCCGAAATTTGAAAAGTGGAACGAGGGATACCAAGGCTCAGCTTAATTTAAAAATGAATGACCGAGCTCGATAGCTGTAGTCGCTTAACTGCGGCCTGTGTCCAGTATTCGGGAGATAGTAGGTTCGAACCCCACTGTCGGCAGCCCTGCAAATGGTTTTCCGTGGTTTTCCATTTTCACACCAGGCAAATGCTGGGGTTGTACCTTAATTAAGGCCACGGCCGCTTTCTTCCCACTCCTAGCCCTTTCCTGTCCCATCGTCGCCATAAGACCTATCTGTGTCGGTGCGACGTAAAGCAACTAGCAAAAAAAAAAATGAATGAATAGTAAATAGGAATGTAAATAAATGTGTAAGTAAATAATCATAGGTAAACTGAACGTCTTTTAGGTATCTATATTGTAAACAATGCAAACATTTAACAGTATCCCAGTTCATGTATTTTTCAAGGTTGACACTAAAATCAAAACTGTTGGTTTATTAGACCCATTTCTAGTTAGGATACAGGGAATAGTTTGCTTCGCAGTGTTCATATTATACCATGCCAGGCAAATGCTGGGGCTGTACCTTAATTAAGGCCACGGCCGCTTCCTTCCAACTCCTAGGCCTTTCCTATCCCATCGTCGCCATAAGACCTATCTGTGTCGGTGCGACGTAAAGCCCCTAGCAAAAAAAAATACCATGCCAGGAGCTATTTATGCAGTGTTTAACTCTAAAGGATACCATGGCAACTATAGCAGGCTCCTAAATTCTCGATGTAAGTTAAAAAAATTAAAAAGTTTTATAAATTGATTTTCTGACGAATTTAAGAGTACTTTACCTACACTTAAATACGAATAAAAATAACATCTTACATAATAGAACTTTTGATACAAATTCATTTTCGATGGTAGTTTCGCACATGACTGTCTCTGTTGTGTAGTGTTTAGTGTGATTGCATGCCATCCCCGGAAGCCCGGAGTCGATTCCCGGCTCTGCCACCGAAATTTGAAAAGTGGTACGAGGGCTGGAATGGGGTTCACTCGGCCTCGGGAGGTCAAGTGAGTAGAGGGGGGTCGATTCTCACCTCATCTATTCTCGAAGTGGTTTTCCGTGGTTTCCCGCTTCTCCTCCAGGCACATGTCGGTATGGTACCTAACTTTCTAGTTTCCTTTCTTCTTCCCTGTATATCCCTTCCGATCTTCCATCCCCTCCACGAGGCCCCTGTTCAGCATGGCAAGTGAGGCTACCTGGGCGAGGTAGTGGTCCTCCTGCCCTATTGTATCACCCTACCAAAAATCTCAGGCTCCAGGACACTGCCCTTGAGGCGGTAGAGGTGTGATCCCTCGCTGAGTCCGAAGGAAAAACCAACCCTGGATGGTAAACCGATTATGAAAGAAAGAAAGAAAGAAAGAAAGAAAGAAAGTATCTCATATAAGATTGCTAATATTCCTATTACCAGATGTGGACATAAAACGCACTGTTCAATCTGCAGGAATTTCTCTTCTGCTGAGGCTGACTAATATTATTTAAAAAAAACTCCGAACGTTTCATAAAAGCTGACAAGTTAAAATGTTTGTCATTGCTTGAATTCAGGCAGTTTGGAAAAGGAAAATAAATCCAAATAACAATTTTTTTTTTTTTTGCTAGTTGCCTTACGTCGCACCGACACAGATAGGTCTTATGGCGACGATGGGACGGGAAAGGGCTAGGAGTGGGAAGGAAGCGGCCGTGGCCTTAATTAAGGCACAGCCCCAGCATTTGCCTGATGTGAAAATGGGAAACCATGAAAAACCATATTCAGGGCTGCCGACAGTGGGGTTCGAACCTACTATCTCCCGAATACTGGATACTGGCCGCACTTAAGCGACTGCAGCTATCGAGCTCGGTTAACAAAATTATTATTCAAAAGCAAGTTATACCTCATAGATAAAAAATAGTCCCCATCAGCATGAATACCTTTCTTCAACAGTCTGGGTGTCAGACGCATAGTGTCCATGGATGTGTTGGAAGCTCCGCTTTCGTTCAAATTTTAAATACACTATACTGAGATTCAACTCAAGACCTAAGCGGTCCCTTTGATGTTAGCCAGACTTCTGGTCAGTGAAAAGGCTTCCGCAGCCGTAAATAGTTCCTATGTTTGTTTCTTGTTGCTGCGGTTTGGTTAGATATTCTGGTGAACTGACTTGACCAATGAAATATTTTAGCGCTGTAAAAATATGGAAAATATTTCACAAGTTGTATGGTATTCGGGTTCGTTACCAACTCTTCTATTTCATACATAGATGGCTGTGAATAGTTATTGTTCTCGGTCGTGTATGCACCAAAATAAATAGTTATTTAACATGGGTTTGATATCTTATTGCGTTGTGTACTTTTTAAGCTTTGTTCGAGTTCATTCCATTACTGTTTAGTTCGCATTTTTTTACGGCGTTGAAGATGGATCCAAGAAAACTGTTGGCAGTACTGGTTGCAATAGCATGCTCAATATCCATAATGGCTGCCAGCCATGAACAACACGTGGGTGATTCTGTGACGCTTGAGTAACAAGTGAAATACTTTAAAGCTAATAAAAGGGGGGAGGGCGGGAATTACGTAGGAAGTCTAAACAAATGGACGTTTTAAGTAGCCTACGAGATGAGAATCTGCTGTGGACTGTGTAAGAAGTGGTGAAAAAAACCGCGCAGCTGACCGGAGTTTCTACATACAGTGTTCACACGGCTCGCACGGAATATAAAGGAATTCGTATGTTTTCTTATGGTACCATATCGTATATGCTGGCCTGTGATTGTTTACATATGTCGTGAGGGTTTCTGACGATACGCCTCCCTTGTCGCTGAAAATTTAGTTTTAAGAAAGTGTCTGAATTATATAAACAAGCAATCAAGGCGATAAGGAAAGTGAAACGAAACATAACTCAACTGAGCTGCATGCCAGATTTATGCCACAAAACGTTTGTTCGTTTGACTGTTCATCAGTAGACCTACGGTGACTCGCATAATTATTCGGACAGACATGATTTATTATAGTTTCCTTTGTATTAGTGGTTTCATTAATAATAAAGCACTCATATAAATTAGATACAAGTTTCTGTATGGAATATAAAAACTAAACATCCATCATTCTTCTAATGAACACTTTCAATGAAAATATAATCATTAAAAACAAAATCAAAAGCAAAACCAATATTGCACAAAATTATTCGGACACTTGCCGTTTTACTTATGGTACTAAAGGTTCAGTATCTGGTGGGCTTTCCTTTCATTATAATTACTTCCCTGAGTCGACTTGGCATGCTCTCCACTAATTTCCGGATGTAATCGGGAGATATCTTCTGCCACTCCTCTTGAAGTCCATTTTTCAGTTATTCTCTAGATGTGATTGTTGTTTTCCTTATTTCTTTATCCAGTTTGTCCCAAAGATTGTTAATCCCATTCAAGTCTGGTGATTGAGGAGGAGGATGAAGCACCTTTGCGCAATTAAACAATAACCACATCCTTACATTCCAGGGCATATGCTTTGGGTCGTTATCTTGATAAAACTTGAAATGTTCACCAATCCACATCTTTTCGGCACTGTTTTTCATATTGTCCCTCGGTATTTTAAGGTATTGAAAGTGGTCCATTTTACCCTCAATAAAAACCAATTCACCAACTCCATTCGCCGACATGCACCCCAACACCATTACATGTTCACCACCATGCTTCACAGTTGCTTTCAAATTTTTCTCTTGAAGCTCAGTATTAGGACGGCGCCGAACTCTTATCCTGCCATCAGATTGAAATATGTTAAATTTACTCTCATCAGCAAATATAACGTCATTCCACCACTCATTGTCTTCTTTAACATGCTCTTTGGCAAACAGCATTCTCTTTCTTCGATTTACTTGATTTATGAAAGGCTTCCTTCTTGCAATATGGCCGTGAAAGTTACCTCTTCTGAGCACTCTCTGTATTGTTTCAGGATGCACTTTCTTTCCGGTGTATGTGGCATCCGTAGCGAGTTTTGGAGCACTTAACTTGGGTGCCTATTTCATTTTGCTGATGATATAACACTCTTCCCTCACAGAAAAAAGTTCTTGGACGTCCCGTATGCGGTAGATGTTCAATCCTATCTTCCTCCCGGAATCTTGTGATAATATCAGAGACTGTACTTTTCTTCATTTGTAACATTTCAGCAATTTTACGACAACTTTTACCTTTAGCATGGTGAAAAATTACTAGCTGCCGCTATTCGATTGTGCTCTCTCTTCCTCTGCGGCCCATTTTCACCTACAATGTACACAGCACTCTAACACCCTGAATGTTTACGTTCACACTGTCCGTGGTTCTTTTACATACGACCTCTGCACGGCAACTGACTTTTGTCCGAATAATTTTGTTGAAGCACGTTAACTGCGTTCTGAGGTTCCGTGGTCACTGGTTCTCTCCTGTTTTCTAAAAGTACACATTTGAACGTCGTGTTGAATCTGCCAAACTGGGTTCTGTCAGAAACTAGTTTGCGTGTACGATATTTTCTCTGAAATATAGGGCCAGTGTGTAGCAAAGACTATAATTACTAACGTGTCCGAATAATTATGTGAGTCACTGTATGTGTCAGCTCAGTTCGAACTATGCACTCGCCGTAAGTACAACAGGAAGGGCCTTAACACTGTATGGGTATAGGATCCTTAGCGTACTCGAAATAATAATAATAATAATAATAATAATAATAATAATAATAATAATAATAATAATAATAATAATAATACTGGTAATAATAATAATTATAATTTTCACTTTATTTTCGTAACTGCCCTCTTTCTGCAGAAATGATGTCATGAGGGGATCATGAGTTCGTGTTTACCTTCCGAATAAAGAGACTACAATATTTACAACATTCTTGGTAACACTACATTTTGCAATCCCTCCCATAGGTGGGTTTTCAGCTTGTTGAATTGTGAGAAACTGCCACTGATAGTCGTTGCACGAGAGAGGAATCGTATACATGTCGTCATACTTTTCGTTGTAAGTCTCCATGTGCCACACAAATTGTATTATGAAATAAAAATAAACCTTGCTTCTCTTGCCTCGATATTCGTCAGTAATCTGTAGGTTTTACATAGTCAGTAAAGGAATAAATAGGTATGGCACGTAATTAAAGTACAACTATGTGAAAGGAAGTGATTCCTTTTGATGTTCACTATTTCAGAATGAAGTACTTGTCAGATAGACGTACGACATAAATATTAAGCTGGTTGTGGCGGTGGAGAACCGAGACGGGAATGGGGAACAGGGTACGTGCTCACATGCGGAAAAATACTTTTCCTCAGCTCTTGACTTGACTTTCAGTATAGTGTCCAAAAGTTAAGCATAAGTTACGTTTAAGCAGGACAACAGGAAATAGACAGCAAATCACACGACATATGCACCTACCAACCTTACGTATTCGCTGTGTAAAGGAAAGGAGTGTTCCCTGCTTTGACTAGCGGCGTAACCGCAAGGTAAACACAGCCAGTGCCTGCGCCCCATATTCCCTCAGTCGTGTTTGCCCTGTTACAGTGTGCGGAGTGTAGCCTCGTGGTGAACGTGACAACATAATGGCACAAGAACGCCATTTGGACCCCGTTTTGCAGGTTAGAATACTCGGCCGCCTGGAAGCAGGCCAGACACAGACCGAAGTCGCCGTATCCTTGAATGTGCCACAAAGTGTCATTTCCAGGCTTTGGAGACAATTTCGAGACACAGGAGATGTTAGTCGTAGGCCAGTACCAGGTCGACCAACGGTAACCACCCCACAGAAGGACCGATATCTGGCCTTAACTGCCCGACGAAATCGGAGTGCACCTGCAAGACAATTGTCGGCGGAGCTTGCAGCCGTCTCAGGGGTTGCCGTTTCCCGGCGAACTGTGTACCGGAGCCTCAGAACAGCAGGGCTGTTTGCCCCACGTCCCGCGGTGTGCGTCCCTCTCACTCCAGCACAGAGACGGGCCCGTTTACTGTGGAGCCGTCAACATCGAAACTGGACCATGATTGAATGGAGGCATGTGCTCTTCTTAGATGAATCCCGCTTCAGTTTGCAGAACGATTCCCGTCGCACATTAATCTGGAGAGAACCGGGTAGCCGATACAATCACAGGAACATCGTGGAACGGGACCAGTATGGTGGTGGTGGCGTCATAGTGTGGGGCGGCATCATGTTGAATGGACGTACGGACCTGCACATCTTCATGGGTAGCCCGAGGAACACTGTTAACGCTCGGAGATACAGGGATGAGGTACTGAGACCACACGTTCGACTCTTCAGAGGTGCGGTTAGTCCAGACTTCCTCTTAATG
The DNA here is from genome assembly GCF_040414725.1 of Anabrus simplex. Lineage (NCBI taxonomy): Eukaryota > Metazoa > Arthropoda > Insecta > Orthoptera > Tettigoniidae > Anabrus > Anabrus simplex. The sequence continues at coordinate 1,049,819,142 of NC_090266.1, forward strand.
GACGAATAATGCCCGGCCGCTCCGCGCTGCTCTGGTGGATGAATTTCTGGGTGGGGAAGAGATTCATCGCATGGACTGGCCAGCGAGGTCTGCGGATCTGAATCCTAAAGAACATACCTAGGATGCATTGGGGAGGCAAATTGCATCCCGTTAGCCTCCACCAAGGACCCTCCGAGACCTTCGCATTGCCCTTTCGGAGGATGGGATCGACTGCCACAAGAGCTCATGGACCATCTGATAGAGAGCATGCCACGTCGCTGCGAAGCATGTGTGGCCTTTAGGGGTAACCATACACCATATTAACAGCATATTTTGTTGTGGAAGACAATGCCATTAGTTGTTGTCAAAGGTGTACCTTAGCTATCAGAACCTTTCTGACACTGCTTATTTGGACAAGTTGTGTGACATGGTGTGTGAGTCAGCTTCTGTTTGTTCAGCAATCCGTCTGACATGAATTTATTGCTTTAGAATTTTTACGCGGTAGTATAATTTCGTTTAACTTTCTCTGGTAAATCCGCATGCTGGCTAGTGCACAATCTCAAAACCCCCATTGCAAGGTCGGCCGTCGGGTGGTAGGAAATAGGAACTCCCCAGCCCCATGGATGTGATTCTGAAGTTACAGGCAAGATGAGGAAGTTGTACGAACGCATAGCAAACAACTGCTGTTTAGTTTTTCATTAGGTGAATTCACATAGTCAGTAATATATTTAATTATGTATGGTGCTATGTATATCGGTGAAGTGAATTTTACCTTGCGCTAGAGGTGAATTAAATAACACATTTGTGTCTTCCAGTACGCTGCGAACCAGCGTAGATGTATGCAAGTTGGAAACTCACATCTCACTGACGACTTGGTGACTGCGGGCAAAAGTGTTGTAAGTACGGACTGTGGTACAGGGATTACAAAAAGTAGTTGGAAGTGTTCAATTGAAAACTACTTAAAACTGCTTTCTTTTTGTTACCATTTCATAAGAAATTAGATATTGTTGAACATGATCCACCAAAGCTAACTCTTTGTTTGAAAACAAAAACGAAGACATCTACTCAGCATTTCAACGACCGCATTTATGACTCTATACCAGGTCGGTGTGGCTGTAAACAATGACATACAATGTATTGCATGGAACACGCATGGGTACGACGATTTGAGTAACATGTGTAAAGCAGATAAAAGACTCGAACTGAGTTTTATTCAGAGAACAGCATAAAAGAGCTATAGAAAAGTGCAATGAAACTATTAAACAGAACAGGAAAATTAGATTTCTTTTAATAACTACGCTTTACTTTCTAGGATCTCAGGGACTTGTTTTAACGTATTGTATTTTTTGAATCGAGATATCTATGTTCAGATTTTTAACATCTTAGCACGTTACGATAATCAACTTCGAAACTACTTGGACACTTCAATAGTTTTGAGTGGCACTTCCCCCGGTATTCAGAATGATTTAATATTCATTCTCTCTCTCTCTCTCTCTCTCTCTCTCTCTCTCTCCCTCTTCCTCTAATTATTTCTGAGGTGTTGACTATCACAGGCGCGTTTTTTTTCCTTAATTCTTACCTCACTTTTCCAGGAAAAAGCGGAGAGTTGATCTAGTTTACAAGAAGTAAGGAAAGCAATATTTAACTTAAATTATTTCGCAACAACACAGCAGGCCTAACTGTTAAAAAGCTAAAAAAAAAAACTACTGCCTTATTTTTAACGATAATCGCAAATGAATTCAGTAACATGTTTGAGTTCACAGCTTCCTGTAAGTAGGTAGAAAACCACGCTACGCCCCTGCTGGAGGCCCACAAATCTTGCAACGTCCAACCACGGTAGTCCCTAGGAGAGGATGCATTGAACTTGACTGCGATGCCACTGTGATTGTTTCTTCAACAGGTAATTCCTTCACTCTGTCACTCTGTTTGAAGGTAGTACCGGTACTGTAAGTTTCTGCATTTTTTGTCACGTGGAATACCAAGCGGGCTGCCACAGCACCGGCGCCCCTGAGAATATACATACTTTTAATTAATGAATACAACAAGAGGGTTTAGCAATGTAACATAATCTATATATATACTGTATATATAATACCAGTTTTATCTGTACATCGCTTAGAATTTAAAAGCTGGTATTCTTCATCTTCTTATTTTATTCATGGGGCGTCTAAATATTAGTTCCTAATTAGCATCGACCTCTAAGGTCTTTTGCTACCATGTTTTTCCTTCATTCCCACCTAGATATACCTGCTCCCTTTACAAAGCTGCAGGTTGATCTTATTGGGTCTTCTTGGAATTTTTCTCTCTCTTCACCTGGTAGTCCTAGAGTGGAGAGTCTGATCCTTCCCAGCGCCTCACATTCGAAAAGTATGTGTTCAGCTGATTCCTCTACATCATTGCATTTCCTACATATGTCTTTTTTTTTTGCTAGTTGTTTTACGTCGCACCGACACAGATAGGTCTTACGGCGACGATGGGACAGGAAAGGGCTGGGAGTGCGAAGGAAGCGGCCGTGGCCTTAATTAAGGTACAGCCCCAGCATTACCCTGGTGTGAAAATGGGAAACCACGGAAAACCATTTTCAGGGTTGCCGACAGTGGGGTTCGAACCTACTATCTCCCGAATACTGGATACTGGCCGCACTTAAGCGACTGCAGCTATCGAGCTCGGTATGTTGTCTCTTATTACTGCAATTCTATGTAGGTGTTTTCCCAGATGACAGGGTCCAAAACTGGTATTTCTGTATCATTCGTGTCCACAGTAACAAGGAAATGCACTTTTTGATTTTCCATAATCTCTGTCTGTCTGTCTGTCTGTCTGTCTGTCTGTCTGTCTGTCTGTCTGTCTGTCTGTCTGTCTGTCTGTCTGTACGGGCATCATGAGAAAATCGTTGAAGATAATTTATTGGAAATGGGTATATAAAGTCTGTGAATGAGGCAATACAATTTATTCTATAAATAATTTTATTATCGCTGAGTACAATGGTAGTTTAGGGGACAGCCTAAAATATAATTCTCAAATATTGATGTTATTAGTGGTCCTATCGATAAATACTATATAACTAAAGTTATATGGAATTAAATTTACGATCATTGATGTCTTAATCTTCTTTACCCTACCGGCTATGGTAACAGAGATATTCATGAATTTCGATTTTTGTTGCTAAGTCCATACCAACACCGAACCACGAGCAAGTAGGTGAACAGAATTTAATGAAAATGGGTATGTAAAGTCTGGGAATAAGGTGCTTCAGTCTAGGCTATAAATAATTTTTTTTCACGCTGGATAAAGTGGTATTCATTTTTTTAAACATCTATGTTATTGGTCCTATCGAAGAGTATTATACAGTATAACAAATGTTACATATAATACAAGTTCCAATTATTTACATCCTATACAGTTTTCCTATACTGATGATGATAATATAGGCCTAATTCATGAATTTAGATATTTGATCCTTATTCCATATCAACGTCGAACATTGCTAACATGGAAATATTGTTAACTGGCGATAGGTTTTGTCACGATTATATGAAGGTGCAAACCCGCGTGGTCATCGGCCCGTATCGACAAGGAAAATTGTGAAGATGATTATTAAAAAAATGAGAAAATCGTAAAGCAACCATCGCTTGATGATTAAGACAAAGGGAGTCTTGAAAGAAGTAAGGACTCTCTTTACTTTAGATGCTCTAAAATCACATAGTCGGTAGGAAACTAAATATGAAGGCCTTAAATATCGGAAGTTCATAAAACTGATCAACAATAACATTACATTGACCATTGGTGTGATGTGATTTGTCTCTTCAGCTGCCACTCACGTCCGATAGATGGGATTACTGCTGCGTCCACCGAGCTCGATAGCTAAAGTTGCTTAAGTGCGGCCAGTATCCAGTATTCGGGAGATAGTAGGTTCGAACCCCACTGTCGGCAGCCCTGAAAATGGTTTTCCGTGGTTTCCCATTTTCACACCAGGCAAATGCTGGGGCTGTACCTTAATTAAGGCCACGGCCGCTTCCTTCCCACTCCTAGCCCTTCCCTGTCCCATAAGACCTATCTGTGTCGGTGCGACGTAAAGCAACTAGCAAAAAAAAAAAAAACTGCTGCGTCCCGAGTAGAACAGCTTGCCCCGAATATTGGCCCAAAGTAGCTGGGGACTTAGATAACTTTGCAGATTACCTGTTACCGAGTGAGTTGGCTATGTGGTTTTGGTCAAATAGCTGTCAGCTTGGATTTGAGAGTGGGGTCGAATCCTACTGTCGGCAGCCCTGAAGATAGTTTACAGCGGCTTCTCATTTTAACAACAGGCTAATGCCGGGGCTGTACATTAATAAAAACCGCAGTAGCTTCTTCCTCAATCCTAGTCCTGTCCTATACCACAGTCATCATAAAACCTGTCTGAGTCGTTGTCGTGTAAAACAAATATGAAAAGCAAAACATCTATTTCTAGCCGTTAAAAATATTTAAAATATTTTTTTTTTATTTGCTATTTGCTTTACGTCGCACCGACACAGGTAGGTCTTATGGCGACGATGGGACAGGAAATAGCTAGGAGTGGGAAGGAAGCGGCCGTGGCCTTAATTAAGGTACAGCCCCTTGCCTGGTGTGAAAATGGGAAACCACGAAAAACCATTTTCAGGGCTGCCGATAGTGGGGATCGAACCTACTATCTCCCGAATACTGGATACTGGCCGCACTTAAACGACTGCAGCTATCGAGCTCGGTAAAAATAATCTTGTTGGGGTACCACGGTACCACACTTGCTATGCGGAAGGTAGCACGTTTCCCGGCCAATGGATGTGAGATGTTTGAAATGAAAATTTAGGTCCATGTGGTTCGGATTCCATGTGAAACTGGAGGTCCTGTAGTTATGATCACGATATCAACAGTCACGTAAAACATTCTTAATAATAATGAAAATCCACAACCTGTTTCCAGTCATTTGACCGCGTCAGGAATGGAATGAAGGAAGCCCCCATCTAGCGGCGAGGATAGGAATTGTGTCCGCTTTGTCCAGCACAAATCTTAGATGGGGTGCCCGGGATTTGAATCACGGAACGCAGCGGTGAGAGGCCGGCGCGCTGCCGCCTGAGCCACGGAGGCTCGTCTCTTAATAATAAGCATTCTTAATAATAAGTCTGAAAACATGAAAAATGGTTGTGTTTTGGCGGTCGTTCAAGACAGCTGCAGATAAATATATGAGAAAAATAATTTACTTCTTGGTTGCCCCATTGTACAGCTGAAACCGTACAAATCTGGCTACCTGGGTCTGTTGGCGATCCAACCAGTTTTCTAACTAGTTATTCTTCTTCTTCTACTTAATCTGTTTACCCTCCAGGGTTTGCTTTTCCCTCGGACTCAGCGAGAGGTATCACACCTCTATCGCCTCAAGGGCAGTGTCCTGGAGCGTGAGACTTTGGGTCGGGGAGATAGAACTGGGGAGGGGACCAGTACCTAGCACCCGCGGCCTCACCTGCTATGCTGAACAAGGGCCTTATTGGGGGATGGGATGACAAGGAAGAGGGAAGGAAGCGGCCGAGGCCTTAAGTTAGATTCGCCTTCGCTTGGAGGAGAAGTGAGAAAGCACGGAAAACCACTTCGAGGATAGATGAGGTAGGAATCGAAACAATCTATTCAGTTAACCTACCGAGGCTGAGTGGACTCCAACCCTTGTACCACTTTTCAAATTTCGTGGCAGAGCCGGGGATCGAACCCGGGCTTCCGGGGATGGCAGCTGATCACACTAACCACTACACCACAGAGGCGGACTCTGACCAGTACTAATGGTCATATTATGTACTTGTTTCAGATGTTGTTGGCTGTGTTACAGCGCGGCATATCTCGTGATAACTGCGTCAGACATACTTCATAGCGGTATGCGTAAACATCATGTTCATGGACTGGTACCGGTCAACTCGAACTGAGAGTGACGCGATCTCCTCAGCTCCAGGAGATTTTCCCTTATTTATTGCGGTCATCACATGTCGTGGTTTTGGCCCTGTTCTACGGCCGAGTGGCCTTCCTGATGCCAACCCTATGTCGAGGGATGCGTTCACTAGAGACGTGGTATTCAAACTTTTTGGTTGGCGTACCCCCAAAATCCAATTGATTTACCTTCGTATCCCCGAAGTACGAGTATATTGAGATTATACCAGAAGTAACAATTTGTTGTTATTGGATGCCAAATATATTAATTATTATCATCATTGCCGGCCCCGTGGTGTAGGGGTGGCGTGCCTGCCTTTCACCCGGAGGACCCGGGTTCGATTCCCAGCCACGTCAGGGATTTTTACCTGGATCTTAGGGCTGGTTGGAGGTCCATTCAGCCTACGTGATTAGCATTGAGGAGCTTATTGACGGTGAGATAGCGGCCTCGGTCTAGAGAGCCAAGAATAACGGCCAAGAGGATTCGTCGTGCTGACCACACGATACCTCGCAATCTGCAGGCCGTCGGGATGAGCAGCAGTCACTTGATAGACCAAGGTCCTTCAGGGCTTTAGTGCCATGGGGTTAGTTAGTTATAATCATCATTATCATCTTCATCATCATGATCATCTTCCGCAGCTTATCCCGCTTTCTCAGGGTCCCAGCACGCACGGAGGCATGAAAGAGTTGTAGCCGAGGATTTAAGGTTGCATGCACTTCCTGACACCACGGGATTTTCAATGGACAGGGCCGGTTCTACCACCTGCTGGTAAAGTAGCGCGTAACTTGCCCTCGGCGTAAAAGGATGTTTCCGTTCGACCACTCCCAGGTAGCGCTACCGGCAACATTAATCGTAGTTACCCGGCGCATAATTTATCGGCCACTTCGAGGGCCCGATAAGACTTTACCTGCCGGGCAAGTTTTGAGAGCTGAACATTATTAGCTGTATTTCTGGTGACATACGACTTAAATTAGCTTAGTATACTGAAAAAAGCATGATACTGTAACAGTGATCGATATTGTATTGCAGGATGTTGAACATTAATGCTTCCCTTGAGTTGCAACGGTCACAACAGCCCCTGGCATTGGTAGCGTAGGGAACACATTTTATACGTCAAGCTTTCGCAAAGAAACTCTAAAAGGATAAAAAATCAAAACATATTTGGAAATCATTTCAAATGGATTTTAATTTTCTACTTTTTCAGTTTTCAGACACCAAGTATAATTTAGAGTATGTATCCCAATGACCCCCAAGCTCTCTCGTAGCGTAATGGCTAAGGCGGTCACTTCATAAGACGTTGTATACAGGTTCGAGTCTTCATTGTGACGAATCTTTCTCATTTACATTCTTACCGTTGTATTAATCTGTATGCCTCTTTTCATACGTTATTTTGTTAATAATATATTTCATTGAAATTGTACCGGGTGGTACACCTCCACGCCGCTAATTCAAACCTTGCGCCAGTTGAAACTCCTCTACTGGAGGAAGCCTGAACTTTAACTACCAGGTTAATTCTCAAGTTTATCAGAAGATGTCACTACTTGTAAATTTTGAAGTGTTCTGAACTATGTCAATTTCGATTCAATGTTGTTTTCTCTGTAGCAAGAAGTGTGAACATTCTCTTCTAGATGACACTACTTACGAACTACAATTCTGCACCCTAGTGCGAAGTGAGGGAACCCTTTTTTGAAGAAATTTAGTATTTATAAGTTTGTTCGTTATTAAATTCCTTTCAGCTTTTGTTTAAGTTGGCAATGTTAACCCTTTCTTTCCGCCAGCTTTGAAACTGGCCAATCATAATTTTCTGTAATTAATTTTCCACCAATCCTGGTTTTCTTCTTCAGCTTGGACATGTACTCTTTTGGTCGTCCAATAAAAGGCTTGTGGGCGGGTGTTCTCATTCATGAAAGGTCTCGAATGTTCCGCGAGGGTATATAAACTGCTGATTTTCGGGTCTCCGCGCCACTTCAGTAACATCTAACATAGTGTAAATTATGTAGCAACCGGGCGAGTTGGCCGTGCGCGTAGAGGCGCGCGGCTGTGAGCTTGCATCCGGGAGATAGTAGGTTCGAGTCCCACTATCGGCAGCCCTGAAAATGGTTTTCCGTGGTTTCCCATTTTCACACCAGGCAAATGCTGGGGCTGTACCTTAATTAAGGCCACGGCCGCTTCCTTCCAACTCCTAGGCCTTTCCTATCCCATCGTCGCCATAAGACCTATCTGTGTCGGTGCGACGTAAAGCAACTATCAAAAAAAAAAAAAAAAAAAAAAATTATGTAGCAAGGGGCGGGAAGCGCCTCTTTCGTCGGGCAGCAGTTCTTCAATAAGGTAATGGCCTTTTAATAACTTATTTTCTTGCTAGCTCAGCAGTTTAACTCTCGGGGCAGGTTCGATACCTTTTACCATGTAACTTTCCTCTAAAATGTAAAAGACACTTGGTAGAGATTCTATCTCTTTAAACTACATATTGGGATAGAGAGTGCTTCGCCCTCTCGAGCTCCCACTCCTATTGCTTTGAGGTGAACTTATTTTCACAACCGTTTCTTCCCTTCTTAATGTAATATAAATTATTTTCTTATATAAGTCACCTCTTTAGTATGGGATTAGCCCTTGCATATGCGGCCTAGTGCCAAATAGGTTTTAAAGAAATGTATTAGGAGTGCAGTTTCGCCTCCTCTCAACTTGGTATTTTGGAGGCCATTGTAATTGTCCTGTTTCTTTATTGAATAGGCCTCAGTAGGTTGGGTATTTTTACCCCTGTTTTCATGTGCTTGGAGGTCAGCTTGAAAGTGGAGTTTGGTGTGGCCTTTGATAGGCTCGAATTTTAAGAGCGGGTTGCTCTTTCTTAAAATTTTGATTTCTGTGTGCTTCGAGCAGGCTTTACTGCGTAATAGGGAGCAAGGGCTCCTGGGAATGATTGGGGTTTTCTGCCCCTTTGTCAAACCTGGTATCTGGCTAAAGTTGGGCTAACTGCCCAAGAATTATGTGTCTGGCTCTCGGAGCCCAAATCCTGTAACACTATAATTGTACACTCTCGATTTGTTGTTAGGCTACTGAGTACCTGTTATATTTGTTATTTCTTGATCTTGAAAAGAAAATATAACCTTGTTAAATTTTAAATTAACTTTAATTTCGTAAGTTGAGACCTGTTCATCCCAGCACCTTCTTTCACCTCTAACTACCACGGAAAACTCCGTAACAAGTGGTAGCAGAGCGTGGTTGAATGGGTCTCAAATTGGCCCCTTTTGACGGCTAAACATTACCTTGCTCTCGAACTCTAACAATTTTCTCTGTCGCTGGACTTTTCCTTTTCATTTTTCAAAATTGTTTAATTTTTTGTCAGCATGTCCGGCCCTCGCGAGGTTCTTCATCCTTTCTATTTGCGTAAAGAGGAATTAATTTATGAACTATCTCTCAGAAACGTTCAATCTGGAGGCACGGTTGCAGTCGACTCCAATAAGCTAAAAGATTCCCTTGATTTGCCTATTACCATCCCGACTTTGGGAGAGAAAGAGATTGACGACGCTCTCTCCACGATCAATGATTGTACTACTGAGCTAGCATCTGTAGTTAGTTTTTTGAAGAAAATGATCCATCACCTAATCAACTCAAAAGAGTACAGGGTAGGTTGTACCACTTTTATAATAGGGTGTGTGATCTATTGTCTCTGAAGTTAAATGACCTTCAGGGTAAGGAAGCTAGTGCCCTTGCCGAAAACTTGTCCCAAATGTCTAGTAAAGTTAGTCAGTTGTTATGTGGACCTGCCATCCCTAAAGTCGATCAACCTATGGTAGTAAATATTGTAAGTGGGGAGGATTCCTCTAAAGAGGAAAGAAGTAGTGCCGCGGCGGCTACACAACGAACATCTGCCCAATCAGAAACGGTGTCAGATCGTCGCAAGTCCATTCCACCCTTCGTGTTAAATAATGCTCCTTCTGAATCTGCTTCTCCGCCACTTAGGCCCCTTCCTACTACGTCTCCTGGTTTCAGCAGTTTACCCCATCCATTAGCTATGTTGCTTAGAGGTATTTCTAAGTTTTCGGTTAACTCTACAAGTGACGTAATTTCATTCTTAAGGTTTTTAGTTGAGTTTCAGGATCATGCCCTCGTTTTTTCTCTTTCTGCTTGTCAGATTTTGCAAATCATCTATCCCTATGCAATTGGTGTTCTCTCAGACAAAATAGTAAGAGCCATTGCCGAACAATCATCTATTGAAGACTTCCACGCCCACTTGCTAGCTAATTTCATTCCCGCTAGGGCAAGGTCCTCACTTATTCAGAAGTATTATTATCGTGTACAGCGGTTGGATGAAAACTTGGCAGATTTCATCCAAGATATTAAGTTCTACACCAGGGTGTTTGCTCTTCATTTTCCTGAAGATCAAATTGTTCAGGCTATTGTAGAAGGTATTTCACCACCTTACAGATCATAGTTGTGTTTTGCGTCACGTCCGCAAACCTTCGCCGAGCTTGTGGCTATGGCCGTCTCAGCGGAAGGAGTTAGATACGCCGATACCTTGCGTGTCGCGAAAGAACCCCCTCCATCCTCTAGTAGTTTTCGGCCTCCACCTCGCCGACCCACCACACTCCGTAAATGTTACGCTTGTGGGTCCCCTGACCATCTTCGGAACAAGTGTCCATCAATTAAATCTAGTGGAACAAGGAATGGAACAGGGTCATCGCAAGGTTGCTTTAAATGCGGCGCGTTTTCCCATATCGCCAAGAAGTGCCCAAATTTGAATAGCACCCCCTCCTGCTCAAATTCTGGTGCAACTTCCACCAATGCCAATAATAATAAGTGACTAGTGGCTTCGGCTGAGTCGACTAATCCATCTTCCCGAGGCTCAGCGCCTTGTAAACATGTCGAAATTTCAGGGAAAACTCAGTCTTCAAATTTATCTTTTGAATGCCCCAGAGAATGTCTTAGGATTGCGGCGGATACCCCCGCACCTGTTCCTTTTCTCAAAATTGAATTAAATAATGAGCCTGTAACGGCTCTATTAGATTCTGGCAGTGTTTGTTCTATTATTTCGGCTGAATGGTACTCTAAATTGAAAACAGTTTGCAAATTTCCTGATTTTTGTTCGACTTTGGTTCAATATGTTTCGGCTAATTCATCTCCATTAGACATTTTAGGCTCCTTAAATGCCAAAATTCGTATTTCTAAATTTACTTGGAAAGTTAAACTGTTTGTGGCTAAGCATTTGTCTTGCCCCATTATATTGGGAGCCGACTTCATGGCCCATACTGGTCTAGTGCTCGATCTTCAAAATAAGCCGTGCACGTTCAAATTTGCTTCTAATTGTAAAATCCCCTTATTGAAATGTAATTCTGTATCATGTGCATCTGTTTCGCCTACCCAGGATGAGATGTTGTTAGATGTTAGACATCTACCTGAGGAGCAGGCTGACAGTATTCGTAAGTTGTGTCAGTCGTTTCCAGGGGTGTTCTCGGATACTCTTGGTGTTACTGACCTTATTGAATACAAAATTGAGGTCACGGATTCGATTCCTGTTCGTTTTCCACCTTATAGGCTATCTCCACCTAAAATGAAGGCATTGAAAGAAATCATCGATCAAATGTTAAAGGATGGTATTATTAGGCCCTCTAAGTCGGCGTATTTTTCGCCTATTTTTCCAGTCCCGAAACCCCAAGGTGGCTTCAGGCCTGTCATTGATTATAGGGCTCTCAATCGGAAGGTGGTGTTACAATCTGTGCCCCTTCCTGACCTTCATTCTTGTTTTTCATAGTTTCGTAAAGCTAAATGCTTTACCATCTTGGACCTGAATCAGGCCTATAATCAAATTCCCCTGGCTGAAGAGTCTAAACATCTTACAGCGTTTGCCACGGATGGGAATCTGTATGAATACAACCGCGTGCCTTTCGGGCTCCCCACCGGAGCAGCTGTGCTTACGAGGCTACTAGATAGGGTCTTCTCCGACATCAAATTTGAGTACTTGTACCACTATCTTGATGATGTCGTCGTATTCTTGGAGACTTTCGAAGAACACCTAGATCATCTGCGAGAAGTTCTCAATCGCCTTCGTAAGGCTGAGTTACCTGTGAAGTTGTCCAAGGTTGCCTTCGCTAAGCCCTCCATGTCATTCCTAGGGCATATTGTGTCGCCCGATGGTGTTGCAGTCGATCACTCTAGAACACGGGCCATCCGTGATTTCAAGCCTCCCAAGGACATCAAAGGTATTGCTAGGTTCATTGGTATGGTGAATTTCTTCAGGAAGTTTATTCCTAACTTCGCTAATAGAGCGGCGCCCTTGAACCTTCTTCGTAGGAAAGGCATAAAATTCGTGTGGGGGCCTTCGCAACAAGCCGCTTTTGAAGACCTGAAATTAGCTCTCTGTAATGCCCCTGCCCTTGCTATGCCAGATTTCGCGAAGAAATCCATCGTCCAAACCGACGCGTCGTCGTCGGCGGTAGCTGCAGTTCTTCTTCAAGAGACTGAACTAGGGAGGCGCCCCATCGCCTATGCATCTAGGACTCTATCGGCTCAAGAAGCCAAGTATTCCATCTATGAGCTTGAAGGTTTAGCAGTTTTATTTGCCTTAGAAAAGTTCCGTCTCTATCTGGAACATGTCAAATTCGACCTGGAGACTGATAATCAAGCCTTGAGCTGGGTCTTAGGTAGGCCGCGTCGTACTGGTCGTATAGCCCGGTGGGCCATCCGAATTTCTGCCTTCCAATTTGACGTTAGGCATATCAGAGGTTCTGAAAACGTTGTCGCAGACGGACTCAGCCGTATGTTTTCCAACGACGTCGAGACCCACGAACTGGTCGATAATTCATCACCTCCCGAGTCCATGCTATCTGAGGTTAATGCCATCTTGACTGATGCTCCCATGCTCTTTAGGGATATTGAGAAATATCAACGTGAAGATCCAGTGCTGGCTCCCATCATGGAAACCCTTTCTTCTGGGGAACGTGTTGTCCCTTATGTACTGAGGAATGGTGTTTTATGTTGCCCTTCGAGGCATGATAAGATGATGAAAGTTGTAGTTCCAGCTGTTCTTGTACCTATGATCTTCAAGTACTATCATGAGACCCCATTAGGGGGGCATTTAGGCATCTTCAAAACCCGGGAAAAGATCCGTGAAATGTTTATTTGGAAGGGTATGGACGGTGAAATTCGTGAACTAGTTAAAGCTTGTAAATCTTGTTTGCTTAGTAAACCAACCATGTCCACCAAGGTAGGCCTTTTGTCTTCTCATTAAGCGTCGCGCCCAATGGAACGACTCTATATCGATTATGTCGGACCCTTCCCCCAGTCAAAGGGGAATGCCAACAAGTTCATCCTTGTATGTGTAGATGGTTTTACAAGATTTTCTTGGTTATTTCTGACTAAACTGGCTACCGCCCAGTCCACCATCACTTGTTTAAATTCCATTTTCGCTTCTTTTGGTCCGTGTCAATATATTGTATCTGATAATGCTAAAGCTTTCACCTCCAATCTTTTTCGTAAATTCTGTTTTGACCTGTCCATCTCTCATGTGACTACTTCTGCTTATTATCCCCAACCATCTCTTGCCGAAAGAGTCAACCGTAATCACAGGTCGGCTCTTATTGCTTATCATCATGAAGACCATTCCAGGTGGGACACGTCCCTGCATTGGTTAGCTTTCGCTCTGAATTCGGCTGTTCATGAATCACATAAATTTACTCCAGCTTCGTTGATGTTCAAGTTTGTTCCCAACACGCCGCTCTCCAACCTTTGGCCTTTGAGTGATACTCTACCTGAGACAATAGATCCAGATAATATTAACGATCTTTGGAAGAAGGCTAAAGCCAATCTTAAAGTGTCTCATGAAAAGGTTAGGGAAAGATATGATCATGGACGGAGACCCACCAATTTGAAGGTAGGCGACCAGGTGATGGTCAAGAATTTTGTTCCCGCGGGCAAGCTTGCCCCCAGATTTCATGGGCCGTGTATTATTCTCGATTTCCTTACACCCGTTACCTTATTGCTAAGCAATCCAGCCACCGAGAGGATATTTAGGGTTCACCTATCGCAGGTGAAACCTGTGTAACTTCCGCGCTAACGTAGCTGATTTTCTTTTTTTCTTTAACATTTTTGAAAGAATTCGGAAGGTTATATTTTAGTTTCATTTTCAGGCCTTCTGCCCTTGGAGTCAGGTTCCTTGTATTTATGCATTTATTGTACACCTCCCCCGATCAGTTAAACTGCCATCCTGTCCTTGCCATGGCCATTACCATGCTCCCGTCTCCTGCTCACATAAAACTGTGGCTATTTGGAATGAAATAAATATTTCCATGCCGCTGGCCCCTCAGTTCTACTACTAAGCCTGTACCCTAAAATCATTATGGTCCGACAAATTCTGCCGCCGAGATCTTAATGTTTCAGTGCCCCCGCAGCAGCGCGGCGCCGTACCGCCACTGAGGTGGGGTATGGGCCCGCCCCCCTCCAGTGAGGCCAACCAGTGTACGGCGAGCCGGAGCCCTCCTCCCGGCCAAGGCTGATGTGCGGCGCACAACCTGCAACTTGCCCGCGACCTGTATGTTCGCCGCGGGCGCGGCGTGCTTCAACTCCACTACTCCTCTCATAGTGCGGGCGAGCGGTATCTCAGGGTACTTGAGGGGTTCGAGCGGCCTCCTCTGGACACAAGCAGCGGCGGCTGGTCTGGCTGTCAAACTTAATCAACATTGAATGTACTTAATCAGCTACATGGACATTTAATATCAACAATTACTACATTTTTTTTGGATTCAACTGCAATATTTGGTGGACTTAGAAAATTTTTCTTCCTTTTTAAAGTGGTTCCTTCTGAATTCAACTTCTACAAGCATAAAGACATTACTTCAAAAGTTACTACAAAGAATTTTGAATCTGGATCCAATCATTTAAGAAAAATGTTTTTTCCTCTTCTGCAATTAATGTCTATATCAACATCATAACTTCGACTTTGTTTTCAAACAAATTTGATATGTGTCTCCCCTTGGAAGGACTTTTGGGGGGGGAGGTCTGTACCGGGTGGTACACCTCCACGCCGCTAATTCAAACCTTGCGCCAGTTGCAACTCCTCTACTGGAGGAAGCCTGAACTTTAACTACCGGGTTAATTCTCAAGTTTATCAGAAGATGTCACTACTTGTAAATTTTGAAGTGTTCTGAACTATGTCAATTTCGATTCAATGTTGTTTTCTCTGTAGCAAGAAGTGTGAACATTCTCTTCTAGATGACACTACTTACGAACTACAATTCTGCACCCTAGTGCGAAGTGAGGGAACCCTTTTTTGAAGAAATTAGGTATTTATAAGTTTGTTCCTTATTAAATTCCTTTCAGCTTTTGTTTAATTTGGCAATGTTAACCCTTTCTTTCCGCCAGCTTTGAAACTGGCCAATCATAATTTTCTGTAATTAATTTTCCACCAATCCTGGATTTCTTCTTCAGCTTGGACATGTATTCTTTTGGTCGTCCAATAAAAGGCTTGTGGGCGGGTGTTCTCATTCATGAAAGGTCTCGAATGTTCCGCGAGGGTATATAAACTGCTGATTTTCGGGTCTCCGCGCCACTTCAGTAACATCTATCATAGTGTAAATTATGTAGCAGGGGGCGGGAAGCGCCTCTTACGTCGGGCAGCAGTTCTTCAATAAGGTAATGGCCTTTTAATAACTTATTTTCTTGCTAGCTCAGCAGTTTAACTCTCGGGGCAGGTTCGATACCATTTTTCCATGTAACTTTGCTCTAAAATGTAAAATACACTTGGTAGAGATTCTATCTCTTTAAACTACATATTGGGATAGAGAGTGCTTCGCCCTCTCGAGCTCCCACTCCTATTGCTTTGAGGTGAACTTATTTTCACAACCGTTTCTTCCCTTCTTAATGTAATATAAATTATTTTCTTATATAAGTCACCTCTTTAGTATGGGATTAGCCCTTGCATATGCGGCCTAGTGCCAAATAGGTTTTAAAGAAATGTATTAGGAGTGCAGTTTCGCCTCCTCTCAACTTGGTATTTTGGAGGCCATTGTAATTGTCCTGTTTCTTTATTGAATAGGCCTCAGTAGGTTGGGTATTTTTACCCCTGTTTTCATGTGCTTGGAGGTCAGCTTGAAAGTGGAGTTTGGTGTGGCCTTTGATAGGCTCGAATTTTAAGAGCGGGTTGCTCTTTCTTAAAATTTTGATTTCTGTGTGCCTCGAGCAGGCTTTACTGCGTAATAGGGAGCAAGGGCTCCTGGGAATGATTGGGGTTTTCTGCCCCTTTGTCAAACCTGGTATCTGGCTAAAGTTGGGCTAACTGCCCAAGAATTATGTGTCTGGCTCTCGGAGCCCAAATCCTGTAACACTATAATTGTACACTTTCGATTTGTTGTTAGGCTTCTGAGTACCTGTTATATTTGTTATTTCTTGATCTTGAAAAGAAAATATAACCTTGTTAAATTTTAAATTAACTTTAATTTCGTAAGTTGAGACCTGTTCATCCCAGCACCTTCTTTCACCTCTAACTACCACGGAAAACTCCGTAACAGAAATATTTAATCACAATAGTATGTCTACTAGGAAAATGATTTATATGTGTGCTACTTATGGAAAGTGATGTTATGAATAATATAGCATAAAGGACTCTCGCCCAGGTAGCAGATTTCCTATCAGTTGTTTACATAGTCTTCTTGGTCCGACTCGTTGGCTGAATTGTCAGCGTACTGGCCTTCGGTTCAGAGGGTCCCGGGTTCGATTCCAGGCCGGGTCGGGGATTTTAACCTTACTTGGTTAATTCCAATGGCCTGGGGGCTGGGTGTTTGTGCTGTCCCCAACATCCCTGCAACTCACACACCACACATAACACTATCCTTCACCACAATAACACGCAGTTACCTACACATGGCAGATGCCGCCCACCCTCATCGGAGGGTCTGCCTTACAAGGGCTGCACCCGGCTAGAAATAGCCACACGAAATTTAAAAAATTAATAGTCTTCTTGTAAATGATTTCGAAGAAATTAGAAACTATTACATTCCAGAATTCCTCTTCCTATGAATGGATATTTACCCCGATTAGTTCTTTAACAGTGCCTTCCAACTTTTCTTGATAAAGTTAAACATTAGAATGAAATGCATTATCAATAAATCGAAGCATGTGGAACTAAACGAGGTCAAAGAGTTAGTTGCAAATAGAGCATCGTGGAGATACTTAGCAATTCGCAGAAGCCTGCAGAGAGAATGCTCAAAGGCAATAAGTCCGTAAGGAAGATGTGGGTGTATGTACGTATAAGGAAGCACGTAAAAAAAGAGTTAAGAATAAAGACAGGGAACGAAAATAACTTATTAAATGTAAGTTAGAAAGACGATGAAAACCTGCGTACCTTCTATTACGGAGCGAGTGACTTGATCAGTCTAGTACGAGAATACTTTCCGAAAACTCTGCCTTACATGACAGGTTATAACTGGCCAAAGAAAATGTAATCTAGAGATTTTAATCCCAATTAGGTATTGATTTTGAAGCTCATGGATTAAAATCACGAAAGCTTGACATTAATCGTTGTCCATAACTCTTAAGACACCCCTTATTTCGCTTTTGGGTGATAATCAGCAGATGCAAGCACAGGAAAATAAGACAATCGAAATGAGCTTCATACATCTGACGATAGATAACACCACAGTCGAAAGCGAGAAGTCGCTGAAAATCAGTGTAGCCAACTCCGTACATCAGTGTCTAGCTCCGGGTAGCTACCCAGCGCTTGCACGGAGGTGGTTGCACTCAAGGCAAAGTACCGGCTGATTTACACCCCCAGATAGTTTACCTAGCGGGCAGTTGCCAGCCACTTTACCAGCAGATGGTAGAACCGGCCCTGAAAATCCCATCCCAGCAACACCAAGGAATCAAACCACGGTCACCGGGATGACAGGCAAGCAGCTAAGCCGCTTCACCTCACCGTTCCCCAATAAAAATATATTGTACATCATCGCCGCTGCGCGACGGAAACCTCGCAACTCCTTCCGAATAAAGTTTACAGAAGAATCCCAAAACTGAGCGGTCAGCAATGGCCGGAGAACCGTTCCTGGCATTTTCATTGCTTAACGATAGCCCAGTTATTCGACAAAGCGAGTCTACTGTTCACCTCTCTGGCAACGCAGCAAGCCTTCACAAGACAGATGGAGAAACGTGAGTTTCTCGTGTGTTGAATGAGGCCTACGAGGTTTTCAATGCCTAGCAACGATATACCTATATTCTAGTATAACTTAATTATTATTGCAACAATTACTATTGTACACTGCTACTGAACCGCCTCTGTGGTGTAGTGGTTAGTGTGATTAGTTGCCGCCCGCGGAGGCCCGAGTTCGATTCCAGGTTCAGCCACGAAATTTGAAAAGTGGTATGAGGGCTGGAACGGGAACGGTCTCCACTCAGCCTCGGGAGGTCAAACGATTCCCACTTCAGCCATCCTGGAAGTGGTTTTCCGTGGTTTCCCACTTCTCCTTCAGGTAAATGCCGGGATGGTACCTAACTTAAGGCCACGGCAGCTTCCTTCCCTCTTCCTTGTCTATCCCTTCCAATCTTCCCATACCCCCACAAGGCTCCTGTTCAGCATAGCAGGTGAGGCCGCCTGGGCGAGGTATTGGTAATTCTCCCCAGTTGTATCCCCGACCCAAAGTCTGAAGCTCCAGGACACTGCCCTTGAGGCGATAGAGGTGGAATCCCGCGCTGAGTCCGAGGGAAGAACCAACTCTGGGGGGTAAACAGATTAAGAAGGAGGCACTGCTAGTGAAAATAAATTGAAGTGAAGGAGTAGATTTCGAAAGAAAAATTAAAATGAGCAATGCGGCATAAGTAAGCATTTTTACGTACGTAGTATACGAGCCTCCGTGGTTCAGGCGGTAGCGAGCTGGCCTCTCACCGCTGGGTTCTGTGGTTCAAATGCCGGTCACTCCATGTGAGATTTGTGCTGGACAAAGTGGAGGCGGGAGACGTTTTTCTCCGGGTACTCCGGTTTTCGCTGTCATCTTTCATTCCAGCAACACTTTCCAATATCATTTCATTTCATCTGTCATGCATTAATCATTGCCCCAGGGGAGTGCGACAGGTTTCGGTAGCCGGTACAGTTCCTATCCTCGTCGCAAGATCGGAGGCTTCATTCATTCCATTCCTGTCCCGGTCGAATGTCTGGAAACAGGCTGTGGATTTTCATTTTTACATGCGTAGAAGATGTACATATTTTAGAACGAATAGTTCGGATAGGGGACTCTTCGTAGTGGTAAATTAAAACACTGAATCAAAACAATATTTTATTGAACATAAGCAAGCTCAACTATTTCTGAATTGTTCACTGAAAACAGTTAGAAGCTACGGCGTACCCATTGATATGACCCCTCGTATCCCTAGTGGTACACGTACCACACTTTGAATACCACTGCACTAGAGCGTATTTCTGTGGTTATTAGTAGTGAGGTGTGATGTATGTAGACGAAGAGAGGTATATTAAGACAAAAACAAACACTTAGTCCCCGAGTCGGACGATTTAACCAAACGTTGTTAAAATCCTCGTCCCAGCCGGGAATAGAAACAGAAAATCTGTGAACCGAAGGGCAGTATGTTGACCATTCAGCTAAGGACCCGGGCTGCTGGATCATTTCCTTTAAAACAGTAACATTTGACTGCTATAGAATTTGACTTAAATAAGCGCCTGCTCACTGCCATGCTAGGGTGAATCTTGAGTATAAACGCATCTTGTTCATACGACTGATGATGATTCTTGTTTTAAGGAGGCTGTTCAGCGTGGTCCAGTGTCGATCGTGCTCGTAGCTATCGTCTATGGTCCAGCATCTATTAGCTACTGCCTGTTGTCCGATATCGTGTATGTATTGTTGAACTGCTTCAGTCTACAGCCTACACGAGTTCTGAGGAGAAGGAGACTCGTGTTTTGTAAAGTGAAGCGTGCATCTAACACAATATTAAAATCAGTGTATAAAGGAATGGTACAATATTGGAGATACTACTCGGATCAGAACACCGTGTGTTGATGGTACGATCTATGAGACTTGTCTCTTTTCACACAAATTTATCAAAGTACACTGACTGACAGAGCAAATGCAACACCAAGAAGGAGTGGTCAGAACTTTATGCCAATTGCAGGGTAGACTGACGTCACTGAGGTATGCTCATGATGTGAAATGCGCCGCTGTGCTGCGCACGTAGCGAACGATAAATGGGACACGGCGTTGGCGAATGGCCCACTTCGTACCGTGATTTCTCAGCCGACAGTCATTGTAGAACGTGTTGTCGTGTGCCACAGGACACGTGTATAGCTAAGAATGCCAGGCCGCCGTCAACGGAGGCATTTCCAGCAGACAGACGACTTTACGAGGGGTATGGTGATCGGGCTGAGAAGGGCAGGTTGGTCGCTTCGTCAAATCGCAGCCGATACCCATAGGGATGTGTCCACAGTGCAGCGCCTGTGGCGAAGATGCTTGGCGCAGGGACATGTGGCACGTGCGAGGGGTCCAGGCGCAGCCCGAGTGACGTCAGCACGCGAGGATCGGCGCATCCGCCGCCAAGCGGTGGCAGCCCCGCACGCCACGTCAACCGCCATTCTTCAGCATGTGCAAGACACCCTGGCTGTTCCAATATCGACCAGAACAATTTCCCGTCGATTGGTTGAAGGAGGCCTGCACTCCCGGCGTCCGCTCAGAAGACTACCTTTGACTCCACAGCATAGACGTGCACGCCTGGCATGGTGCCGGGCTAGAGCGACTTGGATGAGGGAATGGCGGAACGTCGTGTTCTCCGATGAGTCACGCTTCTGTTCTGTCAGTGATAGTCACCGCAGACGAGTGTGGCGTCGGCGTGGAGAAAGGTCAAATCCGGCAGTAACTGTGGAGCGCCCTACCGCTAGACAACGCGGCATCATGGTTTGGGGCGCTATTGCGTATGATTCCACGTCACCTCTAGTGCGTTAGTGCGTATTCAAGGCACGTTAAATGCCCACCGCTACGTGCAGCATGTGCTGCGGCCGGTGGCACTCCCGTACCTTCAGGGGCTGCCCAATGCTCTGTTTCAGCAGGATAATGCCCGCCCACACACTGCTCGCATCTCCCAACAGGCTCTACGAGGTGTACAGATGCTTCCGTGGCCAGCGTACTCTCCGGATCTCTCACCAAGCGAACACGTGTGGGATCTCATTGGACGCCGTTTGCAAACTCTGCCCCAGCCTCGTACGGACGACCAACTGTGGCAAATGGTTGACAGAGAATGGAGAACCATCCCTCAGGACACCATCCGGACTCTTATTGACCCTGTACCTCGACGTGTTTCTGCGTGCATCGCCGCTCGCGGTGGTCCTACATCCTACTGAGTCTATGCCGTGCGCATTGTGTAACCTGCATATCGGTTTGAAATAAACATCAATTATTCTTCCGTGCCGACTCTGTTTTTTCCCCAACTTTCATTCCTTTCGAACCACTCCTCCTTGGCGTTGCATTTGCTCTGTCAGTCAGTGTATGTTGCTTTAGAACTTGTTCGTAGTTGTCTGTTGATTACTACGAATAGTAGCAAAATCGCAATCATCCTGAGTCGTAAAAGAAGAGGATCCGCGTTTACCCATTAACTTTTATTTCATATTTAGCTTTGTTATACACATTTTTAAATTATTGGTGGGGGGATAGTCTAATTTTTTGTTTATTTGTGTAGGGTTGAGTAGTATGGTTGTTTTGTTTAAATATTTTTGTGAAACATACAGGCGTGGATATGATAGTATATAGCTAGTTGATTTCTTGTCGGTATGGAGGAATTATTTCAGGTAAATGACGTAGGAGCAGTTCCCACCCTTTCAGTCGTTTTCAGGGAATTAGGTAGGTCCTGAATCAGATGTACTGTACCAGAACGCAGCCTCATTTACACGCCAGGGAAGAAGAGATAATTATCAGGTTGTATTAAAATTAAATTCGGGGGATCTATTTTGGAGAACTGTGACGTCCAAATTTACGGATATTTTTTATTTATAATAATAATAATAATAATAATAATAATAATAATAATAATAATAATAATAATAATAATATGTCCGCCTCTGTGGTGTAGTGATTAGTAGTGTGATTAGCTGCCACCCCCGGAGGTTTTCGGAGACACCAACGTTTCAGAATTTTGTCCCGCATGAGCTCCATTACGTGCCAGTAAATATACCGACTCAAGGTTGGCGTATTTGAGCACCTTAAAGGGGACTTAACTGTGATAGGTTCGACCTGTCAGCTTATATTCAGAAGGCCAGCGCTCTACCGCCTGTGATACTCAACCCAGCCGGCGTTAACCACTAGAATCCCACCGTCGGCAGCCCTGAAGATGGTTTTAAGTGGTTTTGCATTTATACATCAGGCTGAGCCTTAATTAAGGCCCGGGCCGCTTTCTTCTAATTCCTAGCCCTTCCTTGTCCCATCGTCCATAGGACCTACTGTATCTATGTCGATGCGACGTTGTACAGTACCGCCAGGCGGAGTGGCCCAGACGGGTGAGGTGCTGGCCTTCTGACCCCAAGTTGGCAACTTTGATCCTGACTCCGGTGGTATTTGAAGGTGCTCAAATATGTCAGCCTCATGTCGGTAGATTTACTGGCACGTGAAAATACTCCTGCGGAACTAAATTTCGGCACCTCGCCATCTGCAAAACCCGTAATAGTAGTTAGTGGGACATAAGCAAATAAAATAACATTATTATTATTATTAAACAAGTAAAAAAGGAAGGATATCTGAAGCTTCAGGAATGTCAAATCTTCATGAAGGAAACCTACTCGATACAAAATGAAAATCACGAGTGAAGGAGGATTCAACCCTAACTGCTTTGAAAAAACCTTCGTGCATCTTACTTACTTACTTACTTACTTACTTACTCACTCACTCACTCACTCACTCACTCACTTCCTTACTTTTGCAGGCGTTTACACTTTCCAACATTTGTGTGTTCTCAGATTCCTGTCCTACCAGTCCACTTCGGACAGACCTAGCCACTATGGGCTGCTCTTAGTCTCCCTCCACAACTCTCCAGCCATCGCTGTTCGTCCATCCGTCGGACATGTCCGTACCATCTCAATCCTACCCGTAACCGACTCTTCCGCATCCATCTCTATTCCTGCATACTCATTCCTCAGCCGATCCAGGTGGGTAGCTCTCATGCTCCGCCGTAACACACCCATTTCCAAAGCCTCAGACTTACCCCCTTGCTTAGTGTCCAACAATGCGAGCCATTTGTTAGAATGCCTTCAACCACAACCCGATGCATCCAAAGCTACTTGCAGCATGGAGGTTTATGCATTATAACTCTGTATTTACTAGGAGACCGAAGTTCTCACTTCAAAAATTTGCTTATGTGTAGCGCTCGGAAGTTGATGACCCATAAATTGTCTACAAAAGATCTGTAAAAGGACCTGAAAATACCCAGAAAAGGACCTAAATTCTGGCAAAACAGGCGTAAAAATGCGATCCAAATTCATTCCTAATTTTATTTTTACATATGTACTGTATTTAATTAAGGAATATAATTTTTACAATTCAAAATTCTGTTTTATGAAACATGTAGTGCAAATATACATATATCAGTGAAATACTTCTCCTTTCAGACATTATATATTTTTAGATGAACATAATTTAAAAAACAAATTCCGTGTTTGTTGAAAAGTTATTTTCAAATTTTAGAATTAATTTTTTTCCCACCTAGAATGAATTCAGCGAACCTGCAGTGGACATCTTGGGGAAATAAATTGAAATTAGTATAACTGGAGCCATATTTGGCTTAACCACACTAGGATTAGAAAAATGGAATTCAGAAATCTTACCTCAGTCGGCTTTGCAATATACCACAATACTCATCCCCAGGTTTTTAGGTGTGAAGGATCGACGGTTTTTAGACAAAGCGTTGCAAAATATCGAGAAACTTCTCTCAACATCAACGGATGTTGAAGGAAACGAGATATTTCTCTTCAAAAACACTCACATCAAACTTTTCTCCTTTCATTATTTCACTTACCTTACACATAATTTGATACCGCTGTTTTTTCCAAGCTTTATTTTCATTTTTTCATTTAATTTCACTTCATTTTCGTTTCATTTTTCTCTCTTACTACATAAGAATGTTTAAGAGCTAACAGATGAATTAATGATGATTCGAATTGGGAATGGGCATTGCAAATGTAGTAGAAAGAAGGTGGAGTTGTAAAAAAAAAGGCTTTAAATCCTAAAAAATCTAGAAAGGACCAATAAGCAAAAAATACGCCGGAAAAGACAAAAAAGGACAAATAAACCCCACCATTTTCTGGCCTACAATGACCCAGAATGAACATAAATTATGTTGGGCTTCGTCTTCGGACACTCGAGGGGAAAAAAAGGATTTTTCCCCAAATTCCAATTCGTACGTATGTGTTACAGCCTTATGGCCCTGTTGTAAACCTTTATAACACCAAACTTTACATGGCATAAGCTGTCAAGTCTTTTGTATACCATTTTCACCCCTAATTTAAAAATACACTTTTCTATCAATTGATATGAGACAAGACTGTCACGTCTTCTATGATACCCCTTCGCCATTTTATTTAAGAAAGGAATGGCTTTCGGGCCAATCAATTACGCAACTCTCCAGTGACATCTATAGGGATGGGTATAGTTTACACAGTATCAGTAGCATTCCATAAATATAATTAGAGAAGTGGACTCCACTCTACAGGAAAGGGTACAATGTTTTTAAGATGGGACTCACTTCCTCCTTCACGTACGGTTCTTGCATTGTACGGGGAAAGCTATATCAGGCTATATACAAATAACATTGCTGTAAGATAAGACTAAGAGCCATTCAATTCGTATCAGGTTGCATATGTTCAAGAAAAATAGGCGCAGGTGATTCATCAGGTTTAAATTTAAATCATGAAGTAGTACTAAAATTGAGGTGCGAAAATAACGTGGGAGCAACAATTACTATTTTTTACGTTACTACTTACTGAAAGAGTGTGAAATAACTGAAAGGCTGGCCACTGACGTCATTTCATGTCAAAATTAGGTGTTCGGATAGCGCCGTGTATTTACGCCGACTGCTTCACCGGCTTGGTATGCTGGTTGCCTACGTTAATTACCCCCAGATTTCCTTCGAAAGATGGAAAATATCCAAGCTCTGGAGTGCCTCATCGACTGCGAGTAGATAAGATCAAAATTCCACTACTCCAATTTCCACTACCTTGAAATTATTTCAGTTTCCCTGCCATATGTTCTATTCTTCACGAGTATTTATTTCTCTATTACTCGAAATGTCACCTCGTAATTGCAAGCCTTCGAGCTGAGCAGCGGCCGCGTGGTAGGCCATGGCCCTTCGGAGATTTTGCGCCAGGGGACTTGGTTTCGTATTAATAATACCACTATCATAAAAGGTACTTGATGATTTGTGATCTAGTTTTTAAAAATATTCTATAGTTGTCTCTTGGAAATACTTGTATTTCCGTATTTGCATTTTTCTTTACCGGTGTATTCATACGTATTTTGTTAAAATACCTGTATTTTATAGGTGACAAATTGTAAAATGTGTTAAAAATGTAAAGTTTGTACCAATATGGGATATAAGGTGATCTCATTTAATTTTACACAAAACTCCATTCCTTATATAGTGACCACCAAACAAGAGTTTACTGCAAACTCAGGTGAGGCGTGCACAGAGAGCTGGCGGATAAGACAAGCCGTGTTCTCCTACTCAAGGGGCGATCAAGGTACTACCTGGCAGGAAGTGTTCTTTTACGTGCTAGTAAATCTGCCGACACGAGTTTGACGTATTTGAGCACCTTCAAATGCCACCGGACTGACCACATCAACTTCAATTCAGAAGGCTAACACTCACACTGACTTACATCTCAGAAATATTCAGTATTATCTTGTCTAGGACTAGACGACAGGCGTAAACTACATTCAAATACTCTTGTGTACCAGGTGCTTTCAGAAGACATCCCTGCTTATATCTCCAGAAATTTTCGTCTCTTTGGTTCTTTACATCTCCATGATGCTCACTCAATATCCCTCCTAGAAATACCTGCCCACCGAACAACCACATACCAACGATCATTCACTGTCACCGCTTCGGGATGGTGGAATGTTCTCCCCAAAGACATCAAGGATGCTGCATCAAAAAGTATATTTAAAACCTCTTACTACCAGTTCCTCGTTAAGTGCTTCCAGCAAGGTACCTGTATGAGAGGAACAAGTGATTGTGATGTGAAAATGAAAATACTGGGTTATTGCGATAATTCAAATTAAGGTTAGTTCTCGGGTAGTAATAAGTTAGTTAAAGTCTGTAACTTTCATCCTAACTAGATTGGGTAAGCTCTTATCCAGACTTAAATGCTTTCTAATTCAACAGTGTATATCAACAAGTTAATTAAATTTTAAAAAATCAGTATTTACCAATTAGAGGTAAATATAGCTAGTAGTAATTGCAGTATTTAATTTAGATCCAGTACTGCAAGAATAAAATTAGTTAAATGTCATTTAATATTTTGATTAATCTTACAAGTATTTTGACACCACCCGGTGGTTTTTATTGTAGCAAGATGCCTCATTATATTTAATAATAAATGTGGATCATAGTAAGTGGTGTTTTAAATCATTCTCAAATTACAAGTTAAATTCTTTTTTTTTTTTTTTTACAAGTTGCTTTACGTCGCACCGTCACAGATAGGTCTTATGGCGACGATGAGCTAGAAAGAGGCTAAGAGTGGGAAGGAAGTGGCCGTGGCCTTAATTAAGTCAATTTGCCTGGTGTGAAAATGGGAAACCACGGAAAACCATCTTCAGGGCTGCCGATAGTGAGGTTCGAACCCACTATCTCGCGAATACTGGATACTGGGCGCACTTAAGCGACTGCAGCTATCGAGCTCGGTACAACTTAAATTCTACTACAGTACATTATTTTAATTAAGTTTGGGATATGAAAAATAATCATTAAAATGAATCATTAGCATTCCTAGGTCACACGAGAAATCAGACCGATGACCTCAGTGTTGGCCCGCTTATAACAACAATCATCATTGCCCAGGAATAGGTAAGAGAACCTGGTTCTAGCTCAGAGTGGGAGAATTGTTCCTGCCCGGATTTCAGGTCTACGACAGGCCAGATCTTTCAGCCTTGCACTCTCCAATAACATGCCAGTCACGTTCTATCGTTGAAATAACGCGAAACCTTGGGCAGACATTGGTCACTTCCTACTTCATAGCGAGAACGGTGTCCGCATGACTCATTGCACAAGCGCTGCACTGGCGTCATCCTTAGTGTCATGTACACAGTCTATACTCCTCCAAGATTTGTTTAAAAAGTAACAAAGCCGTATCCTCAGTGACAATGAAATGAAATGTCGTATGGCTTTTAGTGCCGGGATATCCCAGGACGGGTTCGGCTCGCCAGGTGCAGGTCTTTCTATTTGACACCCATAGGTGACCTGCGCGTCGTGATGAGGATGAAATGATGATGAAGACAACACATACACCCAGCCCCCGTGCCATTGGACTTAACCAATTAAGGTTAAAATCCCCGACCCGGCCGGGAATCGAACCAGGGACCCTCTGAACCAAAGACCAGTACGCTGACCGTTTAGCCAACGAATCGGACCTCAGTGACAATAATATTAGGCGTTCAGAATTCAAGTGGTGTACGTCCAGATAAACGGTTTTTGTGACATTGGGAGTTAAAGATAGATGGGAATAAAAACTCAGCATATATTTGCAAATTTAAATTTGGTCTATTTGCAAAGAGAAAATAGTATTTCACTTGACTCATGTGAATTTCAGTACAAAGGATAAATATTTGAAATTATGATAAGTTTTTACCTAGAAATTATGGGCTTGGTTCAGTTGTCTACTGAAAATGATTACAAAACATTCAGTACACAATATGACATTTTCATTTGAAGTTTGTAATTGACAAAATGCATCTTCAAACTACATCATTTCAATGTTTTCATTCACAGTTCTTGTATTCATCACATTCCTTTACACATCCGCACACAGAACAAACCATCATTGTCTTCAGCATCTACGTCTTTTTGAGCAAGCATAACATTCATCTGAAAAACGAGTTGCATCTAATTTTAAATTCTCCCTAGCCTGAGCAGCTCTTATTAAGTGCACTTCCCTTTCCTGCTTCAGGGACATCAGTTTGGATTCATTCTCTTCAACTGAAATCTTTATGTTAATAGAGATGAAATTAGGTCGCGAAAACATTGTAATAATATTTCTCTTTCACTGGTGTTTTCTATTTTTCTTTACATCCCTGCAGGTACGTACTGTCTATTTTTCAGATAGACAAATCTAGGTTGTTGTTTTCTTTTCTTTTCAGGACTTTCGTTTAAGGTGTAATTAGTCTGATAGGCAGGAAATTATTTCATATGATTAATAACATCAGTTTTAAAATTTACATTAATTTTCTCCATGATACTTTCCCCTAGGGGCTGCCTGGCCGAGGCGGTAAAGGCGTGATCGCTTCGCCCGGAAGGATGTGGGTTCGAATCCCCATCAGGAAGTCGTAAAATTTAAGAAACTAGATTTCCACTTCTGTAGGTGCATATGGCCCTGAGGTTCACTCAGCCTACACCAAAAATGAGTACCAGGTTAATTCCTGGGGGCAAAGGCGGCCGGGCGTAGAGCTAACCACTCTACCCCATCATGTGCCGAGGTTAACAATGGTGGAAGCCTTTACCTTCCACTCCTCCAAGGGCCTTCATTGCCTGTACGGAGGTGACTTTGCTTTGCTTTACTTTCCCCTGGTGTTATAGCAACAGAACATCAAAGCACAACATGGAGTGTGGACTTGCTTCACTTGTTTCTGAAATAAGAAACACCTGTTTCATTGATCATGTAAACAACTGCCACCTGGAGACTAACAGCTCGACTATGGACTTCATTCACT
Organism: Anabrus simplex; assembly: GCF_040414725.1. Lineage (NCBI taxonomy): Eukaryota > Metazoa > Arthropoda > Insecta > Orthoptera > Tettigoniidae > Anabrus > Anabrus simplex. Next base: position 1,049,847,927 of record NC_090266.1, read on the forward strand.
AGTCCTCTGAAAAAGCCCCATACTGGAGAGTATAATAAGCCTCTGTTCTAAAAAAAACCAATAATTTTGGGACTTACACCGCTTGCATTCTGAGCGCCTCATATATGAAGGTCAGAATGGTCAAAGTTTTACCGGTATTTACTTCCTCATTCAGTTGTTCTTCCATTCCTCTTTTCATTCTCCTTTCCCTCCACATTGCTCTTCTTTCTTTCTTCTCATTTCGTTCTTTGGTTCCTTCTTTGAATCTGCCAAGTTTGACGTCCACCTCGTACTATAAAACATATAACACGTCTACTGCCTCACAGACAGCGTCTATTATTTCGACAGGACTGGGTTACAGGCGGAGAGAATGATCTATCATCTATTCCAAGTCAGCTGCACTCACTAAAAAGGAACGATCTGGATGGTAATCTGGATGACTAAACTACTAATTTCAAGTAAAGTAGAATAAGGCGCGGAACTAAAAGGAGTAACCACAAAAAGCCATTTCTAGAAATTCAGGTGGTGGATCTCGAAACGTTTTACTTCCTGAGCCCATTGGTACTGGTCGCACTGGACAATGCATTCATTCATTGGCATATTCTGAACGATATCGTCAATAATACTTATCAATATAGGGATAATAGCCTTGTTTTATCCAGTGTCTACGGTTCAGTTTTCATGTGTCCCCTCCGTGGCGTAACGATTAGCACAATTAGCTACCGTCTTCAGGGGTTCGAGTTCGATTCCCGGTACCGCTAAAAATTTAAGAGTGGCACGAGGGCTGGTATGTGGTTAAGATGGTACATGCAGCTCATCTCCAACGGGGGTGTGCCTGAACAGAGCTGCACCACCTCGGGACGAGGACACGAGTTTACTTCACTTTTCTTGTAAAAACTAGGTCCAAACCTCTCAGCAGAATAAAAGAAAATATTTCTGACATATCGTGGTGACAGAGGGGGAGCAATATTCCTGGCAGACAGTTTAGTTAGTTTTGATTGAAGATAGATATAGCAGAGTAAAATAAGAACAGCAGAGAGATTTTACCTTCTAATCCCATGAACAGCGCCTTGAATGTATCATATTGAACATCTCCACCTCTTTATTGACACGAGTAATTCTGTATATATCATTATATCTAATGGGTGGTGTTCCATTCACCTGATATTCTCTCCTGTCCTACGTCTATGCAGCTCCTAGCTTACGAACAGAAAATACTTATGAATCAAATTTCACAGCATGCTGGTTGTTATAAATGTACGGTTATGCTCTGTACTGATAGCTACACAGATGTACCTATCAAAATAGAGGAGCTACGAGGTTATAGCACACAGCAGACGTAACTAGCTGTACGGAAGTGACTACGTGAGGGGTAAAGAGGAATTCACGTGGATATAGCACACACCAGACATAACTAGCTGTACACAAGTAGCTACACGTATATGAGGTGTAGAGGAGCTCACGTGGATATAGCACACACCAGACGTAACTAGCTGTACACAAGTACCTATGTGAGGTGTAGAGGAGCTCACGGGGATATAGCTCACACCAGACGTAACGAGCTGTACGCAAGTACCTATGTTAACAGAGGTCTAGAGAGGAACTCACGTACATATAGAACACACCAGACATAACGAGCTGTACAGAAATACCTATGTGAGGTGTAGAAAGTAGTTGACGCACTAAACATGTCGAGTGGTAAGCACATAGGAATAAAGTAATCATGTAAGTATATGCGTTTGTACTGTGCGTAGGGCACAATTATACAACTACCTTGTAAATGAGTAAATATGAGTATAAGTGAGAAGGTTATAAATACACTGACTGACAGAGCAAATGCAACACCAAGAAGGAGTGGTCAGAACTTTAAGCCAATTGCAGGGTAGACTGACGTCACTGAGGTATGCTCATGATGTGAAATGCGCCGCTGTGCTGCGCACGTAGCGAACGATAAATGGGACACGGCGTTGGCGAATGGCCCACTTCGTACCGTGATTTCTCAGCCTACAGTCATTGTAGAACGTGTTGTCGTGTGCCACAGGACACGTGTATAGCTTAGAATGCCAGGCCGCCGTCAACGGAGGCATTTCCAGCAGACAGACGACTTTACGAGGGGTATGGTGATCGGGCTGAGAAGGGCAGGTTGGTCGCTTCGTCAAATCGCAGCCGATACCCATAGGGATGTGTCCACGGTGCAGCGCCTGTGGCGAAGATGGTTGGCGCAGGGACATGTGGCACGTGCGAGGGGTCCAGGCGCAGCCCGAGTGACGTCAGCACGCGAGGATCGGCACATCCGCCGCCAAGCGGTGGCAGCCCCGCACGCCACGTCAATCGCCATTCTTCAGCATGTGCAAGACACCCTGGCTGTTCCAATATCGACCAGAACAATTTCCCGTCGATTGGTTGAAGGAGGCCTGCACTCCCGGCATCCGCTCAGAAGACTACCTTTGACTGCACAGCATAGACGTGCACGCCTGGCATGGTGCCGGGCTAGAGCGACTTGGATGAGGGAATGGCGGAACGTCGTGTTCTCCGATGAGTCACGCTTCTGTTCTGTCAGTGATAGTCACCGCAGACGAGTGTGGCGTCGGCGTGGAGAAAGGTCAAATCCGGCAGTAACTGTGGAGCGCCCTACCGCTAGACAACGCGGCATCATGGTTTGGGGCGCTATTGCGTATGATTCCACGTCACCTCTAGTGCGTTAGTGCGTATTCAAGGCACGTTAAATGCCCACCGCTACGTGCAGCATGTGCTGCGGCCGGTGGCACTCCCGTACCTTCAGGGGCTGCCCAATGCTCTGTTTCAGCAGGATAATGCCCGCCCACACACTGCTCGCATCTCCCAACAGGCTCTACGAGGTGTACAGATGCTTCCGTGGCCAGCGTACTCTCCGGATCTCTCACCAATCGAACACGTGTGGGATCTCATTGGACGCCGTTTGCAAACTCTGCCCCAGCCTCGTACGGACGACCAACTGTGGCAAATGGTTGACAGAGAATGGAGAACCATCCCTCAGGACACCATCCGCACTCTTATTGACTCTGTACCTCGACGTGTTTCTGCGTGCATCGCCACTCGCGGTGGTCCTACATCCTACTGAGTCGATGCCGTGCGCATTGTGTAACCTGCATATCGGTTTGAAATAAACATCAATTATTCGTCCGTGCCGTCTCTGTCTTTTCCCCAACTTTCATCCCTTTCGAACCACTCCTTCTTGGTGTTGCATTTGCTCTGTCAGTCAGTGTATGTAAATGCACCATCCATCAGTTAGCAAGCAAATCGGATCCGTTATTAGCTCAGTGGACTAGCTGCTGGCTTCCAAACTGGAAGGATAATGTTCGAATACCTGTAGATTTTGGGTTGAAACTCTCATCAAAAATTATCGCGTGGTGTCAGGAATTAAAACCCGGCCAAAACCAAAATAAAGCCGGGTAGCTCCAGTGGCCTCAGAAATAACCTGGATGACTTGTGGAAATTTTTACCAGTTAATAAGCACGTAAATACATAACAGCAACACATATAACAACTTATTTGTATCTGCTACTACTCGTTCTTGGAACTCTATTCCAGCTGAAATTAGAAGCATAGGCAATCCGAGTCTATGTAAACAAACCTAATATTTAGTTCTTAATTATCAATACATTCGAGATGTTATTTATTTATTTATTTATTTATTTATTTATTTATTTATTTATTTATTTATTTATTTATTTATTTATTTATTTATTTATTTATTTATTTATTTATTTTACAAGTTGCTTACGTCGCACCGACACAGATAGATCTGATGGCGAGGATGGAACAGGAAAGGACTAGGAGCGGGAAGGAAGCAGCCGTGGCCTCAGTTAGGGTACAGCCCCAGCATTTGTCTGGTCTGAAAATGGGAAACCACAGGAAACCACCTTCGGGGCTGCCGACAGTGGGTTCGAACCTACTATCTTCCGAATATTGGATACTGTCCGCACTTAAGCGACTGCAGCTATCGAGCTCGATAAATTAATTTTAGTGATATTTAGCAATATGATGTTAACTGATGATTATATGTACAGTGGAACCTCAATATCTCGAATCACCTCGGGAGCTAAATTTTATTTCGAGTTATCGAAATTTCGAGATATAGAGAATACCGTTTTTGAGCATCTATAGCACATAATTGAATCATATTGATCCATATCGATCATGAGGAGAGAAATTGATATTTAACGCAGCAGTAAGATAGTGTCAGAGCATCGAAGCCACAATTGGCGGGAAGCTAAGTTGAGTATATTGGGGTGGATGAAGCCTGCGGCGACAAGGCGTGGCACAGGGATTGAGCGAGCAAGCATAGCGAAGAAGGGATGGAGAAACTTGGATTCTGTCTGGGGAAGGATCTGCTGACGTTTTTTTTTTTTTTTTATGGCTCGAAGTGAAACGACATTGCCTCCACCCATCGCCTTGAGTAGGTCATTGGCACAGAATAAGCAGAGTAAAAGGGTGAATTCCATCCCTTGTGAAGACTTCAACGAGTGAAGTGTTTTTATTTACCTTGGCTTGAAATTATTTTCAGATGCTGCAGAGTTTGTTTGTCTTACTGTACGATATATTTTGTGTTGTTCTTATTTGTTGAGTTGTCACGTGTTTTGTTAGATTATGCAGTAGTACCTACGCGACTTAGGGTTGCGGGTTCAAGTCCCATCCTTGTTTGTGATTCGGGATCTCACAAAAGGGAGATGTAACCACCGAGGGGTCAAAAAATCTGAATTTTGAAATATATGTCTTCCGTATGTATGGTCTTATGTATATATCGTGTAAAAGTTTCAAGCTCATAACACAACTCGAAGTATTTTTTTTAAATAATGTATATATGTTGTTGCATACATACAGCCACACCCCATTTTATGTCATTCAATAATCTTATATTTATTATTCTCTACTCACTGGTCCTCTGTTGAACATCTCCATAGATGAGTTCTCTTTGGAATATGATGTGTCGTTTTGGCACTAGGTAGCAGTGTGTTTTGTTTTGTAATCTGTCATGCTACAGATGTGTTGGTATTTAGGCCTACATGAGGTTTTGTTGAACTGTGATCTGTGTTCTGCACTTGTGAAGTAATAATAATAATAATAATAATAATAATAATAATAATAATAATAATAATAATAATAATAATAATAATAATAATAATAATAATATTACTTGTGAAGTAATTATTAAACATGCCAAGAGTCAAATCTTGTTTCAAGAAACAGAAATTCAAGGGCAATGCTCATACCAGGAAAGTAATTCAGCCATCAGAACGGTCAGTTCAAGAACATAACCTATCAAATTCATTCACAAAAGTTCGCTCTGACTTTCGTAGCCAGGTACAATTTGATGATGATGATGATGCGTGTTGTTTAAAGGGGCCTAACATCGAAGATCATGGGCCCCTAAGGTACAATTTGAAAGTGAACAGTTTTCTACCCCTGGATATAGACTGGTTGATCTGAAATTGTTGTCGCAGGCTATTAGTGCTTCATGTTTGTTTGTGAATTGTAAGAATTCAATGTGTCTCAGTGTTGTAGAAGATAAGAGGGTAGGTTTACCTTGTGAACTGACAATTTTTTGTGAATTGTGCAATAACAGGTTTTCATTTGAGACATCTTCAAAGATATCCTCTGATATTTATGACTGTAATTACAGATTTACTTATGGTATGAGATGTATGGGGAATGGTATGGAAGCTTGTAATATATTTTGTGGTGTGATGAATATGCCACCAACCATTGCAAGGTTTGATAAAATAAACAAACGTATTTTGAAAGATGTCAGTGGTGTGGCCAAGGAAAGCATGGCAGTGGCTGTGAATCAAATTGTAAAAGACAGAGAAATTGAACTACAGGTGTTGGAGGAGAAGACTGAGGTTCCAACAGGTCTCTGTGTTTCAGTCGATGGTTCATGGATGAAGTTTGGGCACACTTCTCTCTATGGAGTGTCCTCCATAATCAGCATTGACTCAGGGAAAGTCATAGATGTTGAGACAATGTCTAAATATTGTCATGAGTGTTCTCTCAGGAAGAAACTAGAAGATATTGAATTGGAGAATGAATGGCAAGAAAAACACTCTCATGTTTGTTACAAAAATTACAGTGGATCAAGTGTCTGTGTCTGTAGTGAAATATTTTCTGTCGCTGACAAATTATGTATGGTGTTAGATATACTTACTACCTAGGTGATGGTGATTCTAAATCTTTTAAATCTGTAATTGACAGTAAACCATGTGACTGTGAGGTGACCAAGTTAGGATGTGTGGGTCATGTCCAGAAACATGTTGGAACCAGGCTGCGTCGTTTACTGAAGGAAAGTAAAGGCCAAAAATTAGAAGATGGGAAACACCTTGGTGGGAGTGGGAGACTTACCCAAGTTTATTATGGTAATGCAATTAGAGAAAACTACAGCATTGTTGATGCTATGAAAACTGCTGTTTGGGCCACCTTTTTTCACAAAAATCCACTGACAAAAATCCAGTGCACAATCTGTGTCCCAAGGAAGGATGGTGCAAGTACGACAGAAATAGCCATACCTACAAGCACAATAATTCACTTCCAGAGGCTGTGATGCTATCCATGAAGCACATATTCAGGTCTCTTGCTGATCCAGAACTCCTGAAACGTTGTTTGCGTGGCAAAACTCCGAACAATAATCAGTGTTTTAATAATCTGGTTTGGTTGAGATGCCCAAAAAGAACATTTTGTTGTTTGAAGGTGTTGAATATAGCAGTGTATGATGCTGTTCTGTATTTTAATGAAGGGAACAGGGGTAGAATTGAAGTCCTAAAGAGGGCTGGAATGGATCCTGGTGCTTACACTACACACTCCCTCCAAAAAATTGACCAGCGAAGGATTGACAAGGCTGAAGTATCACAAACTCATCTGAAAAAACAGAGCAAAATGCAGAAAAGTTTCAGAAAGAGAGCACAAGAAGATGAAGATGAATACCAGGGTTATCACTGTGGTAGCTTTTGAGAGGCAAAGTACCTCAGATGTGAGTAACAGTACATTACCAACTTTCAAGTGTTGTTTTTTCGACATCAATATTTCCACCGCAAAGGTAAAATTTTCTCTGAGACTCCAAAAACTAAAGTACTGATTTTTTTTGCTAGTTGCTTTACGTCGCACCGACACAGATAGGTCTTATGGTGACGATGGGATAGGAAAGGCCTAGGAAGGAAAGGAAGCAGCCGTGGTCTTAATTAAGGTACAGCCCCAGCATTTGCCTGGTATGAAAATGGGAAACCACGGAAAACAATCTTCAGGGCTGCCGACAGTGGGGTTCGAACCCACTATCTCTCGGGTGCGAGCTCACAGCTGCGCACTCCTAACCGCAGTACTGAAATTTTCAGACACTGTTTATTGAGTGACAGTACACATATTTATGAAGAATTATGCTTCTATCTAATCATCTGTACAATCTGCAAGCATTTACATAGATTTTTTACTATCGTTTACAACACATTAAATTCAAAAAACCATAAAAAGTATATTTCTCATTGTATTTCCATAATTCTTCACAAAGATAGATATAATGTCATATACATGAACGTGTAAAAGCATCAACCGAATATCTTTTGTTGTTTTGTTTTAAAGTGTACCTAAACAAGGGGATCTAAACTTTTTAAACTGACTGTATCGGTGCCATTTTTATAACTGAGACAGTTATTGTTCGCTGTATAATAGCCCAGTCGTTTATAATTAACTCTGCAAAGTTTCAGCCTTCTATGTCTTATATTGTGGACTCAATGAACTTTTGAATCCAGCAATGCATTCTCGGTTACATCCCCCGCCCATAACTTCTGTGATGTATTTTGGGGGCAGTTATATTTATGTTTATGTGTTATTATATCCCGTATGGGAGGGAATTGATGTTAGATTTAATTTTAAAAGCTGCGAAGCATTTCTGTTCCTAACATCATAAGATATAAATGTTGTGCATAGGCGTTACGTAAATAACCTGTTCAAACTTATCGCAAAACCTAATAAGCTAAAACAATGGCAACGTGGACTCCGTAAAGTTTATTATTTCATTGCCACTTCATGACCAAAGACTTAAATGTTTCAATTGTGTAATGTACATCTTTATGTTACCTGTGATTTCTTTTTATACTTTCCGTTCATGCTTTTTATACATTAAATCTGTTTATTATATCTCGTTCCTCATTTACTCACACAACGACGTTTCCTGTCCTGTTAGATCTTTAAGATCCTCTTTAATTTTAATTAATTCTAACTACGAACCAGCCACGCGCTATCCGAGGAACTAGCCAGGTGAATAAAGGACAGGAACGATAGGTTAATTTGCCCATATCTGTACCCACCTTTTCGATTTATTTTTCCACGTGTCTATCGGGTACAATATGTATCTATGGGCTTATACTGAATACATTATTCTTAACAGTTTTTAAAACATACAAACATACCCTATTTTACGGCATCACTTTAATTATACCTCTTATTATAGTAACATTTTAGAAGACAGGATACAGTACATAACCTCCCGAAGGTATCACCACCTTGACGAAGGCAAAATATATTTTGCCGGGTGTTTATTGGAGGCTTGCGGGGTCAAATGATCCTTAGAGCTATGCCGGCGGGAGCATCTGCTCCTGGTAGGGCCACCCAAGCCGGACAGGTCTAAGGTGATGATCCAGACTAAGAGTGATACCCTGGTCCTCCAGGTTGGGGGTTGAGCGTAGGGTTAACTCCCCTACCTCGTAAAAAACAACTGTTACGGATACCTTAAGAATGAATAAAGCAGGACTGGAAAACTTGGTGACGAACCGGCGAGAAAAACGGGTAAAGAGAAGGAAAAGGACAAATGTAGAGCTGCAAGGACTGTTTGACCAGCCAGATATTGTTACTAAAATTAAGCAGGGAAGAATTAGGTGGGCCGGTCATGTTCAGAGAATGGCAGAAACCTGCACCGTTAAAAAGGTGTTTATAGGGAAACTTGATGGAAGGAGGAGGAGAGGAAGACCCAGGAAAAGATGGATTGATGATGTTGAGGATGACCTTAGAAAGTTAGGAGTTAAACGTTGGAGAAGAAAAGCTGGGGACCGAGATGAATGGAGGCAGGTGATAAAGGAGGCCAAGGACCTACAAGGACTGTAGCGCCGACCAGTAAGTAAGTATACAGTACATACAACAGTGAAACAAGAAACATACGTCGGTTAACATCTTTGGAAAGAATCCGTTAAGTCTCTTCTGTTTCTTACTGTTAACCTTTCCTCCCTTCACCTTGAAACTTCTAGTCAATATCACGCAGCCGATATTCACGAATGAAGCTTGTCGTCCGCGACTTCAGGAGTTGCTTTCGTATGTGGCCGGTAATTAATTAACGCCCGAGAAACAGCGACGCTTCGCCGATTTTCCGATCAATAGAAGTTTTAGTTTTTCGGTTCCCGTCATATTAGCTCCCAGTATCACCGTAAACTTTTCTCTACTTGTTAACTGTTCCTGACAAACTACAAATGCCGTATTGCACAACATTCGAGTTATAGAGTATTTTTTGGTTCATGGGAAATGTTTTAAGTGTAACCGAATTTCGAATAATAGAGAAATAAATACACGTGAAGAATAGGGCAAACGTGCGGGAAATTTACGTTACTTTGTGACAGTAGCGGCGATTGGCAATTAAAAGTGGGGGTTATATACATCAAAACTGAAAACGTTGGTAAGTTTTTGATGCCCTCTGAACGAATTTCCACAGAGATGTAAAGGCTGACAATTTACAAACTTAAGTGTTGTAATAATAGATTTTTGATATTTTGATTCAATACTGTCCGCCTATGTGGTGTAGTGGTTAGCGTGATTAGCTGCCACCCCCGGAGGTCCGGGTTCGATTCCTGGCTCTGCCACGAAATTTGAAAAGTGGTACGAGGGCTGGAACGGGGTCCACTCAACCTCGGGAGGTCAACTGAGTAGAGGTGGGTTCGATTCCCACCTCAGCCATCCTGGAAGTGGTTTTCCGTGGTTTCCCACTTCTCCTCCAGGCAAATGCCAGGATGGTACCTAACTTAAGGCCACGGCCGCTTCCTTCCCTCTTCCTTGTCTATCCCTTCCAATCTTCCCCATCCCCCGCAAGGCCCATGTTCAGCATAGCAGGTGAGGCCGCCTGGGCGAGGTACTGGTCATTCTCCCCAGTTGTATCCCCCGACCAAGAGTCTGAAGCTCCAGGACACTGCCCTTGAGACGGTAGAGGTGGAATCCCTCGCTGAGTCCGAGGGAAAAATCGAACCTGGAGGGTACATAGATGATGATGATGATGATGATGATTCAATACTACACAATAAAACTCGCCAAAGAAACAATATTACACATGTATTACAATTAAAGAGAAGTACAGTGTGATTGTACAAGTGAAAATTCATTTTGTATTTTACTACACACTAATAAATTAAGAGACTGCCAGACTGACGAATACGCGCGGTAAGCGGGTGAATCACACCTCAGTGTGGCAAAAAAAAAAAAAAAAAAAAAAAAAAAAAACCTGCTACCATTCCCCACAGCACATGCAAAGTCTCCACTGCTTACTGTGGCGCTATACAAATCGGTTAGCCGCGACGAACGACAATTTGTGAATATTACCGTTAATAATTTTGTTAATAATTAAGGAAAATAAGGAAAGTATTAGCTGATAAGACAACAGGTCTTGTACAAATTTCTTTTTGTTAATAATTACTATAATTCCTAGTTTCAGCCAACTAAAATTGAATAAAAATATGATATTTTCTCCAAAAAGTGGAGGGGCGACTGTACCCCCTCGCCCCCAAACTAATCGCCGCTACTGCTTCAAGATACTGAAAATTCAGTAATGGAGGTTCGAGATATCGAGGTTCGACTATATACTATTCACATTACTCTAAAAATTGTACAACAGTACTGCATAATAGCAGGCTTCATAGCCTGAGCCCTGCCATATGAGAAGCAATAAATAAATAAATTAGGTAGTGAGGAGTACACTTCGGGAGTAAATAAGTAAGAATGTACATAGGTGAGTAGGACTTAGATTTATATTTGTTTATTTTAATATTTTATTCTTGCTAGAGCTGGGATTGAGAAGGAAGTGGCCATGGCCTTAATTAAGGTTCAGCCCCAGCATTTACCTGGTGTGAAAATGGGAAACCACGGACAACTATCTTCAGGGCTGCCGACGGTGGGATTCGAGCCCACCACCTCCGAATAAGCTCAGAGCTGCGCAACCGTAACCGTATGGCCTACTAGCTCGGTAGATTTATAATTATGGAATACTGCATGTCAGCAAATATATAAAGCATATACAGATATGTAAGCATGTAATATGTAATATATCACAAAGAAAGGAAGGATGGAACGTCTGTCTCACTTTATGTATGTGCAGTCCGGCTCCAGGGCTAAATGATTAGCGTGCTGACCTTTAGTCACAGGGGTCCCGGGTTCGATTCCCGGCAGGGTCGGGAATTTTAACCATCATTGGTTAATTTCTCTGGCACGGGGGTTGGGTGTATGTGTTGTCTTCATCATCATTTCATCCTCATCATGACGCGCAGGTCGCCTAAGGGAGTCAAATCGAAAGACCTGCACCTGGCGAGCCGAACATGTCCTCGGACACTCCCGGCACTAAAAGCCATACACCATTTCATTTTATGCCCCGTGCCTCACCGGGCATGTGCATTCTTCTGATCTCCCAACAATATGTGGATTGCTTTATGATTGCACTACAAGTAACCTGCGTATCAGGTGTGTCGACTTCGGGTAATTATTGTGAGGGCATAATTACCACGAACAAGGGCTTGTGGAGTTATGAACAACTATTAACGGAAGCATTCCTATATATTAACAATGTTCACAATCAAACAGTAAAACAGAACAATAATAGAGCTTGTTTCTCAAATACTTTTCCAGTATAAATGTCCTATTACTGTGTATTGTTCATTTCATGATATGAACTGTGAAAACCTCTACCACCAGATGCACCACTTGATTAGTCTCCATTACGAAATATAGTTCTCTGAAGGAATGCCCACTTTCTAATCTCATTTCTTGATATAAAATCGTCTGCCACCTTCTCCAGATCTAACGCATTAGCTGACTCCTTGTATATATGCCGAACTCCGCGTTTCACTGTAAAGGGACTTAACATTTAGGATATTTCTTTGGTAGGGAGGAACGACACTCTGCCCCCTTAAATCAACAAAACGCCTTCCCTCCCCCGCCACAAAGCGTTTTCACCAAAATATTGCACATACTTCAAGCCGTTCTCTTAGAGGAATATGTCTGTTAACATTAAATCGTCAACCGAAGGGATCATCAGTAGTGCAACCGCAGAGTCGGCTTGAGATAATGACAGCATCATCAATAGTGAGACAGCCATTTCCGATGCTTATCATACCTATTCTGCAATCCAAGGAATGTGCAAGAAGCGTGTTTTGTTGACTTCAAAGAATGGAACCAGTGTTGTATTGAATTAAAAAAATGCAAAGGTCGACTGGGCTTAATTCCAGATGTAAACATAACAAGCAAATCCATGACCAGCCACCAGCCGTTCACTAGAAGGTTTATCTCACCTAAGTTGGGGATGTCTGCTTCAACAGTTAACACCATATTCAACAAGGATCTGCAATTAGAAAAGAGGCATAAGCGCCGAGATCACAAACTGTTGCATCGTCACATTTCGGAACGTCGCACTAACGCAAGAAAGCGATACGTGGGCTATTTGACAGGGGACAGATGGAAAAATGTGGTAAAATTGGACGAAGCATATGTGTACTTTAGTGACTGTAACAAATCTCGCTCAGTTCATTACAGCCCTAGAGACCAAAAAATTATCAAACTTTGTATACAGTATGCCAGAACAGTTTTACAAGGGGTTTCATGATCATCGCTGGATACTGCTACAATGACAAGTTAATCATTCGCCGTGTCGCTAATAATATAAGATGAACTCTAGATACTATTAGCAAGAGGTTTTAACATCCATTTACAACACAAATATCCCAGCACTGTATGGGACGGTGAAGAATCTGGTATGGGTACATCAAGATAAAACATCCATCCACACCTCTCGTTCGACACGTCTTTCTTACAGAGAATGGAGATGGAAACCGGAATTCGTACGACAATCCGTTGAAGGCAAATGAAGGGTCAACCATGGACTTCTGTGCATCTGGACTCCTAAAAAGGGCCTTAGGAAATATACGTCCACGCACTATCAATGACCTCTGGAAAGACTGTCAGGAGGAGTGGGATAAGATAGGCATGCTAGCTCTGCGTGCGTGCGTGCGTGCGTGGGTGCGTGCGTGAGGAATTTTCATTCCCAGTTCGAAGGGCGTGGCGGGGCCCCTAGAGAGTTACGCTCTCTCTCGGGACACGAAAGGTGAAGATAACTGAGGGATGCGATAAATGAAGAAGGTGGTAAGCGATTTGACAGATTGAATGAGGGGGATGATGGGGTCTCTTGACTGCAGTGATAGAAGAAAGAGAAGGTTTGCTTGGAAGTGAAGTTTTAGAGCAGGGTACCAGGATGAAAATGGTGGGTTAGGAGGTGCAGCGACGTTGTGATGTTGTGGATGGAAGATGTTAAGGATCGTAGGATTTCAAGCATCGAAGGTGGATAGGGGATGTAACTAGGTGGTGGGAGGGGTGGACTGACGAATTAGCGAGGTTGAAAAGAAGTGACTGGCCGGGTGCGACGATGAGAATTGTTGTTGGGATGGCGAACATTTTGGGGTGGGGAGATGGAAGGCTCCACTTTATGGCATTGGTTGCAGATGTTAACTCCGTTGTTAATTAGGCGTTGGGCATCTGCGGTGCTCGGGACGTGTATAAGAATCATATAGGTTGGGCCGGATGCCTCCTTAATTAGGAAGACGCGACGAGCTGGGACGCCTTCAGCTTGGAGGGGACGGAGAATGGTCCGTTCTGAGAGGGCAGGAAACACACCGCGGATCACCCAGCTGGACATGGTGTGAAGAGTTGAAGTAGGCGGCGTCAGCGATGGTTGTGCGGAGGCTGCTGGTTCATCGGCAGGTGGAGATGACGAAGACGGTGCTTCGTTTATAGACCCTGATGATTCAGTTGGTAGGTACTGATGCGGGGGTTGTTCAGGAATGGAGGAAAGATGGAGGGAAGAACTCGTGAGTGAGGAAGGATGGCAGGTGACAACAGTTGTAATTGGAACATAGGAAGAAAGATTGGTTGATGTTGTGATGGTCGTTGTAACGGCAGTGGTAATGGTGATGTGAGGAGGGAAGAAAGGGATCAATAACGGTTGTTGGGATGGCTCTAGCGGTGGTGTGGTTGCTGCGTCGTCAACATACGGAAGAATTGGTTCCACGCGGTGGTGCTGGCGGTTGAGGTAGACTCCGTTGGCGAGGATGCGTTGAAGGTGGCCTGGCCTGTAGAGTTGAACAAAAACACGACGTGTGGGAACGTTGTCTTGCAGTATTCTGGAGAGAAGGATCAACGTCAAGGAGCACACTGCTATCCATGGTGTTGGGGAGGCTAACTTCCAACGAGGTGTCAGACTATGTGCTTTGTTAAGTCGGCGAGGTAGCTGAAGTAGAGATGCTTAGCCACCCGGCCGAGAAGAAAACCAAGAAGGGTTTTGCAGAGAATATCTCAGTCCGTCTTGGAGATGTCGATTAAAGGCCGCTAGCTCTGCGAAAAAGTCTGTTGCAATGGAAATTACATTGTCGGGCTATAGCTAGTAATGCTGGCTTTCCAACTGAGTATGATCGTTGGTGGAGACATGCCTTTCCATAAGCTAACATCGTCCCCAGAAATCCCTAAATGACCTGTCTTAACTGGGTTAATACATACATACATACATACATACATACATACATACATACATACATACATACATACATACATACATACCAAGTGTATGCATAAGTCTTTTCCGGTTTCACTAAAAGATGGCGCCAGCGAACAATACCCAGCGTATGAATTTGACACATACATCAGTTTGTTCGTCTGACATTATCCTACCAACACACACAAGTTCAGTCCGCCAAACACTAGCGTCTGTGGTGTGTCGTTCAATGATCATGTTGACATTTGTGCCTGGAAAAGAACATTTTCGGCACGCTTTGCTTTTCTTATTTGCCGGGCTGAGTGTCTCAGGCGGTTGAGGCGCTGGCCTTCTGACCCCAACTTGGCAGGTTCGATCCTGGCTCAGTCCGGTGGTATGTCAGCCTCGTGTCGGTAGATTTACTGGCACGTAAAAGAACTCCTACGGGACTAAATTCCGGCACCTCGGCGTCTCCGAAAACCGTACAAGTAGTTAGTGGGACGTAAAGCAAATGACATTATTATTGTTATTTTCTTATTTAATCAAAAGAAAAAGGCTGTTGAAAGTCATCACTTGGTGGTAGAAACATATGGTGAACACTCTCCATCGATTAGAACATGTGAGGCATGGTTTCGACAATTTAAAGGTGGTGATTTCAATGTAAAAGACAGTGGGAGCTCTGGTAGACCACAAAGAGTGCGAAGACGAACAATTGCAGGAGTTACTTGATGATGTCCCAAATCAAACTCAACAGCAATTGGCACAAGCATTAAATATGTCACAAGAAACAATCAGCAGACGTTTATGAGTAATGGGAAAAATCAGTACACTCGGTAAATGGGTTCGACACGATTTAAATGAACAGCAAATGGAAAATCGCAAAGTCACTTGTGAAATGCTGCTTTAACGCCACGAAAGAAAATCATTTCTGTACCGAATTGTGACGGTGACGAAAAATGGATTTATTTTGAAAACCCAAAGTGGAGAAAATCGTGGCTGTTATCTGGCGAAAGCGGTCCTTCAACACCAAGGCCAAATCGCTTCGGCAAGAAGACCATGCTTTATGTCTGGTGGGACCAGAGCGGTATTGGGCATTATGAACTCTTGAAGCCCGGCGAAACAGATAATGCACAACAGTATCGCCAACAAATGATTAATTGATCGAAAGACCACCGGAATGGGCCAGAAGACATGGCAAAATGATTTTGTTACACGACAATGTGCCGTCTCACACAGTAAAACAAGTGAAAGACAGTTTGAAATGGCTTGGATGGGAGGGAGATACTTCCGCACCCGCCGTACAACCCTGACCTGGCGTCATCTGACTACTGTATATCACCTCTTGGCATCAATGAGGCATGCGCTCGCAGAGCAGCACTTCAAAAATTTCGAGAAAGTTGGAAAGTAACTCGACCAATGGTTTGCCGCAAAAGACAAGCAGTTTTTCAGGCATGGTATTCATAACTTACCTGAAAGATGGGCGAAGTGTGTAGAAGCCGATGGCCAATACTTTGAACAAACAAAAAATGAATTTCCGTTGAAAATTACGTGTTTTCTTGACCACAAAACCCGGAAAAAACTTACGCATACAGCTGGTGCATACATACATACATACATACATACATACATACATACATACATACATACATACATTCTGACCTCAGTGGTGCAGTCGATTAGTCGTACTTCTATTCCCAAATCAGTAGGCTCGATCACGACTGATGTTGGTGATACTGTATTTGATGGTGTTTCAAATGTGATAGCTCTATGTCGTTGGCTTCCAGCATGTTCAAGAACTCCTCCGGGACAAAATTCTGACACTCCGGGATCTCCTAAAATCTACAGCAATTAATAATAATATTAGTTGCTTTACGTCCCACTACACACTTTTACGGATTTCGGAGATGCCGAGGTGCCGGAATGTTGTCCCACAGGAGTTCTTTTATGTGCCAGCACCTTCAAATACCACCGACTGAACAAGGATCGAACCTGACAGGTTGGGGTTAGAAGACCAGCGCCTCAACCATCTGAGCCACTCAGTCCGGCCCTTTAGGGCAATTGAAGAGACTTTAAAGGAATAACGTTACATTACATACACGCGATTTAGAGTTGCCGTCAGAAAATGCAACTTCTACATAAAGAACAATACGCTTTTATAACTTGTGCAAACATCAATGGTAAAGCAGTCCCTCCTTTAAGAATTGTTTTTCTTATTAAATCAACAGGAAGCTCTAGTCTAGCGCTGTATGCTGACAGATGACAGGAAGGGGCCAACGGGTGTGTGTTCGCGCTTGTCTGTATAGCTATGACCTCTGGTGACCCATGACGTAATCCAACTCCTATTGAAAACAATAGCAATAATGTGTAGAACGAAAATAATAGTCCGCCTCTGTGGTGTAGTGGTTAGCGTGAATAGCTGCCACCCCCGGAGGCCCGGCTTCGATTCCCGGCTCTGCCACGAAATTTGAAATGTGTTACGGTGGGTGGAATGGGGTCCACTCAGCCTCGGGAGGTCAACTGAGTAGAGGTGGGTTTGATTCCCACTTCAGCCATCCTGGAAGTGGGTTTCCGTGGTTTCCCACTTCTCCTGCAGGCAAATGCCGGGATGGTACCTAACTTAAGGCTATGGCCGCTTCCTTCCCTCTTCCTTGTCTATCCCTTCCAATCTTCCCATCCCCCCACAAGGACCCTGTTCAGCGTAGCAGGTGAGGCCGCCTGGGCGAGGTACTGGTCATTCTTCCCAGTTGTATCCCCCGACCCAAAGTATCACACTACAGGACACTGCCCTTGAGGTGGTAGAGGTAGTATCCCTCGCTCAATCCGAAGGAAAAACCAACCCTGCAGGGTAAACAGATTAAGTAAGTAAAATAACAAAAATAATTCCATGCATTCCCATGTGTTCTCTGTACTCTACACATACAAAAAATTTCCAAAGACTAGAAGATTTAGGAATCTGAAATTTTGCACTCAGATATCCCAAACCGTAAATTTGTGGGGATACTTGGTTATCGAAAATTCCTACAAGGAGTCCCAGAACGGGCGTCGGAGAAAATCTAAACACCGATTTGTCCTTCATACTCAACTGACGACAGTTCTCAGTCACATATTATTATTAATAAAACGCTAGGGTATCCTTTCAACAGCGTGCGAGTTTTCCTCGAAGAATTTTTATGTTCCCATGGAACAAAATTCAAAGACAGTTTTAAAATGGAAAATATTTACAAAATATATATTTTGTAATGATATGTCCGGTGCTTTGGCTAAAGGTTCAGCGTACTGGCCTTTGGTTCAGAGGGCCCCGGGTTCGATTCATGGCCCGGCCGGGGATTTTAATCGCGTCCGTGTAATTCCTTTAGCTCGGTGATTGCGTGTTTCTGTTTGTCTTAATACACATATTCAAATACATACAACACATTACACGACAAACCACCAAAGAAAAACGCAATAGTCAGTTCATCCCTACATATAAGTTTGGCGTCAGGGAAGACACACAGCCGTAAAACTGGGCTACATCCATTTAAATTGCCGACCCCAGATAATTGGAAAAAAGTCAGGATGAAGATTGTTTATACGGAAATATTTAATTACAATTCAGCTTCCTCCCTACAATTGAGTAAATATTTCGTTTAACACCTTGAGTGCCACGTGAGACCAACGTTGACTCACAGAGCTTAATGCCATTTGGGCCGCGTGAGTCCGCTGTGGACTCACGCGCACTCTCCAAGTCTCCGACCCCGTGGTGCCATACTTTCATCACACTTGACATGTAAACGTATGTTAAATGAAAGTAGGTGGCCAGTACGTCATGAATCTGTTCTTGGCCTGTTCATTTGTGAGTCTTATGTGACACGACGTAGCCTGTACGTCACTGTAATATATCAACCAAAATAAATAAATTATGACGGCATTATTTTTTGTTTTCAGATCGTGTCATGTGTACAAATAACAAAAGCTTGTACTGTACAGTGTACTCATTGTTCATTGTCTCATATCAGGGTTTGTAGACGAACATAGGACATAAAAATTACATGAACTTTCTAGAAAAAATATTTGTAACTTTGTCTCATTCGCAATCACACCGCAAATTGGTACACTTTTTTGCATATGAATTTAAAGTATAACAAATGAGACTTTCTGAAGAAATATAATTCAAACTGTGTTTCACAATCACACTACAAATTAGTGCACTTTGAAGAAACAGTCCAAACAGAAGAAATTTTCACAGGCTGGTCATTTGAACTTAGACTGTACAGTCTTTCTCATGGCATATTGCCTTCTTGATTCCCGATGGATCTCTTCATAACAGTTACTGCATCTCCGTCTTCCCTGCCGGCTTACATCCTCCAGTCGGTGGGGCAATACCTGCTTCTTTGGTACTTGTGGGGGAGTGTGAAGATCTTTGATACCGGTACCTGTTAACTGTTCAAAAATGTCCTCTTTGAACTGGGTACCAGCAATACTCTCATTCCCAAGTTGATTGGAAATATAGATGGCATTTACTGTGCGTGTGCTGATCAATATCTATATAGCTATTTTTCTGTATCATTTTACTTCCCGTCTCAGGGAATTACTATAGCTCTTTTTATGATCTGATAAATCAATGTACGGTTTGCATGTGTTATACTCTATAACACTCCGTGGTTTTTGCACTTCACCATCCCTCCTCTGAATAGTGACCATCTCACCAGAGTGTTTAGTTGTCAAGATTAACACATCTCTTTTATCATGCCATTTCTGAACAACCACACCAATGTTACTTTCACGGGCTCTTGTCTCTCCTCTTGCTAACTTTCTTTTAGCAACATAGGTTGGATTTTACGTCCGATTAGATTTAAATGTTCCAAAGATATGAGTTTTATTCTTTAGTAGTTCAAGAGCTAATGAGACAGATGTATACCAGCATGTCAGGAAGGTGAAAACTGTGCTAGAGTACGTGGTGACACATTGGTCTCACGCGGCCTATACAGCCGGAAGGTAGTGTCAGTGGCCGCGTGAGACCAATGTGTCACCACAATTTCAACACAATGTTACGACTACAATTTTGGCCCAAGATGACTAAAAGGTACATTTCTGTAATGAGATGCAATATTTTATACTCTATAGCAGGGATGGCGAACCTTTTCCAACAAGTGTGCCATTTTAAGTCTGGTTTATTATTCTCAACTGTTGACTGTGCCACATATTTTCCATTAAGGAATGTCTACAGCCTGGAACACCCCCCCCCACCAACTTCCCTTCTAAATTTCCCATTATGTTTCATAATACTCGTATGTTATTTATTTACTGATTAATTCATTTATTAGATAGATATCTTGTAAACGCATTTGATTGCATGTTCCGTAGTCGTATCTTGCAAATACTGAAAAAAAAAAAAAATTACGTACGTAAGTTTCGAGAATACCTAATATTATTATTTTGTAAAAAGATAAGCTCCCACTGTAACACACTTCGTCATTAAATATTATCACCGGGCGAGTTGACCGCGCGGTCAGGTGTGCGCGGCTGTGAGTTAGTGGGTTCCAACCCCACTGTCGGCAGCCCTGAAGATGGTTTTCCGTGGTTTCCCATTTTCACATCAGGTAAATTCTGAGGCCAAACCGCAATTAAGGCCACAGCGGTTTCCTTCACAGTCGTAAGCCTTTCCTGTCCCATCGCCGCCATAAGACCTATCTGTGTCGGTGCGACGTAAAGCAAATTATTTAATAAATTAGATACCTATATATTATGTTCATGTGGCGTGCCACCGAAATCGTGTTCGCGTGTCACTTGGTGACACGCGTGGCATAGGTTCGCCATCCCTGCTCTATAGTAAGAAAAACAGAATGGCCTGGATGGATTTATTTTTTACTGCATATGTGGCACTTAAGGTGTTAAAGATTCTCCAAACTGAAACCACCTTCTTGATATCAAGAGTCTTATCTTCTTATCTTATCTTATTCTGTTTACCCTCCAGGGTTGGCTTTTCCCTCGGACTCAGCGAGGGATCCCACCTCTACCGCCTCAAGGGCAGTGTCCTGGAGCTTCAGACTTTGGGTCGGGGGATACAACTGGGGAGAATGACCAGTACCTCGCCCAGGCGGCCTCACCTGCTATGCTGAACAGGGGCCTTGTAGAGGGATGGGGGAGATTGGATGGGACAGGCAAGGAAGAGGGAAGGAAGCGGCCGTAGCCTTAAGTGAGGTACCATCCCGGCATTTGCCTGGAGGAGAAGTGGGAAACCACGGAAAACCACTTCCAGTATGGCTGAGGTGGGAATCGAACCCACCTCTACTCAGTTGACCTCCCGAGGCTGAGTGGACCCCGTTCCAGCCCTCGTACCACTTTTCAAATTTCGTGGCAGAGCCGGGAATCGAACCCGGATCTCCGGGGGTGGCAGCTAATCACGCTAACCACTACACCACAGAGGCGACGACATCAAGAGTAACGAAAATTATACCCCGTTCTGCGCCCATCATTAAGCAAATGATAATGGGACACATTAAACGGTCATAAATGATATTCCAGCGGGTATTGTACTATTGATGAAAATAATAATAATAATAATAATAATAATAATAATAATAATAATAATAATAATAATAATGATGATTCTGAAGCCAGTAGTTATGCATGCAACCGATACCCTATCCCTCGAAGAACTAGAGATAAAGGAGCGCTGAATCATTAGCGGAATCTTGGGATCCAACTACAAGAATTGCATCCCCCGAGAAAGATCCAACAAAGAAGTCTATAACAAAATATAGAAAATTACAAACACGATCCACAAAAGACGGTGACGATTTTACGGTAACCTTAAACGAATGGACGGAAGCGGGTTGACCAAACACGTATTTCACTTGTTTAATTCAAAACCTAAAACCACGATGCCTTGGTTTAGAAACACCAAGGGAGATCTTCTAGTGCTACAATTCAAACTGGAACACGGCTTTACCAGAGGTCAACCGGGCGAGATGGCCGTGCGGTTAGGAGCGCGCTGCTGTGAGCTTGCATCCGCGAGATTGTGGGTTCGAATCCCATTGTCGACAACCCTGAAGATCGTTTTCCGTGGTTTCCCGTTTTAACACCAAGCAAATGTTGGAGCTGTACCTAAATTAAGGCCACGGCCGCTTCCTTGCAACTCTTAGCCTTTTCCTATCCCATCGTCGCCATAAGACCTATCTGTGTCGGTGCGACGTAAAGACAATACCAAATAATAATAATAATAATCGAGTTAGGTACGCTGTTCGGATCGTGTAGCTTTGAGCTGCATTCGTGTGATAGTCGTTGCGAGCTCAACTACCGGCAGCCCTCAAGATGGTTTTCCACCGTTTCCCATTTTCATACATGGGACATTATACGCTATACCTTAATTAAGGCCACGGCTGCTATCTTCCCAATCCTAGCCATTTCCTATCCTCGCGTCACCGAAAACTTTCCATGCGTTGTGCGGCGTTAAACGATAATAATAATAATAATAATAATAATAATAATAATAATAATAATAGAGAGTGAGTTCAGTGCGCGATTCGGGTGTCGTATAACTATTACTTGCATTCGGGAAATGGAGGGCTCCAAATCCATGAATTTTTTTCCGTGGTTTCCCATTTTGAACCAGTCACCGTCGCTTACTTCTCAGTCCTACACCATCGTCGCCATAAACCTGTACGAATCGATGTGACGTAAATAAAAATAACAATGAGAAGAAGAAGAAGAATATTTTTATAAAGGTATATTCAGCCAACACAATCCTTTCTGCCACGTCAGGCAACTTCTCAATAATGTGGTATTTTTCCAGCGTTGTTGTTGTTGTTGTAAGTAGGATTGAGACATCATGATCAATTATCCCGTGTACTTGGAGCTCGTGGCGACTCCTTGAAAACTTGTTGGCTGTAATACCTGTAATTATTTGGGTTAGAGTTGGGAAGGACGTGGTATAGCCGCCACACCTCACGGGAGTTTTAAGTGTGAGATTTTAACCCGTGTCTCTCCTCAGTTCTACTACCTGTAGCTGACGGCATCCCGTTTCAGTTTTTCAAACACGTCATAAATTCAGACGCTCAGAATACAAGTGAAACATGTCCACATGCCGCGGTGTGTTATGCTCGTGATTTGATATTTTCTCGTAATTGCTGTTATTTTAACAGTGTTTTCCTTCACTGTCCATTTTTATTCATTACGACGGAATTGCCTTGAGTATACATTATTATGAGGAGAAAGGTAAAATAACAAATTTTCATGGTTTTAATAATGCATAACCTAAAGAATTAGTAGTTACAGTTTGTTGTATGTACCGTATTTTTATCTAGCATTTGAAACTAATTCCTAGTAATAATAACATTTATTAAAAAACAAATCATCCGTCCTCCAGTGCGGGTAACCATAAAGGTCCGGAGTACATAACTTACAGTATGTAGTTAGAATAATGAAATAATACCTTTTCTGGAAAATTCATCGTAAGGAGGTTACAATTTCAAGTATAAATGTAACTGTATAATTTTCAGAGAATCTCTTATGATCTGTGATAAGATTTTCTCTATGTCGTAGAAAGGAATTTTTAAATTTTGAAGGATAGTAGTTTTGTACCTCTGGATCCAAACAGGGGGCCTCTGACAACCCATTGATCAAGAGGAATATTATATTAAGCTGATAGAAATGGCAGACATGGTGTATGAAATGCATATTTTTCCAGAGATTGTTTTAGGTCCGTCTCGAAGCGAATTATAGGTTCTAACACTATTGCTTTATTCTCTTTCTTATTGATGGCTATGACGACCACTCATCTCGCTGAGTCGTCGGTAGAGACGCAGTGAACTTCTTCGTACTCCTCCCATCCACGTTGCCTCATGCCTTGAGCAATTGATGTCCTTACTCGATGGTGAGGATTGTTACGCAATAATAATTCGGTGCTCCTGGAGAACCCCAACACATGCCCAATAATGAAAGTGATAGTTTTAAATTTAGATAGTATTTTTAAATATTGGCGTGGTACTATGGGTAGTAAGTTGGACCGATTACTGTACATTCAAACCTGGAAAATAATAGAAATAGCGATTCACCAGTAAACGAGAAAGGAAGAAAGAGATTCTTAAAGATTAGGGAGCTGAAAGACCAAAATCAGGAAACGTCAGCGAAACTACCAACACACTTATACTATATGTCCAGAAAGTGAGAAATGATGATGATGATGCTTGTTGTTTAAGGGGCCTAACATCTAGGTCATCGGCCACTAATTGTACGAAATGATACGAAATGTAGTGACAATTTAAAAGTTGAAAATCATCCACTGACCAGAATAAAAAACGTGATGATGAAGAATGAATGGATCGATATGAATTTAAAACAATCCGTGAATCCGACCCAAAAACTATCATAAACAATAGTATTACTGACCAAGGGACTGCTTCTAAAGCACAATCCTCTATCGAGGATGCTTGTTGTCTAAAGGTGTCCAAAATCCAGGTCAACGGCCCCTCATAAAGGTACTAGTAAAGTAGAACCATGGTTTTTTTCATGTTGCGGTACTAATCAAATGTAGCGTAGACTCACGGTGTTCCGCACATTATGGCACTACTCACAAGTATTGTACTTCGCACAGGTAACGCACACCTATGGTGTTTCTCACATAATGGCGCCACTCATACGCAACGCAAACCCACGGTGTTCCTCACCTAGGTGTACTAATCACGGGCGCCGGTATTCCCATGGCGTTCCTCATATAGTGGGTACTAATCACAGGCAACGCAGACCCACGGTGTCGCTAATACTACGATCTACTACACATACACACCACACAGGCAACGCCCAGACCCGTGGTGTTTCTCACAATTGTACTAATCACGGGTAATGGAAAAACCGTACAGATTCCTTCGGTCGCTACTAATCACAAACCTATTGTGTATCTAACATAGTGGTACTACTCGCAAGTAAAGGCGACCCATGGTGTTCCCCGCGTGATGGTACTAATCACAAGTAGTTTCATGGTTCTAATACAGTCATCCCTTGGTCGCCCCCTTTAGTCGCCTCTTACGACAGTCGGAGGATAGAGTGGGTGTATTCTTCGTCTGTGTCCCCCACCCACAGCAGGTGACAAAATAGTAACGGAGAAGGTTTGTTAGACAAGAATTGTTCTTGCCGATTAAAATGTTCATCAAGCAGCGGAGAATCTTGTTTGATTCCCTCTGAAAAACAAAAAAAAAACTGGGGACCACCCACAGCAGAACACGTGCCCACGAGGAGCGGCGCAATCCTTCAATGTTCAGCGAAAACGATCTTGAAGTAGTTGTGTAAATGAGATATCAGTGAAAAATGTGTGTATCCAGGGTGTGTAAATATTTCTTTATCAACACATTTAAGATTTCTGACGGTCGGCTATACCTATGCGTATTTTACGAATAATGTATTATCTGTTTTGTTGGACCAATTTAATCTAAGATTTGGCCGTGCGGTTAGGGGCGAGTAGCTGTGAGCTTGCATTCGGGAGATAGTGGTTTCGAACCCCACACTGGGCAACCCTGAAGATGATTTTCCGTAGTTTCACATTTTAACACCAGGCAAATATACTTAGATTAAGGCCACGGCCGCTTCCTTCCCACTTCTATCCCTTTCCTATCCCATCGCCACCTATCTGTGTCGGTACGATGTATAGAAAGTTGTAAAAACAACATCTAAGGTGACCCAGTCACTACACATACACACCACGCGATTATACTTGACGAACAATAACAACAGTTCACTATAATAATAATAATAATAATAATAATAATAATAATAATAATAATAATAATAATAATAATAATAATTTCGTGTGGCTATTTCTCAATCAATCTTATTTTCTTTACGTCCCACTCACTACTTTTGCGGTTTTCGGAGACGCCGAGGTGCCGGAATTTAGTCCCGCATGAGTTCCTTTACGTGCCAGTAAATCTACCGACACGAGGCTGACGTATTTGAGCACCTTCAAATACCACCGGACTGGGCCAGGATCGAACCTGCAAAGTTGGGTTCAGAAGGTCAGCGCCTCAACCGTCTGAGCCACTCAGCCCGGCAGTGTGGCTATTTCTAGCCTGGTGCAGCGCTTATAAGGCAGACCCTCAGAGGAGGGTGGTTCGCATCTGCCATGTGTAGGAAACTGCGTGTTATTGCAGTGGAGGATAGTGTTGTGTGAGTTGCATGGATGTTGGAAACAGTACGAGCACCCCATGTTCGAAGCAACAGAATTAACAATTTAAGGTTAAAATCTCCGACTCAGCCGGGAATCGAACTCGGGGCCCTCTGAACCAATGAGTACTACGCTGACCATTCAGCCGATGAGCCGGACAATAGTTCACTAATTAGCGGCTATTTACAAAACTTTCTTGTCGTAGGAGGTCTCCAGCTTACTGGTATCTACCTGGAACGGGTGATCCCTCGGTAATCTTGAATGACATATCTCACCATTTACATGCCTTGCAAGCACCAATCACTCCACCCAGCAGTTCCCTGTAGCTAAGTTCGAACACACGTCTGTTGACTATCGCAACACACGACTGCTGTTCACTTGGCTCAACTCCAGACAAAACCGATAACTTGTACAATCAACTCACGTGCCTGGTCCACATACTGAACTACTCAACACATACCACTCGGCAAGACAACTGCACAACACAGCTCAACACCGACCGCTTATCAACACTACGATGCACACTGCTGCCAACATTACCCGTAACTAGGGGGCGGATTTCTATGACAAGTCATATTTTTACCCTTAACATTATATCATACAGTCTTGTATTTTCAACACGTTTCCAAGCATGATAATCAAAATTAAACAGGTTTTATTGTGCATATAAATGCATATTTAGGCTTTCTTAAGTTTTAAGGCATATTTTGAACAAAATATCATTATAACGACATATTTTGGTAATTTTCATTTGAATTTTGTTTTATAAAAATCAGAATAAGCTCTAGAAATTATTTTTCAGGATAGACTGGAATATACTATTGAAGAACCATTCTAAAGTAGTGTATGGAATGTTTCTAACAGGTAGGAGCTATTGTTTGCTAGCTGGGTCAATTCCTGGAAACCGGGGTATTGTTTACACGGAAGCAGAGGTAATTCTGCAGTTATTTGTCAGTGTTCTTATCTCTCTCCTTCGCCCTTCCCTCTTCCACCTTCAACACACTGAATGACCTTGGTCATTAGGGAGCTTCAGTCATTCAGTTCCTTTCAATATGCCTAAAACGAAAGTCTCAATTTGTGGGAAGTTGCGAAGTTTTGTTCGCGAGTTCGGTGAAAACATAATCAGTACGGATGGAGTGATGATATTCTGTAAATTGCGTGACGTAAAAGTTACTGCCGAAAAACGTTTCCCTGTGCAACAACACCGTAATACTGTAAAACATAAGAATTGTGTAACTAGATATTCTGCACTCGAAAATAGGCAACGTCTGCTATTCGAAATCCCGACATCAAGTTCACAGTGTTCACAATTTTCACAAGATCTCTGCAAGATGATGGTTTCGTCTAATATTCCTTTAAATAAACATAACAGCTTCAGACAGTTCCTTGAAAAATGTACAAAGCATCCTCTTTCCAACGAATCTACTCTCAGGAAGGACTATCTGACTGCTTGTTATGAAGAAATGTTGGACATAATAAGGCGTGGCGTGGGAGACAGTGGGTTTCAATAGACGAGACCACAGACATGGATGGAAGATATGTAGCAAATGTGATCGTTGGCACGCTGAAGGAAGACCGGCCTGGAGATACGTTCCTCCTGACATGTGAAGTGCTAGAGAAGACAAACCGTTCCACCATTGCAGTTCTCTTCGACAATTCAATGAATTTGTTGTGGCCAAACGGGGCAAAGAGAGAGCACAATTTTCTGTTTGTAACTGACGCTGCTCCGTATATGGTGAAGGCAGCCAAGGGACTTAACATGCTATACTAGAAAATGATACATGTGACATGTTTTGCACATGCCTTGCATAGGGCAGCTGAAGAACTTAGAAGTAGCTACCCTGAAGTTGATAAATTAATATCGAACTGTAAGAAAGTGTTTGTCAAAGCTCCACTTCGCGTTCAGAAATTTCAAGGAGAAGCACCTTCACTACCCGTACCTCCCAAGCCAGTTATAACGCGATGGGGAACTTGGCTTGATGCCGCAGTGTACTATTGCAACAAGTTAGATGTCGTGGAGAAGATCGTTAAGTCTTTTGATCCTGCAGAATCGTCCTCCATGAAAACCACTAAAGATTTATTTTCAAGCACTACATTAAAAGCGGACCTGGCTTACATAATGTCCAATTTTAATTCTTTATCTGGAG
Source organism: Anabrus simplex (assembly GCF_040414725.1). Taxonomy (NCBI): domain Eukaryota; kingdom Metazoa; phylum Arthropoda; class Insecta; order Orthoptera; family Tettigoniidae; genus Anabrus; species Anabrus simplex. The sequence continues at coordinate 1,049,875,978 of NC_090266.1, forward strand.
CAATCACGCAACTGGAAGTTTCAGGTGCAGAACTAAGCGATGCACGGGATGTTGTAAAGTGCATTGAACAGGAATTAAAACATGCGAAAGGAACAATAGAATCTAGGGTGTATAGAAAATTAGAAAATGTACTGGAAAAAAAAGAGCGGACTTGTCTACCTGCGTGGAATAAATGACAGTCTTCGTGGAAACTCTTCATCTGCAGATTTCCAGGAATTTTCTCCAAGTGATTTAACTCTATTCAAGTACGCTCCCCTTACATCATGTGATGTCGAAATAAGTTTCTCTCGCTACAAGACGTTACTCAGCGACAACAGGAGGGGATTCTCATTCAACAATCTTAAGATGCATGTGGTCATAAATTTCAACAATTCTGATAATGAAGACTAGATCAGGTATGAAAGTTTCATTCAAATTACATATGTTTTGTGTATAAATTAAAACTGATTGAATATTCAACAGTGAATGTAACTGTAGTGTTTATGTCTTCCACGGAGTCCGCCTTTGCCTAGGAGTATGCAGTGTAACCTTAACGAGTTCATGAAATATTCATCATTTTAGTTGATTTTGGGTTAAAGATTTCGAAGAATTAAAACTATTTTAACTCTAAATTAATTGCATCCTGTAGCAATCGTTATAAAAGTGTTCCTATGTAAAGTGGATGCTATTCATTAAGTCATATTTTGAATTTTATAGGTTATATTTTTATGTTTTTAGGTCATAAATGCATACATATTTCATACATTTTTAGGTCATAGAAATCCGCCCCCTAGTAGTAACACTCCACTACGACGACACCCTCTCAAAAATGCTTTCCAACAACAATGTTGTTCGCGGCAAGCCTGTTTTGATACAGCGGCTGATGAAGTTCTGGTACCTTCGGGATAGGAACGTTGTAGTTTCGTCTTCCAGAAAATCCACGGTGACATCAGACAAAGAGCGCAATAGAAGGAGAAACCATCACATGCCCTCAGACCAGCCAGGAGGTTTTCGGCCTGACTCACTCATTCCATCCAGGAGATACCAAAGTCCCATGAACATGTAAGTGTATCTAAGCCTGAAGTATCTGTAGTGGTTGACTCGCGTGGCTAAAACGATCCCCGGCAACAAAACTGACGACAGTGATGTTGTACATATAAACTTTTTTGCCGCATATCAGTGTCACTACAGCTGAAAAAAAAGAACTCTGACCAAAATATTTCAATTCAGATTTGTCAAAAAGCAAATTTTATTATCTGAATGTAGACATGTTTAGATAAGGAAACGAAGTAGGCCTACTAGTAAAAGCGAAATTTCATTATAACGTTTTCTCAACAAAGTTGAACCCTAGCTTCAAACTACCACTAAGGGATAGACAATATGTAGCTTCTGCGATAAAATAAACACGAAGATTTCTGTAGAACAAGATGAAGGGAGAGTTAAAATCCTAAAGGTGATCAGAGAGGTGCACTTAAGGAAAGCTGAACAGGCTAGAGAGAATTTATTATTTATGTGGCTAGAAGTTCGTATGAACGTTATGTTATGACTTGATCTTCAGAAGGCTCTCCCGTTTCCCAAACCATCAATATTGGTTATAAGAGGAACTCTATGAATACAAAATTGGAATAATTTCATTTAAGGAATGGTTTCATTTGCAGTCACTCAAAAGAAGAATGAGCGCATGGTAAAGTTCCTCGTAGGAACACTTTTATCAGAGACGATTGAACCAAAAGACATAATGTTTGTTGTGGGTATCCACTGGTCTTGTATCAACCTGAGAGATGAATTGCATTTTGTTAACAAGTCAGGTACCGAGCTCGATAACTGCAGTCGCTTAAGTGCGGCCAGTATCCAGTAAGCGGGAGATAGTGGGTTCGAGCCCCACTGTCGGCAGCCCTGAAGATGGTTTTCCGTGGTTTCCCATTTTCACACCAGGCAAATGCCGGGGCTGTACCTTAGTTAAGGCCACGGCCGCTTCCTCCTAATTCCTAGGCCTTTCCTATCCCATCGTCGGTGCGACGTAAAGCAAATAGCAAAATAAAAGTCAGGTCTCATTCAAACCGATGTATTTAATGCTAATTGTTGATGCAGATAAATGCAATACTTTAATAGTGGATCGGTAATGACGCTTGTCATATCGAGGTAAGCAGACTAAAGATGACTGCCGAGATCTGACAACGTGTGGAAAAAAGTGGGAGGTCTTGCGTGATGAACCATGACGCGTGAATTTCTGTAAGGATGCTTTTGAGATTGTGAATGACCCGCTGATCATTTTGGTTTTAAATGAGATCAGTAGAAAATAGGGGTCACAAGCTATAATTTGATTGCTTTCACGTCGCTGTAAGATTCCGTTTACCGGAGCTCCATTTCAACTAGGGGCGTGGTCTACCTCCTCCCCGACCACTCAGTCCAGATACTACAAATAAAACACGGACTTAGATGCAGGATCCCTTTGTAATTTGTGTAGCCGCAGTACTCACACGTTAGGAGTGAACATGGATATCAGTGTATGAAGTGTTGTGTCGAGGAAGAAACACACGTCAGTGCGATGTCAAATATCGCGAAATAAGCCGTGTGATACAAGATAATGTACAGTGGTGATGAATAGAATTCTTATCTCAACATTTAATCTTTTAAATATCAACGACAGTCAGTTGCGGCTCATGAAGCAATCATTAGTGAAAAGGCAAACGCATCAGGTTGTTTAGAGATAGTGAGACAGCTAATTCCGTTCAATAATTAATAGTGACCGATCTAAAGCATTTTAGGAGTGAGTGACGTTCAGTAAAATTAAAGAACGATATTCCTGACAAAATTAGCGTTTGCATACTCCATGGACACTTGTGATGATAATCAATTAGAGTGTGATTAATGGGGAAATGAATAGTGATTTACACAAACTTGCCAAGTAGATAAACTGGATGGCTCTGCCGCCGCCGCCGCCGCCGCCGCAGGGCTCCCAGGGGCCCGCTCCTCCGCCGCCACACGGGGGGGCCTTCCCAGGGGACCGCTCCTCCTCCCGTGGGAGATTTGAATTTGTAAACAAAGCCACGTGCTTTTTGACAGCTGTCATCGACAACAACGCATCGCTAACCTCACTGCTGCCATCATGACGGGCCTAAACCTCAGTGCTACCAACCTAACCTCAATAGCGCGAGATTTGAATGGGTAAACAAAGCCACGTCCTTTTTAGACAGCCACGTGCTTTTTGACAGCCGTCATCGACGACAACGCATCGCTAACCTCACTGCTGCCACCTTGACGGCCCTAAACCTTAGTGCTACCAACTAAACCTTACTTGCGCGAGATTTGAATGGGTAAACAAAGCCACGTGCTTTTTTGGCAGCTGTCATCCGCCATCTTGCATCGCTAACCTTCGTGCTGCTCTCTTTACGGCACTGCTGGTAATTTAAAAAAAATTCCGTCAGCTGTCATTCACCATCTTGCATCGCAAATCTCAGTGCTACACTCTTTAGCTACTTACCTTTGAAATGTGGTGGAGGGCAATTTGAAACATTCTATTTGACAGCAGCCATCTTTAATCAAGCAGCGCACCGTGCTGGCCTCTTTAGCTACATGACTATTGACAGCTGCCATCTTTAATCAACCGCCGCCCTAAACCTTTAAAATGCGGTGGTGGGTAATTTAAATACCATGTGCTTTTCCAACAGATGTCCTCCGCCATCTCGCATCGCAAACCATAGTGCTGCACTCTTTACGACACTGCTGGTAATTTAAAAGATTGTGTCAGCTGTCATCCACCATCTTATATCGCAAACCTCAGTGCTGCACTCTTTAGCTACTTACCTTTGAAAAGTCGTGGCGGTAACTTCAACGTGCTCTTGTTTGGAAACAAACCCACGTGCTTTTTTGACAAGCAGCCATCTTTATTCAACAGAGCATCGTGCTGCCCTGTATAGCTACTTACGTTTGAGGCGGACAATTTGAAAAATTCCATTTGACAACCTGCCATCTTTAATCAACAGAGCACCGTGGTGCTATCTTTATCGTAGTAGTGGGTAATTCCTACGTAACAGCTGTCATCCGCCATCTTGCATCGCTAACGATAGTGCTGCCCTCTTTAGCTACTTACCTTTGAGGCGGGCAATTTGAAAATTTCCACGTGCTCTTGTTTGGAAACAAACCCACGTGGTTTTTTGACAGCTGTCATCCGCCATCTTTAATCAACAGAACACCGTGCTGCTATCTTTATCGTAGTAGGGGCAATTCTATCAGCTGTCATCCGCCATCTTGCATCGCTTACCTCAGTGCTGCTATCTTTACGGTACTAAACCTTATCGTGGTGGTGGTGGTGACGGGAAATTTAAAATCTACATGCTTTTTTGACAGCTGTCATCCGCCATTTTTAATCATGAGAGTACTGTGCTGCTATCTTGCGGGTAATTCCGTCCGCTGTCATCCGCCATCTTTAATCAACAAAACATCGTGCTGCTACCTTTAGCTACATACATTTAACATGTGGTGGCGGATAATTTGAAAAACTTCCGTTAGGTATCATACATCATACGCCATCTTTAATCAACAAAGCATCGTGCTGCTATCTTTAGCTACATACATTTAACATGTGGTGGCGGCAATTTGAAATTCTATCCAGATACCATCTTTAATCAACAGAGCACCGTGCTGCTATCTTTAGCTACTACCTTTGAATTGTGGTGACGGATAATTTGAAATTCCGTTAGCTATCATCAACTTTAATGCATTTGCGAACCTAACCTCTCATCTACTATCTTGAAGGAGACCATACAACAAGATGCCCCTCCCGACGCTAATTACTACTTAGAGGTTACTACACATAATGGCGGTGGCTGTTATGGCTACCACCACCAACTCCTCCTCCCCTACCACCTCCGCCTCCTCCTCCTCTGTCAAGGCATAGCTTTATCGAACACGCATCGCGAAGGCAAGAGTGTGCAGCGATAACATTATTGTGCATGTTTAGACTTGCGGATTACAAAAGAAACATAACAAGACCAAAATCGATGTTGTTAACTTCAGCACGTGATTAGAACATTGATTGATGTGTTCAGATCACTAACTAGAACCGAACACGGTACAACATGTGTTTAGAACATGTCAGGGGATGTCTTTGTTCTAAGAAGAACAGATTGAAACACAACAAGACCAGAATCGATGCTGTTAACTTGAACATGTGATCAGAACATTAATTGATGTGTTCAGATCAGTAAACAAGTTATTTTTTTGCTAGGGGTTTTACGTCGCACCGACACAGATAGGTCTTATGGCGACGATGGGATAGGAATGGCCTAGGAGTTCGAAGGAAGCGGCCGTGGCCTTAATTAAGGTACATCCCCAGCATTTGCCTGGTGTGAAAATGGGAAACCACGGAAAAACATCTTCAGGGCTGCCGATAGTGGGATTCGAACCTACTATCTCCCGGATGCAAGCTCACAGCCGCGCGCCTCTACGCGCACGGCCAACTCGCCTGGTGAAACAAGTGATCAAGACCAGAACCGAACACTGTACAACATGTGTTAAGAACATGTCAGGGGATACATCGATGCTGTTAAATTTAACATGTGATCAGAACATTGATTGATGTGTTCAGATCACTAAATAAGTGATGAAGACTAGATTCGAACACGGTACTCGATAAAAAATGTGTTTAGAACATGTCAGGGGATACCTTTGTTCTAGGAAAATCCGATTAAAACATAACAAGACTCAAATCGATGCCGTTAACTTCAACATGTGATTGGAACATTGATTGATGTATTCAAAACACTAAATAAGTGATCAAGACTAGAATCGAACACGGTACTCGATACAACATGTGTTTAGAACATGCCAGGGGATACCTTTGTTCGAAGAAAATCAGACTGAAATATAACAAGACTAGAATCGATGTTGTTAACTTCAACATGTGATTAGAACATTAAATCAGATTGAAACATAACAAGACTAGAATCGAACACTGCACTCGATGTTGTTAACCTCAACATGTGATCAGAACATTAATTGATGTGTTCAAAACACTAAATAAGTGATCAAGACTAGAATCGAACACTGTACTCGATACAACATGCGTTTAGAACATGTCAGGGGATACCTTTGTTCTAAGAAGATCAGATTACGAAAGAAGTGATTAAGAATAGAATTGAACACTGTACTCGATACAACATATGATCAGAACATCGATTGATGTGTTTACAACATGTCTGGTGTATACCCTCGTTCTAAGAGAAAAAAATAAGAGTAGAATTCTGAATAGCTTGCGTAAGATAGCGATTGTTATAACCTCCTTTTCCTCTTCCTGCTCTGTCAAGGCATAGCTTTATCGAACATACAACGCGATCTTATGCATATTACGTAGCTAACTCGCTCAGTAAACGATATAGCAACACTTCAATGATTTGCCTAGTGCGAAAATAAAAAACCACACTGCGTAGCTAACTCGCTCAGTAAACGATATAGCAACACTTCAATGATTTGCCTAGTACGAAAATATAAAGCACACTATGTACATATCGCGTAGCTAACTCGCTCAGTAAACGATATAGCAACACTTCAATGATTTGCCTAGTGCAAAAATCAAAAACACACTGTGCACATTCCGTATAGCTAACTCGCTCAGTAAACGATATAGCAACACTTCAATAATTTGCCTAATACGAAAATAAAAAACCATACTGTGTAGCTAACTCGCTCAGTAAACGATATAGCAACACTTCAATAATTTGCCTAGTACGAAAATCAAAAACCATACTGCGTAGCTAACTCGCTCAGTAAACGATATACAAATCAAAAACCATACTGCGTAGCTAACTCGCTCACCGCACTGCTAAGACGCTTAGTAATTGCAAATACACTGATATATGTCATGCGAAAATCAAGAAAGCACACTGCGTAGCCAACTCGCTGGGTCACACTGCAAATAAATCACAACACAACTAGAACACTGATATACGTTACTCTTTTTTTCGAAACACACACGGATAGGAATGTTGCGAGATACTACATACTTACATGTTTAAAAATTCGGGGGGGGGATGAAAAATCATAAATTATTCGTACGCACGTTATCTCCTCCAGGTTGTAAGACAAAATGGACGCAGTACTGTGAGTTTCTGCTATGGCTGGCGAACGGAAGTGACATGTTATCTCAGCAAAAAATACGTATGACCTTGTCGTTGCATACACTCAAGTCAGACACAATGATGGATACCGCGATTCAAATCCTGGCAACTTATGCCGTCAGGAAGGGCATCCGGCCAGATATTTATACACGTTGTCAGAAAGACTGACGATCGCGCAGGAAAGGGCTAGCAGCAGCTAGCTACCCCACCTAGCATTTGCTATCTTCAGAGCAGCCAACAGTAGGGATTCGAAACCGCTATCTCCTGAAGTAGCGAGAATGATTGCGGGTACAAGATGTTGATGGTGATTCATCTGTCGGATGGAGGCGTTAAGCCTTGTACAGGCTCTTTCGCCGACAGGAGTAGGCTATGTGCCGGCACCGGGTTTTACTAGTACATCTAGTTATAAAACCCGCTACAACAGAACTAAGATATTAAATCGCAGTATCTAGTGTCTTACATCGTAAACCATAGTTTTACGGTCGGTTGCCCTTCCTAACGTTAAAGGACTAGGATTTTTAATTACAGTATACAACAGTATAGGAGGAGGAGGCGGAGGTAGGGGAGGAGAAGGAGGAGGTGGTAGCCATAACAGCCACTGCCATTTTGTGTAGTAACCTCTAAGTAGTAATTAGCGTCGGAGGGGTATCTTGTTGTATGGTCTCCTTCAAGATAGTAGATGAGAGGTTAGGTTCGCAAATGTATTAAAGTTGATGATAGCTAACGGAATTTCAAATTATCCGTCACCACAATTCAAAGGTAGTAGCTAAAGATAGCAGCACGGTGCTCTGTTGATTAAAGATGGCATCTGGATAGAATTTCAAATTGCCGCCACCACATGTTAAATGTATGTAGCTAAAGATAGCAGCACGATGCTTTGTTTATTAAAGATGGCGTATGATACCTAACGGAAGTTTTTCAAATTATCCGCCACCACATGTTAAATGTATGTAGCTAAAGATAGCAGCACGATGTTTTGTTGATTAAAGATGGCGGAGGACAGCTGTCAAAAAAGCATGTAGATTTTAAATTTCCCGCCACCACCACCACGATAAGGTTTAGTACCGTAAAGATAGCAGCACTGAGGTAAGCGATGCAAGATGGCGGATGACAGCTGACGGAATTGCCCGCTACTACAATAAAGATAGCAGCACGGTGCTCTGTTGATTAAAGATGGCGGATGACAGCTGTCTTAAAAGCACGTAGGTTTGTTTCCAAACAAGAGCACGTGGAATTTTTCAAATTGCCCGCCTCAAAGGTAAGTAGCTAAAGAGGGCAGCACTAAGGTTAGCGATACAAGATGGCGGATGACAGATGTTATGTAAAAATTACCCACTACTACGATAAAGATAGCACCACGGTGCTCTGTTGTTTAAAGATGGCAGCTTGTCAAATATAATTTTTCAAATTGTCCGCCTCAAAGGTAAGTAGCTAAACAGGGCAGCACGATGCTCTCTTGATTAAAGATGGCTGCTTGTCAAAAAAGCACGTGGGTTTGTTTCCGAACAAAAGCACGTTGAAATTACCGCCACGACTTTTCAAAGGTAAGTAGCTAAAGAGTGCAGCACTGAAGTTTGCGATATAAGATGGTGGATGACAGCTGACACAATCTTTTAAATTACCAGCAGTGTCGTAAAGAATGCAGCATTAAGGTTTGCGATGCAAGATGGCGGATGACATCTGTCGAAAAAGCACATGGAATTTAAATCACCCACCACCACATTTGGAAGGTATGTAGCTAAAGAGGGCAGCACGGTGCTCTGTTGATTAAAGATGGCTGCTGTCAAATAGAATGTTTCAAATTGCCCTCCACCACATTTCAAAGGTAAGTAGCTAAAGAGTGCAGCACTGAGATTTGCGATGAAAGATGGTGGATGACAGCTGACGGATTTTTTTTAAATTACCAGCAGTGCTGTAAGGAGGGCAGCACTAATGTTAGCGATTTAAGATGGCGGATGACAGCTGCCAAAAAAGCATGTGGCTTTGTTTACCCATTCAAATCTCGCGCAAGTAAGGTTTAGTTGGTAGTACTAAGGTTTAGGCCCGTTAAGATGGCAGCAGTGAGGTTAGCGATGCGTTGTTGCCGATGACAGCTGTCAAAATGCACGTGGCTTTGTTTACAAATTCAAATCTCCCGCGGGAGGAGGAGCGGGCCCCTGGGAAGGCCCCCGGGTGGCGGCGGAGGAGCGAGCCCCTGGGAGTCCTGCGGCGGCGGCGGCAGAACCATCCAGTTTATCTACTTTGCCACTATCTGGAATAATCTATTTAAAGTTATTATTGGATCTAATCACCAGTAGATTCTTTGAAAGCACATAAACAGTGTTTGGTAACTGATTTTCCCATTTTTGCCTGTATGTTCGTGAGTGATCATCGATCCCCGAGGACTGGAGCTTACGAGAAACGCGCCTAAGTGCCTGCAGTTATTTTCCTCAGGGAACGTCTAGAGACTTTACTAAGAAGACCACAGTTCGAGACATGGATCGTGTGAGGATGAAGAGGAACCAAGGACTATCAGAGAGAAGAGCAGTCATCATGATGGTGTAAAATCTCAAGTGTACCTCGAGATGACAGCAAACCATACCCAGCATTCGATAAGTACATTTAATTTGAATATATTAAACCACGAGATTTGCATGCCAGTAGCAATTTTTATTTTGTAAATATTAAAATGTTATAATCAATACTATTAAATGTAGGGAACACTATACGCGTGTGACTGGGAAAATATTATTTACTATTTTAATTAGGGTTTCTTGATGATTCAAGAATAATCATTGATATTTATCAGGCTTATTTGCATGAATTAGTATATAGATTCCATAAATTCTTAATGCATATGAAGCACATATTTTGAGAAGAATAGCGCATTAGCTAAATTTATAATTTCTTCGTAAGTGACTATCTGGTAAAAATTTTCATAGTAATTTGAATATAGACTACATGTTTGCTTCAAGGTGACTCAGGTATTTATAAATCCCATATAATAATTTCGTGTGGCTATTTCTAGCCGAGTGCAGCCCTTGTAAGGCAGACCCTCCGATGAGGGTGGGCGGCATCTGCCATGTGTAGGTAACTGCGTGTTATTGTGGTGGAGGATAGTGTTATGTGTGGTGTGTGAGATGCAGGAATTTTGGGGCATCACAAACACCCAGCCCCCGGGCCACTGGAATTAACCAATTAAGGTTAAAATCCCCGACCCGGCCGGGAATCGAACCCGGGACCCTCTGAACCGAAGGCCAGTACGCTGACCATTCAGCCAACGAGTCGGACAATCCCATATAATAATAAATGATCATTGAAGATGTTCAAAGCGAGGTAATATGTGAATTATGTAGATACGCGAGTGAAACTACCTGTGAGAATGGAGTCTTCTCTCTAAATTAATAGAACGGATTTTGAGATGCAGAGGTATGATGTGGAAGGTGAAGCTTTTGAGATGTTTGTGATGTTGTAATGATAAAGGATAATAATAATTATGGCTGTTGTGATATATTTAATTAGGCTGAATATGTAGCCCGATAATGAATAATAAGAAGTGGTGGCTCTCAAATGAATGCGTACTTGAGAACGAGCCATGGTGGTATAAAGGAAAAAGAAAGAAAGAAAGAAAGAAAGAAAGAAAGAAAGAAAGAAAGAAATATGGAATAGAATATGTTTTTGTAGCCGCAGAGCTGGACACACAGCTATTGTCTTAGACTGACGGATTTACGATGTAAGGATTTGCACGGTCTGATGGGAGATTGTGTTATTTCCAACAAGCTCAACGACTCGCTGCAAGCCTCTTTCATTTGCCAGTGCAGTAACGATTCCGTGCTAATGATACGTTATGAGTATCGTGGATAATTTTATGATTTTGCGAATGATGGATTCCTCCCCAATTTTATACATTAAATTAGCTCGTGATAGGAGTTTCAGATTTTTACCTCGGAAGCTGAAGTATATGGGATCGACTCATGTTGGAACGAAGGATTTAACCTGATACTATGGCTTGATTAAGCCATATCTTCAAGATGTATTGTGTGCTATATGTTTGATATTTTTCTATGCAATGTGTTTACGTGTTTTATTATTCCCAAAGTGTTTTACGGTGATGGGTTCGATACCAGCGTTAGTTGATTTTACTTTGTATATAATTTGTTAGGTAAACCCAGGATACGCGGATGTGTTCAGTGTAATATGTAATTGTTGTGGTCAATAGACCATGTGTTTGATATACGGTGATGCAATCTCGTGTGTAAAAGTAAGTGTACAAATGGAATGCATACATTCCACAACCATGACAGTTAATTAACGATATGATTCAACAAGGTGCCATTTTGATTAGCCTGTTAAAATAATATATGCCATTTAATATCACTGTTATAGATAAATAAATTCACGTATCAGTGCGTATTAATCAAATGATTTAAGGTATGCCAAGCGACAACTACAACTGTGAATAAACTCAAAGGTCGTTAAGGCATAATATATATCATTATTGCTTCAGTCTTAATTATTTCTTTGTTTATGTGTTGTAATACGGCATCATCTCGTGTACTTACCAAGTGATTTTATCAGTATAATAAAATGTTTAGCAAATATTTTCAACATTTTTCTCATTTAATAATATTAGTGTATTCCTCTCATATTATAGAGAACCCTACTTTCGTTATATTTTATGTAGTGCCTATTTTCTTTTACGAACGTTCCATTGCCCATATGCTTGTGAGCTCCAGCCGTTGACGCAATGAAAGTAGGGAGGACGAGACTTCAAGCCCGGGAAATGTCTTCTGAATGTTCTCATCCAACAATTCCATTTATACATCTGTTTGTGAAATTGAATTATGTAATAGTTGCCCTAATATGCCCGGGATGGGTACACTAAGTATGTATGAATAATAATCATAATCATAATACAAATATTAACGATAATAATAATTAAATAATGAATCACTTGTCCTGAACTGAAAAACGTACATTCCGAAACAATGGTTCCAAAGCATCGTGAAAAATGAACAAACTAGACATTCCTCCTTTCTTTAACAACCGGGGTTAGTAGTTCAAGAAGCTACTATTCAAACAGTGTTAACCATTGTGCAGCTTCGGAGGTCAAACTGTCAAGCGTATGCATTCTATTCCTTTGTCCAACATCCTGTACGCTTGAAGGTTTATTTTTAGCAAGACTGATGCCACTGATTCGTCTGCGTCCTGGTTATCAGGAATCCAAGACTTAAGGTTAACTTGACTATTTGTTATGCAATTCTATTGTATGTCTTTCTTCTGACTAATAATAATAAATTCATTTATTGGTAAGCTATTTTTTCTTATACTTCTCCAACAAGAATGTAGTTTCTAGGTTAAAAGACAAATTTTCAACATCCTTGCTTTTGCAACCGCCGTTTCGCCTAAACATTACACAATAATGTACAATAAAGTTAGCGTTTTTATTAATACAAGGAATGAGTAATTTAACATAAGTAACTATTAGTTTTGCACTTTGTAACTAGAGTAAAAAAGCAAAAAGAGGGATATGCAAGGTTGCGGCTGACAGCTGCCTTAATATTGCAGAGCAGTTAGGATCAAAAATGGCGAATGAACATACCTTTAGCCTTTAGACTTTAGAGAGGTCACCGGACATTTGCGGTCACTGCAGGAGGGGGTGGGCCTCATTAGCTTAATCTCAGGATATCCCCACTAACCTGCCTGGGCTCTTGCTCGCTCTTTCTAGATCAACATTCTGGATAATGTGTGATGGGAATTAGCGTTGTTGAACATATATTTTTTTTTGCTGGTGGCTTTACGTCGCACGGACACAGATAGGTCTTATGGCGACGATGGAATAGGAAAGGCCTAGGAGTTGGAAGGAAGCGGCCGTGGCCTTAATTAAGGTACAACCCCAGCATTTGTCTGGTGTGAAAATGGGAAACCACGGAAACCAACTTCAGGTCTGCCTACAGTGGGAATCGAACCCACTATCTCCCGGATTCAAACTATCAGCCGCGTGCCTCTAACCACATGGCCAACTCGCCCGGTAACATATCATTCACCATCGACCAAATTATTATATGTGCTCGAGTTTGGAGGTTGTTCATTAAGAAACCAGTAGGATTACAGAAAATCAAATGACATCATCATTTTCCTCGTTTCATTTTACGTTAGGTTTTGAATTTGTAATTATTTTAATATTTTTATCGCACGTGGAACGGAAAAAGTGCCCGTTTTTAAAAGTGTTTCAACAGTGCGCCAATTTTAAGACATTGTTACTAAAAACTCGTCATCTGATCTAATCCAGTTTTCAACACAATATACATTGGGATGTTTTATACCTTGTTTATAAATTTCAGAATTGTATGTTTCCAAAAACATGACATGGCTTGTTCTTCTCCTTTAGACACATCCAGGTGACGATTCCATATTGGCTTTCCCTATACTTTATGTACATATTACCATTGTAAATTGCACAACGATTTGCCTTATTAGCAAATTTAATATTCCATTACAGGAACAGCAGTAAATACTTACACCAGGAAGTTTCGATATAGAATG